>NC_132921.1:3960000-4260000 GCF_047675955.1 Chlorocebus sabaeus
ATTTATTTTTTCTCTAAATGCTTTCTAATTTCTGATCATTTTTTTTCTCTTAAAATCTTTAAATTTGTAGGTAAATAGGTATTTTCAAAAGTAAGGTATTTTAAGTTTTTGCTCTGTTTTTTGCTTTCCACTTTTTATTTCAGGTTCAGGGCATCAATTTTTTAATTACTCTTTTTTTAGTGAAGGGTTTGCTATTTTCTTATTGTTAATTCCTAGTTATTTGTCTTGTGGTTTAGAACAATGCCTTCATGGTTTCTGCACCTGGGAATTTGTCAGTAAGTTATCAGGGTCTTCATTTAAGTAACTGCTTCATATGTATTTGCAAGGAGGCTGTATTCTGTCTTCATTAGCAATAGTATTCTGTGTCTTATTAACTGAAGCTTACTTATTGTTATTCCCACCTATTTTTGCATACTTGATCCATTATTTCTGTTAGATGTGAAAGTCCATTAATATAATTGATGATTTGTCCACTTTTTTCTTGATATTTATTAGCTTTATATGGTTTTGTTTCGGGGTTTTTTGAGACAGGTTTCATTCTGTTGCCTAGGCTGGAGTGTGGTGGTATGATCACGGCTTACTGCAGCCTCAAACCCCCAGCCTCAGGTGATCCTCCCGCCTTAGCTTCTCAAGTAGCTGGGGACCACAGGCACGTGCCACCATGCCTAGCTAAGTTTTATATTTTTTGGGATTTTGCCACATTGCCCAGGCTGGTCTTGAACTCCTGGGCTCAACCGATCCACCCCACTTGGCCTCACAAACTGCTGGGATTACAGATTAAGCCATGGTGCCTGGTCTCTACATGCTTTGAAGCTATAGTATTAGCTAAATAAATGGACATAACTTTAATCTTCTTTTAATTTCATCAACATGAGCTGTCTTATTTCTTTTCATCACGAATTCTGTTTTGCTTGTGGTTTATACTATTACGTTTTATTTGTATTTGTTAATATTGCCTGGCGTGTCTCCTTTCGTATTCACCCTTCTTGTTTTGTTTCAGGGTTGTCTCTCGTGCAGAGCATATAACTGGATTTTAAAGCCAGTCTTAGAGCCTTCTCATTTATCACCAATGTGCTTTAAGTTATTCTGCAACTGTGCTTCTATTTGCCATGCTTCCTTCAAGTTTTTAAAAAACTTTTCTTCTTATTTTTCCTAGCTGTTACTCATAATTTTTAAACTCATATATTCGGACTTTCTGTCAATGTCCAGTATTAACAAACTTTTCCTGTTTTCCATACAACAAAGATAAAAAATCTTATTGTGCCTTTTCTTTCTCTTCTTGTTTTCAGACTGTGGGGGATTGCCAGCCTAGATAGTTATGATTCTATTTTCACAGCCTGCACCTATTTAAATGGGGCAATATGTTTTCCTGGTTTCTTTCCTCACTACTGTTTTTTTCTATCTGTTTTCTTTTTTTAAAATATATAAGTTATTCCCAGTTTCCTCTAGTCTGGAGTTCAGAAGAAGAACTCTAGGCCCTGAGGTTGCTCAAACAAAACTTGGCGAGGGGAAAGGAAACTGTTGCAATCCTGCACCTTGAGGGGGTTTCCCTCCTCAGGCCGCAGGTACGGAGGGGCCGCTAGTGTCTGGAATGGCATGCAGACCAGTCTCAGGCCTGCAAGGACAGAAGGATGGTTGCTAGGACAGGTCCCTGCAGCAGAGCAAGGGCAAGTTCACTTCTGCTTCCACAGTGTTCAGAACGGGCCTTTCAAGGAAGGATCCTGTGAACAGAGGAGACACCTGCTCATGGCGGGGGAGCCTGGCTCACCCAAACACTGGCCAGTGCTCTCTGAAAACTCACTCATGGGAGCAACATCGGCTCCTCACCCCATAAGTCATAGTGTTTTGCACACTGTGGTCAGTCAAGTGGCTCCGCCAAGGAGGAGCAGGAAGAGCTGAGTGTGGGGATCCAGGGGTCTCGCTACGGTCTGCAGTGCTGTCTTCGTTCTCTAAAATCATCCGTCTTCTTCATCTCTGCTGATGCCTTTGCGTCTGTGTTCAAGATGCTCCCATCTCTCCCATCTTAAAACAACCATGATAGGAGACAGAAGTCCATCATCCCAAGACCCTTGGAAGTATAGCTCTGAGGGTCCGTGACCCCACCACCCGCTTTCTCCATGGCAGGGCTCTGGTGGCTGCTCTGTTTGAAGCTCCCTTTGAAGCTACTCGCCTGCAGCCCCTGCCATGTCCTTGGTGAACTGAACAGAAGCGCCGCTGTCCGCTCCCCAACTGCCCTGTCTGTGGCATCTGACACTCGTGGGCACGTCTTCCAAGGTCTTCGAGGAAAAGGCGATAAGAGTCAGGTCTCCCGGTGATCGTCTCTCCTGACCTCCCTGATTCCCAGTGGCTCTTCCTTGTGCCTCCCCAGTCTCCTCCAGAGACAGCCCTTTCTCCACCTGTCCGTGAGACAACTCAGGATTTTGATCTGCAGGTTGATTATCTGACTTCCTGACTCTGCCACCACACCCTTCTCCTCAGTGAGAGGAGAAAGCAATTGTTACAACATATCTGTTTCAAAGGACAGAGCAATCTTTAAAAACACATCTGTCTGTGTCTTCTCTTGCTCAGAGGCCATCTGTGGCCACTGGCCATGCTTCCGGCCGTGTTGCCTCTTCACTGTCAGCCCTAGCCCCTCGGTGATCTGACCTCGGCTCCCTCTGACCATCGCACACTGCCCTCTGCACCTGCACTGTCCCTGCCACTCACTGGGTTCACAGACTGGTGAGGAAGAGAGCAAGGCAAACCACCATTTCAGCACAGGTTTAGGTTGTTTTCAATGAAAAGAAATGGAAATCCATGAATAAAATGGCTAAAACAATAAGGAAAATTCGTTAAAGTCCAATGGAGGTTTTCTGTTACAAGCTGGGTGACATTGGTGGCTTCAGAACCACATTTTCCTCCCCTCTTTTCCCTCTGCCTCCTGGCTGGCTCCCCGGGCTCCCCTCTCCCTTGCGGTGGCACAGCCGCTGGTGTCCTGCTCCCACATTACTGCTACTCCCGGTGACCGGCCCCAGGACTAGCCAGTCACCATTTCCCCACCTGGGATTCCTTTTCTCCACAAGAAGACCCCTTGCTAGAAGCCCCCTGTCCCACCCCAGCCAACTTTCCCTGCTGTCCCATTGCCATAATTACATCATGTGGACGTATCTACTCCAAATGCCGGCAGGGCGGGGGCTGGGAGTCCAGGGCTGGGACAACTGCATTGGCTTAGATCAATCTTGCCTCCTCCTTTTGCGGGCTGAGGTTTTAGTCCACATTCCTGCAGCCATTGGCCATGCACAGTGGACACCATGCAGGATGGAGGAAGGAGCGGCCCACAAGGTCCACAGCAGATATTTCAGCCAATAGGACAGGGGCAGGGACAGTGCTGTGGGACCTGTGCCTGAGGTTCCAGTCAAAATCCAATGCTTGGCAAAGTCCCCTGGCCTAGTATAAAATCTATGCAGGCCTGGTAAGCTCCTTGCTGGCTGAGACACTGTCTGCACTGAAGAAGACTCGGGCCTAGCGCCACGACTCGCAGGGAATGTGAATTCAACAAATACTCATATCCGTTGAATGAATGAACGACTGGTTCTCTGCTCATCTTATGTGTCTAAGATTATCATTGTGATAATGCCAAGTGCCATGACCATATCAAAATTAACACTTTAGGTTATATGACTGGTGGTTTTACTGGCACTACGCACAATGTTCCTTGTGTTCCCTTAGCCTCTTAAATATTGTTTAACATGATTCAGTATTTGGAGACTGTTAAAGTTATAATCATGCATGCAATTGACGTTGGTCGATGAAGCTGAGTCCATCCAGGAATTGTCACAGATTTGCAGTTTATCACTGATACGTTTCACAAGAAAATCTTGGTTAGAGAATCATCATTCTTACTAAAATTTCTCAGTGTCCATTATATCAGGGGGTTTAGAAATTATGCATCATTGCTGAAGACACAGTTCTGCCTTGATTTCATCATACAGCAGGGTGAAGCTCATAAAGCCTGTAGGAAAGCTCCTTATAGTACATCGAGGGGGAAGATAGATTTTAAGAACTATATGCTGAGACACGTAATTTTTAAAAACATGTATGGATTCAAAACCATTCAAAACCAATTGACTGTGACATGTAAGAAACAGAACAACTTTGCCATGAGTTTTAAACTTGTAAATGGTGTGAATAATTCTGAACCATTCCGTTTTGCTGTCGTGAGCAGAGTTAAAGAGAATGAATGAGAAAACATTTCAGAATAGCACATGTGATTATTATGAGTCCATAAAATAGACCCTCCTTTCCTATTTCAGAAGGAATATTGTGGCCACCTGTTCTGCACAGCAGGTATGAGGACACATAAACTCACACAAACACCACTACTCCGGTCGCTGGAAGATGAGACATTTCAAAAATTTATGCACTCATTTTTTTTTTGTCTTGTAAATAATCATTGATAATTTATTGTTCCCACCTTCACATCTGTGGCACTGTCTGCATGTTATCTTTGAAAATGGGCATCTTCATACACAAAAGAGAGAAACAATTGTGTAGATGTATAACTCTGTCCTTATGTGGACATCGCATTTTGGAAATCACTTTTTGGTGCAGTATTTTAAACATTTTCAATCAGAATTTGTTTTTTACTTGGTTTCTATATATATACATATGCTATATATATATATATGCTCTCTCTCTCTCTCTATATATATATATTTAGCACGCTAGATAACCAGGCTTTTTCCAGTCCCCTTATATGGATAAGCAGTATTAGCTTTATTCTCTGCCTAGGTTCGTCAAGAGCAAAGAGGCACTGAAATGAATAGGATATTCGCACTATTAAACTGCCTTGCAAATTTGGACAACAAGGAAGGGTGACGTAATATTGCACAATAACGTCTCATGGTGGGAAAGAAGGACATTACATAAAATGAAAATAATAATGTTACGGGTCCTTACAAAGCCAACTTCAGTTTTTGAAATTCTTTTTGTGGCATTGGTAATTTGAAACAAAGTTTCATCGAAGTTTTTAATATAGGAGTATGTGTGCACACTATTGTATTTGAAAATAAGATGAAATTTCCTAGCATTGAAAAGGTGAGAATAGTTTAGCAATTGTCTATATAATACTTCACAAATATGGCCTTTTTATTAGACTTTTTTGTATTGCTCCAAAGAAATGTTTTCTACCAGTGGAAATATTGGTAAAATCGTATTATCAAAGAAGGTTTCCTAAAGAATACAAGACGTAGAATTTTCTTATAGACGTTTATTATTAGTTTGCCTAAAATTTCTTCTCTACTCCATTGAGGCAAAGCCCCAATATAAAAAAACCGGATAAGCTCAATTGTAAGTTCAAAAAAAAAAAAAAAATTGAGATGTGGGGGAGGGGTGGGGCGGTGGAATATTGTTTTCCCCACCATGTAAGGATGGGGTAATTGATTTTCTGGAAATAAAGAAACGTATGGAAAATTAGCTGTGCTTAAGGATTCCTTTTCGCTTTTGCTAATACCCTGAATTTACCGAGGTGTTAGAACTCAGAAGCGAACGAGAGGGAAGAAGAAAAGCAACGGTCCTGCCGCTCTTTCTGTTGGCCCACTTTCCCAAACAGCCTGCCCAGCGCTCCAGGGAGATCCCAGGGTGAGTGGCAGCCCCTCCTCTGTGGATTTCCTTGCTTTTGTAAATTTGTCAGTCCATCCATGAACTTTGTTTGAACAGAGTTTGGTACTTAATGGATGATTGTATTGTATTGTAACTCACAGTGTAACACATCTTTTCTGTATTTATTTTAAAGAAAGGCTTTCTAGAAGCCAAAGGGCTTAAGCCGTAGGAAATAAAGAAGTGAGACTGCCCATCCAGGTCCTGCACACGCTGCATCTCACTCAAATGCCTTGAAGTCCACACCCCAGAAGTTTCTGCACACCAAGGAGCCTGTCCAGAGGCCTCCCGCTCACTTCCAGAGGTGCAGGACTGGTTAGTTTTGGAATTTAACGGGGAAAAAGCAAAGTGCTGACGAGTTCTGTACCAGGAAGCCTCTGGGCTCATGTCTGTTGAAACCCAAGCACTGGCCTACAGGGGCCCTGCCTCTGAGTAGACAGGGTGCCTTGGGAGGAGGAGGCAGGCTGCAGTCACGGGGGAAGAGCATGACTGGGTCTTGAGTGAAAACAGTTTGTAAACATTCACACTTTGAGGTGTGAATCTCAGATTCTGCTAGGCATGACCATACCAAGGACATTCTGAAAACAAACACAATTTTAAAATCTGCGGGAGAAAGGAACAGTTCTAGAAATGACTTCCATTTCAAGAGTATTAGCACAGAGATAACTTTTCTATGCCTTCAGATATTTTAAAACATCTTAAATTAACATATAGTTTTATACTATTGATTACATCAATAGCTATTTGGGAAGGGGACCTGTGCTATTAAGAAAATAACTTACATTTGCTCATATAGTATAGTACGAAAACAGTTTTAAGTGATTTTCGCATTTAAATTTTTCTCATTAAAAATAATTCTGATTCCCACTTTGCAGATAAAGTAATTGCTATAAATTCTCAATACATTATGGGTTGATAGTTTTTGTCTCCAAATCATTGTGCGGCACGCTCTCAGAATTTATTTGGTGACACTATGGTTGTGAACACAGTCCGTTACACTCTCATTTCACAGACAGCACAAATCTTGTAAAGATAGTGCTTTCCTCTTTGTTTTGGGTACTAGGAAGCTCAGGGGAATATTCTGCCGCTTCTGACAATTCAAAGGGTGACTAGACATGTATCCACGTGTGCTGGTGTTAAGACTGATGGAGCCGAAATTGATCCTGATTTTTCTGTTTTTCTACTCTTATTATTCCTGACCTCGTTCCTCCCACTGCTGAAGCTTTGCTTTTGTATTTTATATATTTTTAAAAGCCAGCTCCACTCCTTTGAGAAACCAAATGAAACATTTTCATGGTGATTCTGTCTCCACCAGCTAGTGAGTAGGTATTCTTGCACAAACATGTAACACATTAGGTGTGTGGAAGACTAACAACACTCCGTGATAAGTGGCAAATGCCAAAGTGTGTGATGACATAAACAGAACCAGAAGTTGCGTAGCTTACACAAGTGCAAATGACCAATAAGCAGGATGAGAACTGGACATGAGAGTGTGTGACAAGTTCCTAAACATTGTGAGAAAACACGTATTTGGCTCTGTCCGTTTATAAAATTATCTTTAAAATAGCCAGGGCTGTGGTGTTTCGGCTGCGTACAGCCCAGTCTAGGTGGATGTATGGGTTGGCGGCATGGTCGAGGCTGTTTCTAAATCCATGGCTGACATTTGCCAGCTCTGTGAGGTGGGCGGGGCTGTGAACTCTGGGTCTCTCCTTCAGCATCTGCCAAATGGGACAATAGTGGCACCTGCCTCATGGGTTATTGTGATATATTAAGTGACATAAAATGTAAGCTCTTAGGAAGATTCCCTCCATAATAAGCACGTAATACATACTGCTTTTAAAATGAGCACTTGATCTAGTGCCTGGCTTACATAGTAAATGTGGAATAAATAAGTAAATGCACAGATGTGAAAACTTAAGATGTGGAAGTTTCTTAAACTTTTGTCATTTTGTAACTGATGACTGCCTGCGTGAAATGCTTTTTTTAGATTTTCAGTGTATAAAATGTTTCAGCTGTCTCCTGTCACTTCCCCACATTTTCCTTTTGTCACCATAATGCTGCCATGAAAAACAAAAGTGCACAAAAGCGTGAGAATCTGTACAATTTACTCACTCAATTAGCGTGATCAAACTATTTGTCTCTTTACAAAAATTCCATTTGGATCCCCCAAGTTTAACTTAATGCCATTGGTTTAACATCTGTTTGGGGCACACCAAAACACCTCCGTCTATTCTAAAAGGGAATGCTTCAGTCATGCCCAGAGACCCACACCTGTCCTAGTTCAGTCCCCACAAAGATAAATTTTCTTAATGAAGGTTTTTCCTTAGGAAACTTCGGGGTATGTTAGTGCTCGGCCACGTTCATGAACCCATCTCAAGTGCCTGACCTGTCAACCACTCTGTTTCTTTATATTGATTGTAATTTTAGTTTTCTGATTTTTAGTATGCCTGGGTGTTACATCTTTCCTCCTCCTTTTTTTTTTTTTTTTTGAGATGGAGCCTTGCTCTATCACCCAGGCTGGAGTGCAGTGGCATGATCTCGCTCACTGCAACCTCCGTCTCCCTGGTTCAAGCAGTTCTCCTGCCTCAGCCTCCTGAGTAGGTGGGACTACAGGTGCCTGCCACCACGCCTGGCTAATTTTTGTATTTTAGTAGAGATGGGGTTTCACAGTGTTGGCCAGGATGGTCTTGAACTCCTGACCTCAGGTGATCCACCCAGCTCGGCCTCCCAAAGTGCTGGGATTACAGGCATGAGCCACCGCGCCCGGCCCCTCCTTTCTTTTTTTTCCTTAAAGTCATCTGCTTGTAAGTTGTAAATAAGCTCTGAAAATACTAACCAGAAAGAATGTAACACCAATTTGGCCATAGGGTGTCTTCATGTTGTTACAGTTTCAATTTGGGAAGGCGGTAAGGCTTTCTGTCATACTGCTTTTGAAGCTTACAAGGTGAGAAAAGACAAAGACAGCCAAATAAAGAAATCAGTCATTTTAGGTAACAGAAGAAAAATTCTTGAGAATTGTTTTTGGTGAAATTATGGTCACTCTATTTTATTTATTTATTTATTTATTTATTTATTTAGAGATGGAGTCTTGCCCTGTCACTCCGGCTTGAGTACAGTGGCGCGATCTTGGCTCACTGCAAGCTCCCCCTCCCGGGTTCAAGCCATTCTCCTGCCTCAGCCTCCCGAGTAGCTGGGACTACAGGCGCCGCCACCTCGCCCGGCTAGTTTTTTTGTATTTTTAGTAGATACGGAGTTTCACTGTGTTAGCCAGGATGGTCTCCATCTCCTGACCTCATGATCCGCCCGCCTCGGCCTTCCAAAGTGCTGGGATTATAGGTGTGAGCCACTGTGCCCGGCCTATAGTCACTCTATTAATCACTTTTTTCTAAAAGTTATCTCCTGCGTGTACAATCTATGTGTCTTTAAGATAGGCAAAATTATACCCAGCTACGTGCCACAGCATGGATGAGCTTGAGGACACTATACTAAAAATTAGCTGGGCATGGAGGCACACACCTGTAGTCCCAGCTACTTGGAAGGCTGAGACAGGAGAATCGCTTGAATTTGGGAGGCGGAGGTTGCAGTGAGCCGAGATCGCACCACTGCATTGCACTCCAGCCTGGCGACAGAGAGAGACTCAGTCTCAAAAAACCTGGCAACCTGGCAACCTGGCGACAGAGGGAGACTCCGTCTCAAAAAACCTGGCAACCTGGCGACAGAGGGAGACTCTGTCTCAAAAACAAAAACAAAACAAAACAAAAAAGGCTACAATGGTTATTTTTATATTATGTGTATTAAAAAGTCCCCCCCCAACCCCCACCAAAATTGTGGCTGACGTCTCCATCAACAAAATGTCTTTATTCCTTAATTATGACAACTCATTCAGATGCTGACCACTTCTTTTCTTTTGGTTCTGTTTCTTACACCAGCGAACCCCCTGAATGCCAAGTCGGCTTTCCTTCGAACTGTATCATGTATGCGTCAAATGAGATCTCACGCAAAGGTCTTCCCTACTCAGTTTCATTACAAGTGTACCTAGCCTGCCCACAGTGAAGGAGGTATTGCTGGTTCCCTTATTTCATTTTCAGTTCCGTTAGCAAAGTTTGCATAAACATGCACATGTAATCAGTTATGCATGGTGAGCCATAATGAGCTTTGGGGGCAGAGAAAGTCAGTGGTTTTGCTGTTGTAAGAAAGTGTGGTGGTAACAGGTCACAACCTGTCTGCTAAGTAATTAACATACGGTAGGATTATAAGAAAAGGTAATAAGAAAAACAAGTCCCTCTCTTCCATAACATGGGCAATCTTTCAAAAGAGGAATCTTGATTGAATTTGTCTTTCCTTAAATGAATTCTGGTCTGTGGCCTAGTTCCTTTTATTCTTCAAACCGTTCTCAACCACATCTGTGGAATTCTGTATCAGCAATTGTGAAGCCAGCTGTTGCTGAGAGTCTTTTACTTAAGTTGAAATTAAGAACAGATTTGAGGGTCGTCTACCTGCTGTGAAGTCCTGATGGAGTTACCAAAAACTGCAAATGGTGAGAAAATGTGACTGCCTTGCTTGAACTGCTAGTACATTTTCTACAATGCTTTCGCCGCCATTGCAAAAATACCCTAACTCTGTGATCCAAGATTTGTATTTGTTCATGTCGTCTTTATCATTATTCAGAATATATGCACAAAAATCAGTAAGAGGAAAATCTATGTTGCAATAACAATAGTGTGTGGCTCAGCAAGGGTTTTTTTTTTTTTTTTTTTTTTTTCTGTGTGGAAAACAAGGACAGATTGTTAACAATGCTGGTTCCGTGGGAAAGTTCTTAAGATTTCTGCTACTGGGAAAATGAGTAAGGCGTTCTCTGTCCCACACACGGGTGCATTTTGCATCCAATCTTGAGGCAATTTGTGGATTATTCAGCAAACTAAAAATTCAGGCATAGAACCTGTTGAAGGCATCCTTACACCTGAATACAGAAGAGGGAGGAACAAATTTTTCACAAAAGTGTTTCAAGCAACGTGCAAGTCTCAACCATGATTAAACCTAAGTCACCGTCAGTTTGACCTCAAATTATCCTGTAAATAAAAGACCCCACAAGAGAAAGCTCGGTAAGAAGCTATCTTAGGGTAAACACGGAAGACTCTGGGTGTAGATCACATTAGAAGTGATTTCTTTTGTGTGCGTGTGTGTGTTTTTAAAAAATGTGTACAAGAACTGAGATAGTTTCCTAAATTAAGATTTAAAATATTCTGTTAACTTTAGATTCAAGCAGTCTGAAACCACTTCATAGAAGACTCTATTTAAAATATAATCATAATTTTGCCACACCATCCACGAAGGGGATTATCCTATGTTAAATTCTGTATCGATACACCCGTGCGGAAGGGCTGTTTCTTCCCTCCTCCGTGTTCAAATGCAGTGTATTCTCTGAATTTTTTAGTTCCATGAAAAGGAAAGATTTTAGGAAAAAAAAAAAACCCAACACATAAGGATTAGTGTAATATTTTTGAAAGCATCAGTGATTAAATAAATAGCCAATTTCCATTCGTACACAAAATAGTTACCCATTCCAAACAATACGAAGGGAGTGAACAGCTGTACTCCTAAAACAGTCTTTACCTAGGAATACTTCTTGATAATTTAAATCAAATTTATCCCTAATCCACTCTGAAATCTCTAAATTTTAGTTCAGAAAACAAAAGATTACTCCTTCACTTAGTTGCATAATATAATTCTTCTTTCTCAGATATAATTTAGACAATCCTAATAAATTTACACAAAGATAGGATTAATATTATTTACTAATGAGTAGCACACCCAACTGTCTAATCAGAGCACTTAAATTTTTGAGCATGAATATTTAATACATATTTTTTAGTTTGTCTTAGATTTTATGCTATAGTATAGGCAGTTTCACTTCCAGCTTCTACGCACTCAAGGCCTTGTTTTTTTTTTTTTTTTTTTTTTTTTGCGGTGGGCGGAGTTCTTTTTGGTTTTTACTCTGAGCTATTTTTTATAATGGAAGTCCTCAAGAACCTTTCTAATCTAAATGTCCTCAATCACTCCATAACCATTGAACACCATTTCATCACACGTTGAAAGAAGTGGAATCCCAAAGGCTGAACAAATAATTCATTAGACAATAGCAAGGGAAAATGCTTTTTTCCCCCATTTATTTCATTAACCAAAATTATTGTCTGTTATAAAATTACAGAGGGTGGGAGGGGGAAATGAAGAGGTTGGTGAATGGGTATAAACATACAGTTAGATAGAATGAGTAGTTCTAATATTTGGTAGCAGACTAGAGGGACTACAATTAATAACAATGGATTGTGTATTTCAAAATAGATAGAAGACAGAACTTGAAATGTTCCCAACGCATAGAAACAATAAATACCCCAGGTGATGAGTACCCTAAGCACCCCAACTTAATCATTAGACATTCTACGCTTGTAACAAATACATGTGCTCCATACATGTGTAAAATATCACATATCACTAAAAGAAAACAAGTAGCCAAAATCAACCATTAATATTCAACCGTTAATACTGCTGACTTTGCTCCATCCAAATAGTATAATTTACTTAATTTCAAAAGAGGAGAAGCTCTCCTGGGCCATTCCAAGGGCAGTGTCCTTACTGCCTAACGGTTACTTTAAGAGTTTGAAGCCATTAAGACTGTTGAAATGTTGGCAACGCTAAATATGGTTACAGGAATAGTATGGAAACTTGTATTAACATTTGATTTTTACACCTTTTTTGTGTGTGTGTGGAGTGAGCTAGGAATAGTGCATTGACAAATGAACAACCACCAGTGACTTGTGTACAATCAATGTGAACACGTTTCAGTTGTAACAAAATGATGCTGGCTCTCCAGCTGCCATTTTCTAGGTCTGCCACACCAGACACCAGGACTTAACTCTTGCTCATCCATCAAAGTACGCTCTCAGATTTCACATGCGTTGTAGATAAATGTGTAAGAAAGGAAATCGTTTAAAAGCACAATATTATTGTAGACAATGCCCTGAGTGAAATCACACGTGGGTGACTTAAGACAGGGCCCTAAACCGGCTACAAAAAGGAAGCAAGTCATGAACATTTTACAGTTTTATGTGGAGGGGTTTGGAAGTCTTGATCACCATTCAATGATCTACCTTGTCCCTTTTCAACACATGGAAATTATTAGTGCAAGATTGTACTTTTAAATAGACCCAAGAATGCAAATGTAGGTCTATAGCACTGACTTATATTCATTCCAAAATCCTACCAAAAAGCTATTAAAGTGTCAAGTCTTCAATTTTTAATCTTTGTTACTACCTACATGTATGTAATAATATGTGTATACAAGCCATTTATAGCTTTGTCATTAATTGAATTTGGGGATACTTTCTTTGTGCATTTTCACAGTGTACTGAAATGAATGGTGGGCACGTCAATACTTTTCGGTGAATCAGACTTAAATGTGACTGTTGAAGAATACATCCCACTTAGGCATTCATGCTGAAACCAGCAACAATTGTCCGTGACCTTTAACACGCCCGCTCTCCAAATCAGTGCAGCTCGTCAGTCACACGGAGCTTACATTTTAGGACTCGCGGATCCTTCATCGCAGAGGTTCTCCCTGTCTGCCCCCCAAACCGGTCTCCCTGACCGCCCCCCAAAACATCACACATGCAGAATGGCCCCGCGGCTGAGCTCCAGCATTCGGGCACAAGCGCCTCCCTTTGCAGCGCGTCTGGAGTAGTTTCTTTTGTAAACGCCCTAAGTTGGGGAGGGCCGCGGGCTGCGAGTGTGAGGCGCAAAGGGAGACGCCGCCGCGGAGGTAACCGCCAGGATTGCAGCGCTGACTGCTGCGCGGAGCCACGTTGGGCGTCTTGGACGGAATCCACCTCCACTGCGGAGTTATCACGAGGAGAAGGAGAACAATATGGCCAGGAGCCTGGTGGGAGAAGCTAGTGTTACCCCTCCGCAGGCCGCAGCTCCCCGGGTCTACGTCACCGGCGGTGAAGGGGCGCTCGCCCTCGCTCGCTCCGACCCGCCCCTCCCCTCCCCCGCCCCCGCGCGCCCTCCCTCCCCTCCCCCACCCCAGCCCTCCCTGCCCTGTACCAGGAGAGCATTTGGGAGTCAAATTGGGATTTCCAGTCCCAGACTCAACTTACTACAACTAACTACTGCCCGTGGGGAGTAGGTGAGGTGAAGAAATGAAGTTTTAAGAACAGAAAAATAAGAGTTGAACTTTGAAGGCTACCAGTAAACAACCCCTTCATTTTTAAATGGCCATGTGGCAGAGCCGCTGTTTGAAGTCTTTCCAGCGGGACCTCTGTGACCCTTGATTCAGGACTTAATGTATTGATCCTGCGTCTGAACACCCCCAGAGGCATTCACCAGGAAGTTGAGTGATACGCACACGCTACGCCGTGTGTAATGCACACGCAGCTGGGACCCCCGAAGGGGTGTCCCCATTTCAGTCCAGCTGGGGCGCAGTGCCCAGGTGCCCGCCGGCGGGACCCGCATCCCGAGCACGTCTGTACGTATGGATGCGCGTGTGCGCGCGGAAACGGCCTCCGGGAGCCGGGGCTGCCGCAGCCTTAGACCTTGACGAGGGGCGACCACTGGCCGCTGGAATCGTGATTCAGTGCTATTAGGGGAGGAATTGGCTGTGTCTGAGTCACTGCAAGCCTCCAGACTGTCCCCGCAGTGTGGCAGAACTTTGTGCTGATGAGACAATAGTGGAGTGTGCGTTTCCTACAGGGCAGACCATTCCCGGGCTGGGGGAAGCCTCCGGCCTGCGCCGGGCCGTGGGCGCCCGGCCCCCTCTCCGTGCCGCGCAGCCCCCGGAGCCCGGCCGGCGCCGGGGCCCCCGCAGGGCGAGCGCGTCCAGGGCGCGCGCGGGCGGCGCGGGGAGGGGGCCGGGCGCGTGGTGGGCCCCGCGCGCCCTCGCGCGTCCCCCGCGCCCGGGCGCAGCTGGCGCGGTCGGTCTAGTGCAGCGCTCGGCTCCGCGCCGCGGGCGCTCGGCTTCACCTTCAGATGCGCGGGGCGTGCGCGTCCTCCTCCCCAGGCCCGCCGCTTCCCCGCCAAGGTAGGGGCCGCGGGAGGGGGGAGGGCTGCGCCGCAGGGGCCGCGGGCGGGCGGTGGGCGCGGGGCCCGGAGCCCCGACGTGCCCCGGACTCCGGTGTGCGCCGCTGGGGGTGGTGGGGAGGCGCCGGGGAGGGGGGTGCGCCGGGGAGGGGCCCCCCGGGCGCGGGGAGGGCTACTTGGCTTTCCCTGTGGGTAGTTGCTCTGCTCTGCAATTCCAGGATAGGGGAAGATGCAACTTCGGGCGGCGGGGCGAGCGCCCGGGAGGTGGTTTTTACCGCAGTGGAGGGGCGGGGTGGGGGCCGGGGTGGGAGCGCGGAAGAGGCTCTGGCTTTGTACACCTCGTCAAAGGCGACGCGGGAGGAGGGGAGCTCGGATGCGCTCTCCATCCATTAGGAGACAAAGAGCAAATTGCCTTACTTTAAAGTAAAACGCTCCGGCTAATGAAGGTGGGTGATGGGGCTGCGGGCCCGAGGAGCCGCTTCAATTATTAAGGGTTTGGCGGATGGGATCGATGCCTGTGGGCACCGCGCGCTGCTGCCTAGGGGACGTATTTGCGTGGAGGGGGGGTGGCCTTGTTTTTTACGGCCCCCTCCCCGGCTGCTTGCCAGTCTGCGGGGAGCTTCTAAGTGACCCTAACGTTAAAGAAGTGAGAGGTCCTGGAAGGGAAGTTCGGGCGGGGGGGTGGGGGCGAGGGTCTGGCACCGACTCGGAGAGGGGTGGGCAGGGACTCCTCGGAGTTGCGCCCCGCCGGGTGCGGGTGGGGGAGGCCTCCGTGGCGAGATGAACCCGGGTGTATGAAGGAAGAATGCGGTGGGGTGTGTGTGGTTGGGCGGGAGGTGGGGGGAGGCGCCTCCGCTGCCATTTCCAGGGAGAACTAACAGACTGAATAGTTACGATCAGTATTTAGATTAAACCGCCTCAAGTTTTAAAGAAACTTTGTATGAATAAGTTTGTTAAACTGCAGGCGAGTGGGGTATTTAAGAGCAGCAGTTTATGTGTGCGGTGAGGAAAGCCAGTGGACCCCCGCAATTAGGGACCAGAGAGAACCAGCCTTTTATCCGAAAAATGTGGGTCTGTAAGTCAGCCCCATCTATTATCAGCGTTAATAAGCTTCCCGCAGCAGACCGGGATCAGACAGGGAGCTCTGGGGGCTGTGTGTCTTACTCATTCCGCTGATAAAGAGTCACTGGGTCTCTGGGTGTGCAAAGATCAACTTGCGCAGTCCTCTTTTCAAATATATTCATTCTGTGCTTTATTTAATCCAGATGCACAAAAAGCCATTTGCTGCTTCATTGTTGGTTTACATTTTTTGAAAAGGCGACTGGTGTAACCTGTGGAATTTGAAATGCAAATCAGAGCCTGTGGGAGTAGAGGCAGAACAGATCAGCATTTATAAAGTGGAAAAGATTTAATGTCTTTGAAATCATTGCAGGGGAAGAAACTGGAGGGGGAGTGTGATTTTTCAGGGAGTGAATTGTGACGTCAGGTCTTTTTGGAAAAGATGTTATTTTTAAGGTCTGGAACCCGGGTAGGTAAAGTGCTTACAGGAAAAACAGATTACAAGATTAACATCTGTTAACATGATCGTTTATCTCCAGCCAAAAATAGGTCAGTTCTTTCTTAAGGAAACACGATTGCTGGCGCATGCTTAAATAATAAAATCAAAACGACGAGTTCATAAATTAGGAACGAGCGTTTGTTGCAATCTGACCTGTGAAGAAACATTTTTTAATTTTGAGAGATCAATGGAAGGTCAAAGTCCCTTTTCGGTGTAGAGAACAACTCTTTCCCCTGCGTTGGCCCTCGGCCCCCGCCCCCTCCCCCCCCCCGCGGGATGACCCCTCCTTCTTACTCGGAGCTCCCTTTCCGCCTCCACTCCCTTCGTTAATTTCTCTTTCCATCCTTTGTGGAAGTACAAAATATATTTAAATGGATATCGTCTGACGCCTCCCTCCTTAAAGAAGGCAAACTCCGCGCAGATGGTTAACTTTCAGAGCTCTGCTGTTGTTTTACCATTAAATGAAACGGTAGGGAGGAGAGCAGAGGAAAAAAAAAAAAAAAAAAAAAAAAGGAAACAGCTTTGCGAAGTCTCCCTGCCCCCTGGGCATGAGTGACGGCTCTGCTGGCCAATCCGCAGCGGCTTTCTCCATCCCGGAGGTAATTTGGGGTGTGAGTGTGTGTGAGCGCGCGCGCGTGCATGAGCCCATGTGTCTGCACACTGTGAAGTCTGGCCAGCTCCGCGCATCCGCAGGCTTCTGCATTTACACAGATGTGTGATGTAGACGTGGACACGCTTTTATTCGAGTCAGTTCAGCTACATGGGCACGCAGCAGCCCCCACGGAGCGCCTCCCCTTCCGAACGTTCTGTGAAGCATGGGATTTAGAAGCACTTTCGGATTCAGGTCGGAACCTGCAGAAGGGAAAGAAAAGAGGAGGGCTGTGATTGTTTCTCAGCAACGGGGGACTCGAAACGTGCGGTTTCTTCGGCCTCGTTGCCCCGGGCAGGCGCGCCCTGGTGCGTTTTTGGTCCAGGTGATGGAGCCCACTCTCCCGGGCAAAGCGAACTGAGAACGCGGATTGCTGAAACTGATGTGAACTCCGTACAAAAGTGAAGGGCAGCATGTGTCTTCCAACTTCACATTTTATTTTCTCACTGGGAGTTGATGCTTAGTCCCTGGCAAATTCTAGAAGGTGAAGCGCTCGTGGCTAGTGAAAGTTCGGCTGCCCACCCGCCTCCTGAACGCTGCGCCCTGGCTGCGTCTGCCCTGCACAATGAGCGTATTCACGGGCAGAACGCGTCACCGGCCACCCCACGCTTGCAGCTGACTTACTGTGGCACCGACTTTCCCAGGAATATCGGTAGTGATGTGTGTGGCTCTCGTAGTACGCACCTCGGGAAGCGTACGGACCCGACCTGAGCCGAGCAGCATCTCCGTGTAAATGTTGGAGACGCGGTGTCTTCCGGGAGCATCGCGGGGTTGCTGCGCTTCTGTACCCACCGGGATGGGGATGATGCAATGGAGAGGTTAAGGACCCACGTGCCCACTTCCTCCCTGGAGACCCCTGCAGGGAGACCCCCTGGAAGGGACCTCGTCCACGCGCAGGTGTTCCTGGCCACCAGGCCGCGCCGAGGTCACCCGAGGGTCCGTGGGTGACCTTCGTCCTTCCTTTCTGCAGGAACCTAACTCGGTTACAAGGTAGCATCCGACCCCGCGCCTTCCCTCCCACTCGGGCCATTTCCGCCCCCCAATCCGAGTTCCACCTGATTCTGCCCCTCCCCAATCTGAGGAGCTGGCGGAACCGGGACTGGGCAGCCCTGGGAGGTGTCGTTGGATTAAATCATTCCTATTTCGGTGTGTCTGAGCTGCAGCGGCGCTGGGGCGCTACTGAGGGTCCTGGGGCTCGCGTGGCCGGGGGCCGGGGGCCAGGGGCGGGAGCGTGGGGCGGCCGTGTGGGCTGGGGGCGGGTCGGGGCGGGGGGGACTCACCTGCCCGCCCCGGGGTGGGGGCGGTGGCCGCTTGTTGCTGGGCTGCCAGGAGGAGGGCCGTGGGCGGGGCGGGAAGGGGCGGAGAAGCACGGGGAGGGCCTGGCCCGCCGCCCCCGCCCCCCGGCGCCCGCCCCCCGCCCCCGTCATGTGGAGCGGACGTCACACGGCTGCACTGTAACCCAAGAAGTGAAAGAGACGGACCCACAGCCCAACTTCGCACCATAACAAAGGCGGGGGTCTGTGCGGGCCGGGGGGCGGGGGCGAGCGGGGCGGGCGCGGGGAGCCGGCGGGGGCGGGAGCGAGGCCCGGAGGAGGAGAGGGGGCTGCGGGGGGAAGGGCAGGCCGCGGGGTGAGGGGGAGCGAGCGGATGGGGGTGTGGAGGGCCGGGGCCGGGGAGGGGGGCGGGTCCGGTCCGGAACTGGGGTCTGCGCGGGGCTCCGGGCCAGGCGGGGGTCCGCGCGGCGGCGTGGACCGGGCTCCGGGGGCCGAGGCGCGGCGGAGGCCAGGTAATTGGTTTCTATTTTAAACTTCACTTTGTTCTGGCGGAGGTGGGGCGGTGGGAAAGGCGTGGCCCCGAGGACGATTACATAAGTGTTCACACCTGAACCGGTCCTGCGCCCGCGAGCGGATTTGGGGTGGGAGTTGGCGGTGGGCACCCGGGCTCGGGGCGCCTCGCGAGGGGCTGCTGCGTGCGGGTTTTGTGTCCTGCCTGTGTGACCTCACAGTGTCTCGGCGGTAAAGAGGCCGGGGATGGCTCTGTGGACTGTCTGGAAAAGCCCAGATGTGCCCGTGGGCGTTGAGCTGGCCTTCCGGGGTGTCCCCTGCGTAACAAAGGACGGAGCCCTCGGACCCTCCGGTCCACTCGCCGTGTTGACTTAACCAGCAAGTCACAAAAGGAACTTTAGTGGGGATCCGACTTACACATACAGCAGAAAGGCATTGCCCCTGTCAACCTGCTATGCAGTCTCGAATCTTGATTGAAGGTGATTTAAAAGCTGAGTGATATACGTTCACCATGGGGCTATGGACTAAATACTATTAAAGATAATGACTCCAGTAGATGCAAAGGTGGCTAGCCTCCCAAAAGGAGCTTTTTCAGCTTTTTTTGAAAACCAACCTATTAATATGATTGAAGTATTTTGGTTTAGGGATGTGTTACTTAAAAGAGCTAGGCAGGCATGTTATTTATTGGGATACTGCTTACTACCATGTAAAATAAAAAGAGCTCATTTTGTCATTTGTTCCAGCTTCATTTTCACTTACGTTCTTTGATTATGTCGTCAAGTAACTGTTATTTATATTTACACAGGCCAGCCAGAATTAAATATACCGCACACCACTATTGTGCATGGGTCTGAGAACCCCTCGCCCCCTCTTAGTAAAATTGGAGAGTGAAGCTGCGTAGGAGCCTGCCATGGTGTCAGGAGTTTGAGAGATGGGTTACTTATAGGAGGACATCTTTAGTTTCACAGGAGTGACCCCCATGGCCATCTTGAATGGGCTCTGGGATGAATTCAACTCTGTGTAAGACTCACAAGTATTTCGGTAATTGAATTTGAATTTTGGTGTAAGGTACAAGCATGTCTAATGTTTTTCTTAATTCATTAGTATGGCTTTGTTTTCTTACACTTGCTAATTTGAATATAGTGAAACACCAGAGCACATTAACCTTCTAAAAAAATAATAATCCCGGTGGATCTGTAATAAAACTAACCAAGAGGAACGGGAATGCCTCTCTAAAATGAAACACAACACCAAAATAGCAGGTTTAGTGTGTACAGCTTTCAACAATGCACAGAGAGATGGGAGTTCTGCTTATTTTTATTTCTGAAAGCTTTTGTTTATTAGAATAATCTTTCCAAATGGCTTAATATCCTGAAATACACTAGATCAAGAACTTTGAGAAATGTGTCTGCTATGAATTGTTGACATCCTGAGAATAGTTTACCTCACCAATGTTTTCCCATTGTTATTTGTAAACAACCTTCAGAGTCTACTAATTCAGAGATTTTATTTTTCCTGGAACCCTGAAGTCCTACATTTCTAACTTTTTTTTTTGTGTAAGATGTTGTCCCAGAGACCAAAATTGACTGAAGGGAATGAGAGAGGTCTTTGAAAAGAGGTCACAATGTGAAAAGCACTTTGTCTTCGCTTTCATAAATGAAACTTTTAACTCCATTTACCTAACTTCCTCCTGCAAGGAGATATTTGAGTTTTATAAGTGAAGCATTTGATGTGATTAAGTTTAGCAACATATGTGGAAAAGGAAAGGAGACTTCTTTAAAGAATACTTTGAAATGAGGTATGCTCCAACAGATGGTTTTCAGTCTTACCAAATGGGGAAAAATGATAACATGGCCTAGCAATTGACGTAGAGTTTAGTCATGGATTATTCTTGAAAAACTAGTACTATTGTATTGGGTGGTTGTGGATTTTTATTTATTCATTTTCCAGAATACACGTTGGTCTTATTCATAATTTAAGAGAAGGCATCTTTTAAAAAGAATTTGGTGGGAGTGGTTGTAAGTCTGACTGGAGACTGTGTTTAGAGTTTCAGCTGCATTATACCTTAATGCCGTAGAGATAGAGACTGAAATACAAGCTGACTGCATTCTGCAGCAGGGAGCTTGTCCAAACGTGTGCACTTTCCTGTCTAATATGCTTGTTTAAATGTTGAAGACGTGCATTGTTTTGTTTTTTACTCCATTTTCAATTTAGGAGAAAAGGACTTGTGTTAATTACCTAATTAAAAATGATATTTCGCTTATTACTAGATTCTGACTGAAGAAGGCATTGCTGTTAAATGTGCAGGAAACACGATCAACTTTCTCTTTGGTTTTCAGCTGGCCAAATTTAACTGGAGATGTGTAAGTTTCTCAGTGATAGACATGGATTTAATTATTAGGAATATAACTGTAATGGAAGAAAGTTAAATTTATTTGATTAGGTATCTGCTTTATAAATGCTTGAACTTGGAAGTAACATTTCTTCTTCAAAAGCAGACATCTTTCATGCTGTGAATGTTTATACATTTTAGTGCTTGGATAAAGCTATTCTGACACAATCAGTTCTTTCAAAAATGCGTTTCTCTGCTGTCCCGACCCCTCCCCCTCAAAAGTTCTAGAAGCTGTGGAAAAGTTCAGTTGCGTATCTTACTGAACGTAGTGCAAGGAATATCTGTGGGTTTGTTCACTGCTCAGGGAGCTGGACGTGTGCCGCTCTGACTTCCTTAGCACTTCCTTACTTCCCTGAATTTGCATTTACTGCCTAACTAGCATCCTGCAAAAAGGCCTTTCCTGGCTGCCTGCGATTTGGCACCTTAGAGCTTCACTTCCAGCACTGTTAATGGCTAAACATGAAGGACTAATTTTATTACTGTGTTTAGCTCACAGGACCTTGGAAGCGGCCCCTACTCTGTTGTTGGGAACTGCATGTCATTTAGCTTTGCATTTTTCAAGTGAATTGTAGTGTCAGACTGTGCATCCGTTGTGAGGTCTGAGTGGGTGATGGTTGGACTGCATCTCCCTGTGTATGAGAGGCACCGAGGGATGTGGAGGTTCTCAGAGGCAGATGGAGGTGGGGGCTGTGGACAAGCCTCTGTTTGTGCAGCAGTGATTATTTGATTGTTCCACTGTTTGGTTAGGTTCCCTTTGGGCTGGTGGCTAACTGGTGGCATGAGCGGACAGTGTAGCTGTTCCCTTCTTCTCCCTCCCCTCCTGGGGCTCTCATCCTCAGTCCTTCCACCTGACTGGCCGAAAGTGTAGTGGCAGCAGCCTATGATGGGAATGTATCTAGGGGCCATAGAGAAGATAGCGTTTTTCAAATGGAAGCCCTGGCCTCGGTTCTCTCTGGTCCCAGGAACCAGTGATTTTGGGAGTGGGGCAGGACGTTCTCTTTGATAGAGGAATGACCTCTGCCCTCAGTTAAGACCACCCTCCCACCCACCATTGGACAAGAACTATCAAAATCATTTGATTTTCAGAAATTTTGAAAAGTCACAAACCCCTTTTAAGAAAAGAATCATACCAAATACTTACATTTATGAATGATTAATAAAATTAACCTTATGGGAGGAGGAGGAATAAAGAACAACTTTGACTTTAGAATGTCTCCTTCTGTTCTTTAAAAAGTATCTTTATTTTAAAAATAATTTTTTCTAACAAGAATATTTTAGGGGAATGACTTAAATAGCTATAAATAGTATAAAGAAGGGTACATTTATAGGGGCTATAAATGCATTGTTTGTATTTGAAATTTCTAGTATCCACTAAAGTATATGAAGTGTATTTTAGATGGACTGGTAAAAACCAGCAGTTGCAACTGTCTGTTTTGCATTCCTTATGCTCTGCATCTGGCCACACGTGACTTGAACAGCTGAAGCTTCTCTTTCCAAAGCTAGAGCCATCATCGTATTTATGTCTAGCATGAGATGTTTTCCAGTGGTATACATTCGAATTGTAAAGAAGTGTAATTTGTGGCTCTCAACATGCCTTAAAAGTCATTTCCAAAAAAGATCTGGCATTTAATCTTTAATTCAAATGGTACTGAAAATTACAAAGCAGGAGTAATTAGAAATGCAACTATTTTTAGAAAGCAAACATGTAAATATATGTTAAGTAATGACTAAAACACAAGCAGGAGAGTAGGAAAAATTATTTAAAAGACAACCATAGTAGGTTTAGATACATCTTACCATATACTGTATTTTAACTCTTTGTTAATTCTGGTAGATTTACTTTGTATTCCTGTTTCTGTACCTTCCCCCCCAACCTTGGTCAGGAAGTAAATAAAGTCTGTAGAATCTCAGAATTTACTGGGGCAAGAAGAGATATATATCATATATAATTGTGAAATCCAGACAATTCCTCAACTGAGTGGTGAAAATAGGATGAGATTTTTGTGTGTTTTGTTATTTTCAAGGCAGAGGGAATCTGGTGTTTTTTTTCCTTGAAAACCAGGTAGACAACGTCGCTCGCCGCCCTGGGAAGTTACTGGTGCCGGCTCAGCCTCCAGGATACAGCTGTCCTGTTATTTTCTTGCTTTTTTAGGAGATGGTGTGCGTGGAGGAAGATGTGGTGTTAGTTTTCAGGACACAGTTAAAGACAGGCTTAAAAATCAAGGTTCTCTATTAAAACTATAATTTCTTGTTAATGGCTAAGAGTTAAAAATTTTTCAGCACTATTAACACTTGAAGAACTCTCTAATCCCTCACTCTTCCCATGTGAAAGTAAAGGACATTTGTTTAAGAATTTTTTTCTTTGTTTCAGAAAAGGGCAGCATGTGTCTGTCTTTGCCATATGGTACTATTTAACCTATATTGCATGAGCTGACGAGACGCTGTGTTTGGGCATTGATTTATTTCAGCATTTGAGAATGTTCTTTGAAATTTAGTACAGTAAATGCTGCATTGGAAGTTGTACAGAGAGGTCGTTTGTGGCTTTAGCAGATTCTTACTCAGTTGATACTTAAGGGTGTAGTGAACAAGTTTCACTTTTTTTTCCCCTGATATAATTTTTGTGAGAAATAGTTTGCCGTTCAATGCTGAGTGACTGTGTTAATTCAGGAAAACACAGACTTCAATATGAGTGGTTAAGACGACTTCTGCTGGTCACAGATAAGGCTAAGAGTTGGGCAGGTCTGAAAGAGAAGATTCACTGTTTAGTTCCTGATTATTCCAGTGATTTTAATCTAGAGCAAAAAAGTATGTTTATTATTATTATTTTTGTCGTAACGACTTAGGTTTTGTCTCCATCTTTTTTTTTTTTTTTTTTTTAAAGAAGTGAATTAATGAACAAATGGACAGTCCTGTTTAATAGTTCTCCTGAGCTTCTGTGGCACTGCCCTGGAATTATCTACAGGCAGAACTGAGATGTTTTCACTTAGGCTATGTTTTGTTTACACATGCTGGTTTGGGTTTTTGGGGAGACCTGTGTTGAATTCACAGGGTGGCTCGCATAAGAGCCGTGTTGCAGGAGTTTATTAATACGGAACGCCACAGAAGATTCCACCTCCATTTTAAACGTTCTGTATGGCTGTCGAGTCGACACCAAAGCAAATGTGTCTCCAGACACCTCTCTCGTTGTCTCAGTCTTGTTAGCGTTAATCATCCGGTTTTCTCTGTTTTACAAAAGAAGTAAACAAATTTCTACTCATCCACATGTGTGTCCCCAAAGCAAAGCATATGTGGACTGAAAGGTGGGCTGGGGCTTTGCTCCGGGAACATGAGCGTAGAGCGTGTGAGTACACGTTGTCTTTGGTGATGCATCATTTATATTGACATTATCAGTGACACAGACAGAACATTTTTATGCCAGTTTGAGAAAATACCATCATTCACATTGATGATCATATTCCCACCAGATTTAGATGAATCATTTCAAAGCTTTTCATGTCTTTAGCATGACCATTAGCATAATGATGATAATTTGTCCTTTTGAGTAACACCAAGCATAATTTACATTAACGTTGTTGTGTTGAGTGCAGTCCAACCCCAGGTGCTCACGTGCCTTCCTTTTTTCAAAAATGGCTTTTTACTTTTTAAAATGAGACGCAAGCAAGATGATCTCATTCCTAAAACCAACTTAAAAAATAAAACAGTATTAATAAGTAAGTGAATTCCTCATGTGAAAGTACTTGCCGTAGCAACATAAACTTGGGGACAATTCTGTAGAGTCATGGGATTAGTGGTTTAGTGGTAGGATTAAAATTAGCCTCAGTAAATTACCCTGGTGACAGAAAAGCAGAATCTGTTAATGGTTTTGCAGGAAGATTGGCTTGTCAGTTATTTTCTAGGTTGATGAAAGATTATGGGCTGTTAAGAATTTGAACTTTAGAAAGTAAGGTTAATTTTCCTAATATTTACATATTTCAAAGTATAGGTATTGATTAAAAAAGAAAGTTATTACAATTAGAATTTGGGATTTTACATGTGTGTGGGAGATGATTTACAAACCAGGTTTTTTGCTTTTTTACAAACCAGCCGTGAACATTAAGGGGGCCATTGAGGGTGTGCGTTTTAGGCAGCCCTCCTTAAATCCTGTTGGGGAATGGTAGACCATTGTGGAAAGCATTTTTAGATGTTTTGGACCACGAAACCTCCATTTAGATCCCTACAAGGTGGTAGGTGATGACACTGCACTTTCTTGGCCCAAGCAGGGTTAGGGCGGCTGCCATTTTAGAGTATGGTTTTATGTTTGTTAGGAGTGTTCCATTGACTCAGTGTGATGACCATGAAGGGAAGCATTTGCTTTCATGATTGTTTACATTTCTTTGTAAATTTACGTTATTTGTATTTGGACTTGTTTTAGAAGGTTAATATAGAGAATCATATATGTGTTATAACTGCAGGAAACTTAGAGATGATTTGTGAGTGAATCCTGACATATTACAGGTACTGAAATGTAGAAAGATTTAATAACTGAGCCAAGGCCGCAGGAATGGTGCAGAGCTCAAACCCAGGCATCCTGATTCCCAGCTTAGCCTTTTTCTCCATACACCGTGCTGAATGCACAGGATAAGGGGAGGTGAAAGTCCACTCTGAAAAGGAACTTGGTAAGCTCGTTGTTGTGCTGAGTCAGCACTGCCAAGTGTGGACCCGGCATATAACCAGGTGTTTAGGGCAGTGTGGAGAGAGCCCCCCTTGAGCTTCACTTGGATGCTTAGAGCTTGCTCCACAGAGAGAAACATATTGAGTAAATGTTTGCATCTTTCCACGGGGATATTGTGCGAGTTGGGTACTGGACCAGTTGTTGCCGTCTGAGGCTGCTGTCACATGGCAGCGCTCAAGGAGGAACGTGGAAAATCTGGTCACCAAAGACCAGGCAGCTGTCTGCACAGATTCCCAGCCCTGCAGTGGGTGCCAGGATACAGGTTTTCTTGGGAAACCCAATGGTTATCACCAACAGTAACGTATTTTTAATAAGAGTACAGTAAATACAGAGTGTAAGTGACCAATGTCAGATATAGAAAATCTTAAAAGAAAAAAAAGTCATCAAAAAGTCATAGGGAAAGGGGTCAGAGAAGACCAGGTCAGTTCTGGTAGACTGCTGGGCCCTGAGACTCACTTTCTTAAGCCAGCAAGATGAAGTGCGGGTGGGCCGGCTGACGGGGACATTTGGCACTGGTGGGTTTGCGGTGTGGTGCGGCAGATGCCCCATGACAGACAGATGCCGATGACGGACAGATGCCGATGACGGACAGATGCCGAGAGGGAGCGTCGCACAGGAGTGGGCAGGGAGGCGGCAGAGACAGACTGGATCAGGGCAGGTGCTTTCCTCTGAGCTCAGCTTTGGTGCCGGTGGACAAGATGGCCACTAAGAGGAAGTGTTGGGGACCCCAGAGAGCTGAACCCAGGAAGGCGTGCCTTCTCCTCCTTCCTTTCCGATGGTCGGGTTGGCCGGGTTGAGCTGTGTCTGCCCCGGGTTGCTGTCTGGACCTTTGCAGATTATTGAACACCTCCTGGAAGAATCTCTACCCCGCCTGCCTTCTCCAGCAAAGCAGGCAGCTGGGCCGGGGAGCTGGTAGTTTTTCTTTGTTGTGCAAGAGCCACTTAAGAAACAGTGGCCTTTGGATTCTCAACATGAGCAAACGTAGCCAACACCCTAGCTTTTTTTTCTTAAGGGGAAATAATTAGTAAATTTAGAATTTATTTTTCCTTTTCTTAAGAGGACAGTACTGAGTACTTTTCATTATTTACCTGAACCTATGTACAAGGTGATGTTGCTACCTTTCTAGACATTTCTCAAAATAGGACCAATGTAAATGAAGAACTGCAAAGACAAATCAGTGTAGTGATTTATGGACGTCATCCTGTAGGCTGTGGTGTGAGGATTTTTGCAGGCTCATTTGAGTATCT
This sequence comes from Chlorocebus sabaeus, assembly GCF_047675955.1. NCBI lineage: Eukaryota > Metazoa > Chordata > Mammalia > Primates > Cercopithecidae > Chlorocebus > Chlorocebus sabaeus. The sequence continues at coordinate 3,987,051 of NC_132921.1, forward strand.
GGCCATGGAAATCTCACTATTTGTATGTTGGTAATAATAGTTTGCTTGTTTCTACCTATGAGGGAATGAAGTGTGCACGTAAGGTCACACGTTAGATACAGACAGACGCTCCCTAACTTACGACAGGGCTGCCTTCCCGGAAACCCATCCTAAGTTGAAAATACTGTTAAATCGTAAATGCATTTCATATACCTCAGTCTACTGAACGTGGTAGCATAGCCTCACCTACCTTACCTGTGCTTGGAATTGGTAAATGTTAGCTGATGGTTGGGCAAGGGCACCTGGAAGCGCAGGTCACTGTGAAGTGCCAGTGTCCACCCTGGAGATCGCGGGGCTGCCGCTGCTGGGCCTGCAGAGGGAGCAGCTCACTGCTTTCTGCTGACTGCCTGTGGCTTCTTCACCTGGTAGAGTTGAAAAAGTGTGAGTCAAACTTTCCTAAGTTGGAGACTATCTGTAGTAAAATACAAACAAAAATAAGAACGGGCAGTGGAATAATAGATTTCGATGAGGGGAAAAGCTGGATCACATATGTACATCTTAGGATTCCCTCCCATTGGTAGATGTGAACCAAAACTTCGGATGTGAACTTTCTGGCACCTAAAACAAAAAGCAAAACATAGCCGTTGATGTGTTGCATTGACTCTCAGGAAAAAAATGCATCAGTTCTCACATGAAGGAAATGCCTCTTTTAGCATTAGTGCTAAGGTAAACTTCTAAATGTTGACTTTAATACTGGTTGTTTTAATACAGGTTATGTATTCTTACATAGATGGTGCCTTTAGTAACATTCTTACGGCAAATGGTATTGTAGCTTTTGGAAAGTAGTTCCTTGTAGTTACTTTGATACAAAAAGCCAAGGGCATAAGAACAAAATACAAGGTATTGAGAGCTACTTTTTGAATCACGATGACAGTATGATATAAGTTTTCAACATTACTGTTTCCCATTAAATTAATATAAATTCTGTTTTCATTACGAACTTACGAACTTGAATCAAATTGGGCAAATGTCTCAATAACTAGTTCCCCAAATAAATAGCCCACCAGCTCTCATTTCCTTTCAACAAACATTGATCAAGTGCCTACTATGAACAGAGAGTTACTTCGAGTTCTTTATATGTGTTATTCAGTATGCACAGGTCTTAGGAAACAGGTAGTAATTCCCACCCCCTTTTACCCGAGAGGACACTGAGGCCTGCCCAGGTAAGTAACTTCATCAAAGTCTCCCCACCAGTTATTAAGCAGCCCACCTTTTGGGCCATCTCCCTGGGTGTCCCGACCCTTGTCATGCTTGTTACCATGTGTGGAGTTCGTTTCGTGTTGGTCCGAGCCATTTGGGATGATAGAGCTTTAGAGATGACACTATGGGAGACCCGTGTCCCTCCACCCTTCCTCTTTCTAGATGGCTGGGGTTTTGGAAGCATCATCCAAGAGGGGCTTGGGACAGGCTGTCTGCGCCTTTGGGGTCCCCAGCCTGTCTGCGGGCCTGCTCTGTTCTGAAAATAAGCAGAAGTTTTGACTAATTCATCACAAATGAGAAACTTAAGAGAATGATCTAAAGAGAATTTGATGCCAAAAAGATCCTGGGTCACCTGTAGCCATCCCAGTGAGCTGGTGGGACTTGGTCCTGTCCTGCCTCTGACCGGGCTCAGTGGCCTTGGATTCTAGGTCAGCCCACGTGCAGTTCCCATGAAGCCCAAAAGGGGCTTGAGCCAGACCCTCCTCAGCTCAGAAGCCTGGGTCTGTATTTGCAGAACTCCAGGGCAGGGGTCAGCACACGTTTTCTGTAAAGGACGGGATAGTAGTTGATAGGAGCGGCCTCATAGCTTGGAGCAGCCCGAGGCAGCCTGGCAGCGAAGAGATGGATTTTACTTACGGACACCTGACATCCGAGTTCTATGCCATTCACATGTCACAAAATGATCTTCTTTTTATTTTGTTTTTAATCCCAACCATTTAAAAATGTAAAAACCAGCCGAGTGCGGTGGCCCGTGCCTATAATCCCAGCACTTTGGGAGGCCGAGGTGGGTGGATCATTTGAGGTCAGGAGTTTGAGACCAGCCTGGCCAACATGGCAAAACCCCATCTCTACTAAAAAATACAAAATTAACTGGGCGTGGTGGTGGGTGCCTGTAATCCCAGCTACTCAGGAAACTGAGACAGGAGAATCGCTTAAATCCGGGAGGTGGAGGTTGCAATGAGCCGAGATCGTGCGACTACACTCCAGCCTGGGTGACAGAGCGAGACTCTGTCCCAAAAAAAAAATATATATATATATATGTATGTATGTATGTATATATGTGTGTGTAAATGTGTGTGTGTGTATGTGTGCATATATATGTGTGTATATATATGTAAAAACCAACCTTAGCTCAGTGGCTGTACAAAAACAGGAGGTGGAAAGAATTTGGCCCGCGGGCCTGCAGTTCACTAACCCAGCACTCAACGGAAGTTTTGCCCAAGAGAAGTACTATGCATGCTGTGTCTATCACTTTACGTTTTCTAGTGATCACATCAAGAGAGGTAAAAGGAAACACGTAAAATTAATGTTAATGATAGTTTTATTGAACCCAGTGTATCCAAAATCCAAAATGTTAAACATGTAAATGACAAGAATTACTACCAAGTTTTTTTTGTTCTTTTTTTTACGCAAATCTTCAGTGTCCCCGTGTGCATTTTACCTTCCCAACCCATCCCAGTTTGGGCCAACTCCACTTGGCAGCCATATAGGATAGGATGGCAGAGCTCTAGGGGGGCTCCGCTGCAAACCTCGGCCAGGTGCTGGGGTTAAGTTAGAAATCTCCAGGCAGGTTCCTCTGTTCTGATTTCTGCTATTTGTTTTCAAACTAGGACACTGAGGGAAGGTACATTACTTTAAAACTGGCTCTGGGGGGTCCCAGCAGTTTAAGGAGAAAGGGCTCTTTTTTAATAACCTTAGACTCTGTCCCAAGTGCCACAGTGGTGGAAGTGCCGGGGTCCTGGGTGTGGAGGGGAGGCGTCTCTTCGGGAGACCACAGGGCAGCCAGGAGGCGAAGGGCCTGACCCTGCCAACGTCTGTCCTTCTGCACAGTTGCAACAGAGGGCCCTGTGTTTGTATTTCCCACGTTCCCTGCACGCAGGTCTCCACTTCTGGTGCAGCATTCGATAACTCAGATGTATTCGTTCCAGCATTGTGGGTCTGCAGGAAGGAATCTTGGTGTGGCTGTGAATCTGGTTCCACTTGTGGTGTGACTTTCGGGCCTGTTAGGAACGCCTGGGCATCTTCCCTCCCTCTGTGGGTTGAAAGGGGAAGCTGGCCTGCCCTAGGGGTCAGGAGAGGACCATGCCCCGGGACACCTTTGGACAATGGGGAGCTGGAACCCTGTGCAAAGGATCGCTCACAGAGCAGGTAGGATCGCTCACAGAGCAGGTCGAATTGCAGACGCAGACTGACTTGCCGGGAGAACTTCAGAAAACAGAAGGAAATCATGATAGATTGAGTGTATTCTTTTCCCGAACAATTTCTGTTGTGGCTTGCTGAGAGAATGTGGCCCGTGTTCACAGGGATGTTCTGTTCTTTAGCAGCAAGAGCTGGAATGACTGTTGACCATTTCACCTGCCCTGTAGGTCCGAGTCAAGGCCCCTTTTATTCAAACATCCCAAAGTCATGTGACTCTTAAAATGGCACCAAGGGAATCGGTGGACAGACTGAGGTATCCTGGTGATTGTTCCAGGTCTGTTCTGAGAAGGAACAAAAAGGTTTTCTCTTCTACAGTGGATCTCCCTCTTTTTTTTTTTTTTTAAACAGCGTCTCACTCTGTCACTCAGGCTGGAGTTCAGTGGCGTGATCTTGGCTCACTGCAACCTCCGCCTCCCAGGTTCAAGTGATTCTCATGCCTCAGCCTCCCGAGTAGCTGGGATTACAGGCGCCCACCACCACACCCAACTAATTTTTGTATTTTTAGTGGAGACGGGGTCTTGCTTGCCATGTTGTCTAGACTGGTCTTGAGGCCCTGACCTCAGGTGAACTGCCTGCCTCGGCCTCCTATAGTGCTGGAATTACAGGTGTGACCACCATGCCCAGCCCCACAGTGGATCTTTTAAGTGAAAAACTGCAAACTTAAGCATTTTAATAAACTTTGACACATAACTGAAAGTGTACTGAAAGTGTGTTTGAAATGCACTCAATTTTCTGCTTTGCTAGAAAAAGTTTTTCTGCTTTTGAAGTTTTGGATCCTGAATGTATATATATTCTCTATGTCATCTAATAATTTACACTCAGCCTATAAACTGTGTAAGGGATTTGTTATTCCTATTTTTTGCAGATTAAAAAATTGTTTATTTTAGAAAAGAGAGAATTGCGATACAATTCATTTAGGTAGATGTTACTTGTATATTAAGCCTTAAACCTTTTTTTCCATAATTTGCTGCATTTTAGTTTTGTTAACCTCGCAATATAAACAAGTTTACAAAACAAATTCTTGACTTTGCTTAGGGATGAGGAATACCTGGAGTGAAGGCCTCAGACAAAGTTAATTTATTTCTTAACATCATTATTGTAGTGGTAGAACAGCAACAAAATGCCCTTCCTGTTGAAGAAGGAATGTTTTATTGAGACGATGGTTTCACATATCTCCCCTCCCCGCATTCTTCATCGATGAATTTGTCCCTGTCTTGATGAATCTGTCACTCTCATTTGTCCTAAAGATCTGAAATATAGTTGCTGGAGTAAAAGTTAGTACACTTTCTGCTCTCTACCAGAGTTTACAAAAACATTTAAGTTTGGGGCTTTTCACTTAGGAAATCCATTGGTGGGAAAGATAGCCTCTTTTCCCCTTTAGAATAGATCTGGAACGAAGTGTATTTCGTCAGCCCTTTTAAAGTAGGTCATTTAGATATAATAATTAAAAAATGGATAACAATACTGGTTCAGAAAAGCTGTTTCTCAGAAGGAAGAGTGAAGTAACTCAAAGCAAACCAAGCTCCTTTAAGAAGATGCTTGTAATGCAGTGTAATGAGTTTGCATTCCTTCGTTTCAGCAGGTTTGAGTGGTGTTTGTGTCTTATTCCCATGCTACTGGGAATTCCAGTGAGATAAAAAGGAATCCTTTCCAGTGGGCCATTTTGTGAGTGTTTTGAGAATGTGTGGGGTGGTTTGGAAGCCAAGTGGAAGGGAAAATGTAGGGGGTTTGAACTACAAAATTGCAAGAGAATCACATTTTGTTGATGTATTTAAAAGTGCCACAAAGTGAGCACAAAAACCTGACCTTGTTTTTCCCGGACAGAACGACTCTCGCCTTTTGTCCCATGTGTCTCAAGACTGCTGTCCAACTCAGTTTTGTCACATTTTCAAGGCTAAGGCAGAGTTAAATTGCTTCCTCATTGTGGGGCTGGGTCCTGTTCTTGGAGGTGACACTTCAGGTTACCTGTTATTCCTGCTTGTGGATCTGATGTTCAGAGCAGCAAGTTCATTATTTTCACGGAGGGTCAGTATTCATTCTTGTATATTAGTCACAGAAACGCTTCTTTTTATTGGTCAAATGATACTGAAATAAACTAGAATTCTGTTTCCTGTCTTACTTGTGGAATTGCAGTATCAACGTTCAGAAAACGTATCAGACGTTTGAACATAAGATTGGCTAGCATTCAGGTAGAATGACAAAGTCCAAATGATACGACTCAGCTGGGATAAAAAGTCCTGTTTTATCTTTTTTCTGTTTCAGTGACTCAGCAAAAACAGTGCTTTGGATCTACGCAAATGTAGGCAGAGGAATATTTCTGCTTAAAGGGAAAATGTAGACCTTTCCTTTTAGGACCACCATTTGTTAGTGGACCAGCCCGAAATTCTTTTCAGAGTTTTGCAAATCCGTCTGAGTCTCCACAAGTGCAATTTCATCTGTGGGTTCTTCTCTTGAAAGTGATTTAAGCCTCCATAGCAGGTCACCCCCGCCATACATCTGGGGGGCTCAAGAGCTTAGGCTGTTTCTATCCAGTCATGTGAAATTTATAGTTGTTCAGTTGCCTACAGTTCACCTAGTCAGGTGACTTCAGTATCACAATAAATGAAGGTGTTCTGATTAAAACATCCCTTTCTTAGACAAACCGTGACTGGTTTTGGAGGTTAGTAGAAAACTGACACAGAACTACAAGCTTACATTTAATCATTTGGCAGAATTTCTTTCATATTCTTTTGACCACTTTGTTTAATATGCTTTAAGATGTCTGAAGTTGGAGCTTAGAATGTACACTGTGTCCTACTTTTAAATGAGAGGAATTACAGTAGCTGAGAACAATCATATTCCCTGTCCTGAACTCCTGCATGTGGACACTTTTTTGCTGGGAAGTGAGTTGATCTGAATGTCATTCTTCCAGGGAATTAATATGAAGCTCCCCATTTTAATTACTGAACCAGAATAAAACATTGACAGCTGGCACTCAAGGCCTCACTGTTTGTTTCTCTTGTATAAAGGGATCAAGATAGACAGAGGCACTTTGCTTTTCAGACATACACAGTGATTTTTCACAAAATGGTGTGAATATGTAGCACCTTTCTTTTCAAACTATAAAAGGAGATGATGGTTGTGGAACTCACTGCAGATAATTCATTACTTGGTTTTCCGACCACAGATTTGTTTGGGTAATTTAGTTAGAGCCAAACACTTAGGGCAACATTCTCTTTGCCCAAATTAAACCATTTCTTTTCAGATAATTGTACAAAGTGCGTAGTTTATGCACGACAAAGTCTTCATCATCTTGGCCATCAAGATATTTACAATCGAAAGAGGAAATTGCGTTTTGAGGAAAAAGCGTATTAGACATTTCACAACATGGGTGTAAGTTTATTTTATGCAAGCTACTATTGAGTGCCTGCTCTATGCCAGTCACTGCATTAGGCATTTAAATACATTCGCTTGGTGAACGTAGTAAGATCTTTAAATATATGCGTTTTAAAGAATTTAAAATGGTACAATGTTCTATGAGTTTTTCTGCAACTGTTTTTTTTTTAAATTTTGCATAACATTTCAGTGTATTCTCTTTAAGGCATGTATAGGGTGCTATTGTCTGTACACACCCTCAGTGATTTCCAGATGCCCAGTGCCCACTATGGCCAGAGCATGGACCCACTGGCGCAGATTGGGTTTGTGAGCAGCCAGCAGGAGGTGCCAGTGTGTGCCAGCTGACTGCTGCCCTGTGGAACTGCCTTTCTCTGTCCCGTCTCCTGTTGGACATTTGGGCTGCTACCAGCTTTCTCTTAGTGTGCAGGGAACTTTTCGGATATACGACTTTGTGCGCTTGGGGGAGTATTTCTCTAGGATAAGTTCCCTGAGGTGGAATTCTGGGGATGGAGGGGCATTTTAATGGACAGATACTGCCAGATTTACCAACAAAGATCACAAAGTACCATTTTACATTCCCTGCAAAACTCGGTGTTTTCTCTTTGTCAACACTTGATATTATCAGTCTTTTAAGTCTTGGCCAACTTAATAGAGGAAAATACCATTGTGTTTTAAAAATTGTAAGTGATTATGAGGATTTCTTAATGATTATTGCTCGTTTTATCTCTCTTGTGAATCACCTGTTACTTTGTCACATTTTCCAGTGAAGTTATTCATGATTTGTTGATTTATAAGAATATTTTGTTTATTGGGGATAATAGTCTTTTGCTTATGAGTTACAAATATGTTTTTGGGTAACTAGTTTTGTATCTTCCATCACATATATTTTCAATATACAGAAACATTCAGGTAGCCTATATATGAGTTGTTTCTTAAAATGTGTGAAAGATTTCAGGTGTAGACTTGACTCATCTCTCACATTTGGGTGGGTGGAGGAGAGAGCTCTGGTTTCTTGCTTGAATATTGGTCTGTTTACATTTTTTGTCCCTGAGTGAATTTTGGACAGTTAGATTTTATTAGAAAATTGTTTTTTTTCATCCATATTAACAAATGTATTAACCTAGAGTTTGAAAAACATTGTATGATTTTTTAAAAAAAAATGTTCCTTCTGTCTGTGGTTATTAGACCTAATTCCCCCCAACCTCTTTTTTCTTCTTGATTAGGCCAGCTAGTTATTTATCTCATTCATTGGGGTTATCATAGAGCCAATTATTGATTTTGTGAATCAGTTTTACTGTATTTTTTCTTATTTATTGTTACTCTTTAAAATTCAAATTTAAGGGTTTTATTGTAATTTTTGTTACTGGTTGAATTGAATAATTATTTTTAATTACTGTAGCAAGTCATTAAATTTTATTTTAGCTTTCTTGTGTACCATGAATTTTGACACTGGTACTTTGAAGAGAGTTTGCAGTTTCACTTCGATTTTTTCTTTGTTTCAGGAGTTGTTACAGAGAGTTTAGAATTTTCCAAATGGCTGAACTTCCGTGAGTGTTGTTCTTGTTTTTGCTTGTTGTTAATTTTTAGTATCATGGTACTGTATTATGGAGCTCCTGGGACCTGTACTATTCCAAATTTATGGAACTTTTAGAGCCTTCCTTGTGGTTAATATGGAGGCATTTGGAGTTCTATTGCCGATTTAGCAAAATGGCACATTGTGGAGTGTGATACTCATATATGTTAGATAAGCCTTACTTTATTTTTCAAGCCCTCTATTATTATTTTTGCTTACTTAATCCACCATGCTTATGAGAGATTTGCCAATTTTTCCAGATCATTTTTCTCTGTTCATCTTTCCAGGTATTCACTGTGGCTGTTTCTAAATGTATTTTATTCTGTGTTTGTGGTATTCTGTGTTATTTGACTTGAAAGGATAGCGTAACTACAGCTGGGAAGGAGTGCTTTCCTGTAATCCCAGCTTCTTGGGAGGCGGAGGCAGGAGGATTGTTTGAGTCCAGAAGTTTGAGGCCAGCTTGGGCAACATAGTAAGACTCTGTCTCAAAACATCCCCCCACCCCCATAAAACCAATATTAGGACAATTATATCGTCTTTGTGACTTCTACTTTACCCTTTATGATTATAAGATAACCTCTTTTTTTTTTGTTTTGATTTTGTTTTCGAGGCGGAGTCTCGCCCTGTCGCTCAGGCTGGAGTGCAGTGGCGCAATCTCAGCTCACTGCAAGCTCCGCCTCCCGGGTTCACACCATCCTCCTGCCTCAGCCTCCTGAGTAGCTGGAACTACAGGCGCCCGCCACCATGCCCGGATAATTTTTTGTATTTTTAGTAGAGATGCGATTTCACTGTCTTAGCCAGGATGGTCTCGATCTCTTGACCTCGTGATCCGCCCACCTCAGCCTCCCAAAGTGCTGGAATCCCAGACGTGAGCCACCACCCCTGGCCAACTACTTTTGTATGATTGCCTTTTGTGACCACACGTTAAACTTTTAATGGTATTTTTTCCATGTTGCTTTTGTTTGTATTTTTCTGATGTATTTTTCTGTACGTGTCCTGCTTTTCTGAGTTCCTTAGTCATAGGTTTTTTTGTTTTTTGTTTTTTTTTTTTTCAGACAACAAAAGTCAATTTAATTTTTAACCCTATCGTGGAGTCTTTTTTTAAATAAGTGAGTTTATTCCATTTATATTTATTTCTGAAACTGACTTGGTCTTCTTTCCTAATTAAAGAAAAAAAAAACTTTTGTGTTGTATTTCCTTGCTTTTTCTTCTTTTCTATTTATTGGAATATGAATTATGTTTCTTGTCCTTTATTAAAATCAGAAAGCATATAGAAAGCATATCCTGCTTTTGGTTCCACTGGTGGCTATACTTATAATGTTTTCTTAAAGCTGTATTTCTTAATGTTTTAACGTCAGTAATAATACAATTTGACTTCCCCTTTGGGAAAGAAGTTAGAACACTTCTATTACCTTCCTCTTCTTTCCCCATCTCCTCCCGCTCCCACATTGCTATTGTCATTCCTTTTTTGGCTGTTTTTTTTAGTTTATTAGTATTAATTATTTTTACATGACATAGTTTTTATTTCAAGACATGTAAGAATCACATGGTTATTTTATGTGTAGATCGCAGTTATTTGGATGTAATTCTTTTTGTATTTCCTTGCTTACTGGATTTAGTGATCATTGCAGGATTTTATTATTGCTTTTTCTTCCTGTGAGGCCTTCATTTGGAGCCATCCTGTTTGACCGGATGACGTTTCCAGGTTGCTCTTAAAGGACTCTGGTGAGGACACTGGTCCTTAGGGAGGAGTTAGCCTGAGCTGGGTGAGAATCCAAGCAACAGAAAAGTGGCTCAGAGCTCGGGAGAGCTAAGGAAATTTCATATTGCTGAAGCCAGAGGTGCATACACGTGTGTGTTCATGCATGTGAGCGCAGTGTGCAAGTGTATATGTGTGCCTGAATGCATGTGTGTATACAGACACATACACGTGCATGTGAGTATCCACACGTGTAAGTGCACCTATGTGTAGGTGCATGTTTGCAAGTGTGCCCGTGTAGTGAGCCTGTGCAAATGCACACACACACATGCAAGTGTCTGAGTGTGCACATGTGTGTCAGGGATGGCAGGCGTGTCTGGGTGGTAGCCAAGAGCTGATGTTTGAGAGGCTGTTAAAGACCACATCATCTTGACTGTGAATTGTCTTGAAGAATATGGACTCTGTCCCAAAGGCAATGGGAAGAGATGTTGTGGAGGGTCCCTCAGCCAGTCTATAGCAGGGAGGAAGCGTCACAGGCCAGGGACACTGACCAAGGGACCAGCAGGAGGTTTCTGAAGGGAAGATGATTTGATGGTTCAGAACAGGAAGAGGATGGAGCTCTGGGCTAGATTTGTGACTGAGAAACTGGAGCAGAGTGCCCTGATTCTGACTTGGTTCATTCTGGAAGGTCTAGAGTCTGTAAGACTTGGTCATCTGCTGGATGCGTTGTGAGGGAGGGAGGGTGCAGGGCAGCTGTTGTATTCCTGGGTAGGACTCTGCAGGGACACAGTCCTAGTGGGCGTGATGTCCTGGAGCGAGACATCCAGGGTAGACACTTCAGGTGGGGCCGGAGTCCCAGAACAGCTTCCATCTGTCATGGGTGTCTTGGGGGCACCTGCAGTAAGATGGGCATCTTAGGGTGTTTAGCCTGCACGGACTGGCAGCATGACTGCGTGCTGGACTCAGCTCCTGGGGGAAGTCGGCTCCAATTCTGGGATCTCCCTTTCAGCGATATGACAGGATCTAGCGTCACGGGATCTAGCGAGGCCCTGACTGGTGCTGGGCTGAGGCCCAGCTGTCTTGTGTGGAGTGTTTCCACCGGTGGTGGCCTGTGGACACCAGAAATGCTGTTCACGTGGGCCCACCACAGGTCAGAGAACTTCTGAACTGGAAAAGGCTTCACAATTTGTCCATTACAAATGACACGTTTCACAGATGGGAAAACCAAGGGCCAAAGAAGAGAATGACCCATCTAAGGCCACATGTCTGACTAGAGAAATGAGAGTTGGCCCAGGAATCAGTCCGTGTCTGGAGTTGCTTCCCTCTCTTGCCAGGTGTCAGCGGTGATTCAGGAGCTGCAGCAATCCATTCTGTCACCTTTTTCAGGAAAAAAGTAAGGCGGAGAAGTCCCTGAAATAATACGTCTTTTCTTCTGTGTTAAGGATGTGCTCAGTATAATAATCATCTGAACTGATATGCCAGATAGGCATACTTTTAAAATTATTCCTGACAAGTGTTTCATAATATCATCTTTATCTGTGTTTCTTATTTCTTCTGCCCAACAGATTGGTGAGGAGCACTGTAAATCATATTTTTGACGCAGGTAAAAGAAGGTATCTGAAAGATGTTTTTAAAAAATTAATCCACTTACAAAAATATCTTTGAAGAAAGAAAACTGCTCAGGAAGGAGAAAGGAATAGAAAAGAAATTTAAAAAATCAGGTTTTTGTGGAACTGATTTTCTTTTTTTTTTTTTCCTCTCAGCCTCCTGAGTAACTGGGACTCCAGGCGCCCGCAACCACGCCTGGCTAATTTTTGTTGTATTTTTAGTAGAAACAGGGTTTCCCCATGTTGGCCAGGATAGTCTCGATCTCCTGACCTCGTGATCCACCCACCTCGACCTTCCAAAGTGCTGGAATTACAGGCGTGAGACACCGCGCCCAGCCCTGTGGAATTGTTTTTATGTGCAGGGCAAGCCTTACAGTAAGTAGGGATTTATAGAAAATCATAGATAAGAAGTCCTTAATGAATTAGGATAGAACTTCAGCGATTTTGGCCAAGGGTGGTTGTAAAATGTTTGTAACAAAAATCAAATGGAGTAAAATTCTCAGAATAAACCAGAGCGTGCAGAATAGGGTTCACATAGAATTTCCAGTCAGGAAGAAGCAGAACATTCCAAAGCTGATTTATATAAGGACTCCTTGGATCAGAACAGTGCAGTGTCCATTAAATGTCACATCTAAAATAACTTCAGCTTGGAATTTCTTAAGCAGTTAGTGCAAAAAGAATAACTCTGTTAAAGCATACTTGTGTTGGGTAGAAATATTCCCTTAATGGAACTTTTCTATATGTATATGAATTAGAGTTGTGTCCTGACCACTTGTGATTTTTTCCCAATCTGAGTTAAAAGTTGGGGGGAACACCCCACGCAAAGGGAAACTGCACATTTGTTAGCTCAGATAACTCAGCAGTGAACGTGAACTGTCAAAGCGGGTAATCCACAAACAGGCGGTTCAAATCTGAGAACGTGAAAACTGGCTCCCTCATCTAGAAAAATTGTTTTGTTTTGTTTGTATAAATGGTTTATGGATTCTGATGATGACCTCTGACATCCGTATTTGGGATAATACCGTCTAAAGATGAACATATTTCATGCAGTTTTAACAGTAGATTATTGACTTAAGTGCCTTATGAATATTATCTCATTTATATTTTATAATGATTTCCTGAGTATAATTTTGAAGCATTTCAAATGATTTTAAGCATTTAAAACCTCTACTTTTTGTCTTGTGTTTTTTATTGTGATAACATATAGGTAACATGAAGTTTGCCATTTTAGCTGTTTTTCAGTGTGCAATGCAGTGCCTGTATCGTTTTTATAATTAATGAATACTAGTTGAAAGGAACATGGGGCGGCAGCTCTGTCTGCTTTTCTGAGTACAGTGGTTTAACCTTTCAGATTCCAGGACTTTCTAATGGAAGAAGATAAAAATAGAAAATGAAATTTTGATTTAATCCCAACATTAAATTATATTTTAAAAAAATTAAACTTTTTGGTCAGAAGACTAAAGTTACCATAATTCATTTTATCTAAAAAGTGAGTCTCCTCCCTTATCCCAACCCAATAATTTTAATTTCTTCTTACACTGAAAGAAAGCTCTTTTATCCTGAATGTAGTAGTGGAAACTATTACTAGATCTTTGGTTATTTCAAAGTAGAAAGGAAAATATGTAACCTAAAATCATGAGTGCCTTCTTTTAACTGTCCATTTTGTAGAATGCATACATTCAGAGATATTTATTAAAACTTATTTTTAAAAAGCCCTCTAAATATAAAGATACAACGAGGGTGGCTTTTTTAGTAATACAAAAAATAGGACTGCAAATCCTTAATAATCATATGTTTGGGGTGTAATTTTGGACTGGTGATTTCACCACACTGCACAGTTGACTAATTTTATATTTTGCTGGGAGAAGGCAAAAACTTTCTTCCAGTAAAGGGAACATTCGCACACCCTGATTTGACTACCTCGGTTATTTATATTCAGGCATACAGAGCTAAACATGTGGAAACATCATGACTTCATTACAAAAACCAAAACTATTCAAGACTGAACTTTAAATGCCTTTAAAATGGGTCTGAGAAATTGGAGACATTAGAACTCTTCAGACCTGGAGGCTCTCACCGAGTGCTTCTTTGTAGCAGTGTGGTGGTTTAGCGGTTCAGGACCTTCCATTGTTGAAGGACATGTAATATACAAAGGAGTGATAAAAAAGTCCTTGCAACAAAGACTCTTTGAGGACTAAACAAGGAAGTAATGGGGAAGATGGCTTGGCATTTTAAGTTATTCCTCTAAAGTGAGCGTTTTCAGGGGTGTCAATATTTTGGCTTCCCCGGGCCAGGCTGGAGGAAGAGAAGCTCTCTTGGACCACACATAAAAGATACTAACACGGCCGGGCGTGGTGGCTCATGCCTGTAATCCCAACACTTTGGGAGGCCAAGGTGGGTAGATCATTTGAGCTCAGGAGTTTGAGACCAGCCTGGCTAACATGGTGAAACCTCATCTCTACCAAAAATACAAAAAAAATTAGCTGAGTGTGGTGGTGCACACCTGTAGTCCCGGCTGCTCAGGAGGCCGAGGTGGGAGTATTGCTTGAGCTTGGAAGGCGGAGGTTGCAGTGAGCCAAGATTGCACCACTGCACTCCGGCCTGGGCGACAGAGTGAGACCCTGTCTCAAAAAAAAAAACAACCAACCAACCAAACAAAACTAATGATAGCCGATGAGCTTAAAAAAAAAAAAAACAGAAAACCTCATAATGTTTAAGAAAGGTTATGAATTTGTGTTGGGCTGCCGCGGGTTGGACAGACTTGGACTTTAAATTGCCCAGAGAGCGAGTGTGATTGTTTTTCTTACCAAAGGAGTATAGGCTGCTCCAAATCACAAGTGTTGTAGGACATCGCCAATCTTAATTTTAGATAAACATAAAAAATGCATTTCTGTGTACATAGAGAACAGAAGTTCTCTATTTCTCAACCTTTTTGATCCATCAGAGCCAGAGAATCTCCTGGGGTGCCTTGAGCAGCCCGAAGTGGTCAGTTCACAGATAGGCACAGGCTGGCTGGGGTGTGTTGGCTGCTGCTGGGAGTCCCGCAAGGCCGTCTGTCGCGTGCTGTGCGTGGGGAGGTCTGGAATACGCCGCAGCTACTCTTGCTTGCAAGGCTGCCTGGGATGACAGCGGGACTTTGCAGTCAGTAGAGAGTAAGTTGAAGCACTCATTTGTGTCCTTCGTTTATTACTTTATATGTAGCTGCCGTGGGGGGATGGGATGCATATAGTTATTCAATAACTGGACTTGAATTTATTTGGTAAAGAAAACTCAGGAATCGAACGGGCTTACAGTTTGAACATGCCTGCAAATGCAGGAAATTGCTAAACTTCTGCTTTGAAAATGAGGCAGCCCATGTAGATTGCAACATGCTTTTGAGGTGTGGCCTTTGAGTGGGCTGGGGCTGTTGTCTTTCTCAAGATCCCAGTTAGGAAGGAGCAGCAGGAACGCCGCTCTGGTTTGGACCTCCCCGCCACTACCTTTTCTCCGAAGCCTTGTTGTCCCCTCCTTGCCCGAGCACTTACCTGCAGCCTCCAGGAAAGCCCAGCACCTGTGGACTTTGTAATTCCAGCACTGCCCCCGAGGTGTGCTTAGCATCTAGTTAGGGCGAGAGAGATCTCAGGGCAGGGCCTTTGCCCAAATCATTTCCTCTCTGGGACGAGAGATGTGCAGGACTTCCTGCTAGCCCAGAGGGGCTGTGAGCTGCGCGTTCAGCGAGGCCAAGGCTGCCTCTGCCTGATTTTACTTCCCAGAGGCCAGCGTCTCCTGGGTTTTCCCTCTCTGGGGCCCCCATGCCTCCTGGGGCCTTTTGCCTGAACCTCTGGGTGGTCCCTCCCTGTGAGACTGCAGAACCGGGGTCCTGCCCCAGGGCCTCCCCTTCCCGTGTTTGCTCGCCACGTTCACAGCCTGTGGCATCGCCGCCATAGACTCCAGGTCCTGGTGATATCCTGGTGAAGGGACTTCTGTGTCATCCTGTCTCCTGTTGTGTCAGCTGTGCGTGTTCCAGCAGGGATGACCCTCGTCCCCTGTGCACATGCAGGGTCCCTTCTCCACTTTTCCAGCCCCTGCTCCAGGCACATGTGCCCACTGGGTGTCTTCCCTCACACCCATCCCAGGCTTGGCAGGCAGGCACCACTGCGTCCCCCGTGCCATGCTGTCTAGACAGCCCGTCCACAGGGCACCTTTCTCCTTGACTAGATCTCCTGGAGATGTGTGGCCCTGGCACCTGCAGGGAGCACTTGGGTCCGGCTGTACCAGCCAAGCAGCCTCTTTGGTGTCCCCGCTGTCCCACCTGGCTTGGTCCTTGTGGACCTCCCGGATGCTGGTAGGCTGGCGAGCATGCAGAGCCTCGGCCTTCAGGCCAGCATCCCGTTCGCGTGGAAGCATGGGTGCGCCATTATGGGAGTGGGGAACTGACAGAGACCTAAATGCTGTTCTCAAGTGGCAGGACATCCTGAGACTCCCAAGGGAATGGAGTCTCTGGTGCAAGGACCCTCCCTGTGCCACTGCCTGCGAAGCAGCAGAGAGTGAGGTGGCTGCCTCGGTTGGGATGGAGTCTATCTGTGAGAAGCATCCTAGGAGTAAACCCAGTAATTAGTGTCGTAAATAAAATCTCTCCGAGATCCTGAATTAACATCGCTCCCAAGGGAATGTGATGGTTTCCAGCATGGCTTAGACCGTCACCCAGGGACGTTAGAAGTAGGGAGAAGAAACAGTTGATCATCAAAAAATGCATCGAGAGGACTGCTTGGGACCTCTTTAAATTTAAAATGGTGTGTCTCTGGCCAGCAGAAGTTTGAACTGGGAAGTGTGTTGAACAGAAGGGTTTGGGCACAATCTAGGCGTTCCTGGAATTTCACCTTTGCTGTCCCAGGAGCCCATTTGGGAGCCTGTGCTGCGCTGGGATCCTTCTTCCAAGTCCCTCCTGGTCCTTGATGGCTCCTTGGTCCATCTCTGTTTCCGTGACCATCACACTTCTGAGAAGGACTGGCCGGGTGTTTTGTGGAACCCATAAGCTCCAGGTCCTGGTGATGTTCTGGTGAGGGGACTTCCGTGCCCTCAGTTTGGGTTCTTGCGTGTTTTCCGATTGGTTAGTCCAGGGTAATCATTCTCGGGAGGAAAACCTGCAGGGGAGAGGCCCTTCTCCTCACAACACGTCAGGGGTTGGTCTTTAAACGTTTGTTTGTATTTTTGCCTCTTTCCAGCCCTGCCTTTGTCTGTTACTGGTGAATACATCTGAAAGTAAAGGTGTAAAGTTTCTTCCCTGTCTGTCTGTGGAACCCGTAGCGTTTCTCCCATGTGCCGTCCGGGGATGCTGCAGGGTCCGACTTCCTCAGACATACATGGGCCCCCTTGGCCCAAGGGAAATAGATTTTTAGAAAGGCCTCTTTCTCCTTTGAGTTTCCTTGACTAAAGAATCTCTCCTTTTCTGCTGTCAAAGAGTAAGATCATTTTTGTTTCTTCTGCCCTGTTCCACCTGTAACTGCCAGGTCTGAGGCTGGTGCCCAGGGGCAGGAAAGGATCTCTGGACACGCATAACCCTGAAACCTTGGTGTCAACCCCTGTGGCCTGTCGAAGAGGGGAAACTTAAGCCAGAAAATAGCTTGTGCTTAGTTTAAAAACCTGACACATGTTGAAGACACGGTGTCCAGCAGATGGTGTGGATGACCACGCCATTTTGGTGCACGATGCATGCCAGCCTTGAGCTGCGCGGCGAGCCCCGGGCCCTGTCGGCTCCCCTCGAGGGTGCCTGAAGGTGAGGAGGGTGGAGCTGCCCTCATCGGATGCACGGCTGTATCCCTGGGGTCGCATTCCAGTAGTGTCTCTGCATCACTAAAGATACTGGGGCTCTGGCATCCATTCCCACTTGGGCTCCTCCAACTGCATAAGGCTTCCATAATTCATCCCCCACCCTTCAAAAGATGCCTTGACTAAATCATAAAAAAAGGAGACTTTTTAACTTTTCCGTAAGTGAGATGACAAGGCTGGGGGTGCCAGAGAGGCCTTGCAAGTCCAGGAGGCCACTGTCCCCTGTGACTGCACATCACCCTGCCTTTCCACATAGGTCTGGGGGCTCTGCACCTCTCTCTCCATGACTCTTGGGATTTCCCAGCGATGCTTCTGAGAGATCTGACTGCCAGCTTGAGACAGCAAAGGTGCCAGTCATGCCATGCCACCTGTGAGTCCCACTTTTTTTTTTTGAGACTGAGTCTCACTCTCTCGCCCAGGCTGGAGTGCAGTGGTGTGATCTTGGCTCACTGCAACCTGTGCCTCCTAGGTTCAAGCAATTCTTCTACCTCAACCTCCCGAGTAACTGGAACTACAGGCATACGCCACCACACCTGGCTAATTTTTTTTGTTTTTTTATTACAGACCGGGTTTTACCGTGTTGGCCAGGCTGGTTTTGAACTCTTGACCTCAAGTGATCCACCCGCCTCGGCCTCCCAAAGTGCTGGGATGACAGGTGTGAGCAACTGCGCCCAGCCTTGAGTCCCACTTCTGAGACTGTAGATGGAGAAACGTTGCGTGATGCTGTAAAGAACGGGAAGTGACGGGGAGATCTTGTTTTGGTGGATCTTCATCTTTTTTCTTTTTGAAAAAGCGTGTATAATTCAGGACTGAGAACAAGCTTTGAAGTACTGCTTATTGCTCATGCAGTGGAAATAGTTTATTATGAATATTTTGTAAGTGTCCATTTTAAAGCACGCTGTCAAATCTCTTGGGAATGACTTTCAAGTCTGGTGAGAGCTGTGCCACACCCTGAAACATTTGGGGATTTCGTGGTCCCAGGTTTACGTGGGACACCTATTTCAGTGGGCATGTCTTCGTTGCGGTCACAGACTGGTTCCCCAGTCCCCCGGTCTGTTTGTAAACTGAGATGCTGCAGGAGGAGGTGGGTAGGTGCTGCCCCACAGACCCATCTCCAGGAAGAACAAGAGCCACCCAGGGGCCTGGCATTTCTGGCGGTTGGTGGTGTGCGGTGCACACCAAGCACAGGCCATGCCAGGAGCTCAGTGCATATGCATAGTAGGTATTCCCTGGTGACATTTTGATAGCCTGGATTGACAACCAAATGCAGATTGTTCCGCTGCTACAGTTAGGCGTCCTCCTGGTTACCTCTGCTGCCGAGTTTGCGCTGTGACTGTTGAACGCTTCTCTCGCTCCTGGCTGCCCCTCACAGATGTGGGAAGTCCTATTAGAAACCGCACTCTGTGGGATTTTTCTAGCAGCCCCACTTGGGGTGATTTAATTCATTCTGAAAATATCTACGGTAGCCCCAGAAAGTCCTTGGACATTGTCTTAATTTTTCTTAAAGAGAAGCAGTGGCAAACGGTTCTTAAAAACATAATTCAATGAATACTAAACTTTTCATCATCTCAGAATCTGAGAGAGGCCGAGTGGAGTTCGGTCGTTCTCTGAACAGTTTTAGCTGAGAGTACCGGCATCCGACTGGGAGCATTATCTTTGCATTTCCACATTCCCAGGAAAGTCCAGGTAGGTGCAGTTGGATCACCTTCCTGTCAATCCATCCGACTTCTGTTTCACAAACCTGCAGTTTTGATCAAGCTTAAAACAACAGTTTTTTTTTTTTTTGAGAGGGAGTCTCACTCTGTCACCCAGGCTCTGGAGTGCAATGGCGTGATCTCTGCTCACTGCAACCTCCACCTCCCGGGTTCACGCCATTCTCCTGCCTCAGCCTCCTGAGTAGCTGGGACTACAGGCTCCCTTCACCACGCCCGGCTAATTTTTTTTTGTATTGTTAGTAGAGACGGGGTTTCACCATGTTAGCCAGGATGGTCTCAATCTCCTGACCTCGTGATCCGCCTGCCTCGGCCTCTGAAAGTGCTGGGATTACAGGCGTGAGCCACTGCGCCCAGCAAAACAACAGTTTTTACTTTGTGGTGTAGGGTTACTTTTCTTGGCATAGCTAGAAAAATGTAAAATGATGGTAAATAGAATAAAACTAATTAAACCAGAGCATATACCTGTGAAGCTGCCTCCGTGGGCTACTTCGACGAGGACATAGGGATCACAGTGTGAATGAGGGTTTTCGGCTGAAAAACAGCCAGTGTAAGCTGATCGTAGAACTTGGTGCTCCTGGGGCAGGGGTCCATTCTTTTTTATGATCCGGAAAAGTATTGCTTGAGGACATTAGCTTGCATATGAGTAAGACCCACTTTCTTTTCTTGCCCAAGTTTGCACAGCTTATTAGAGTTGGGCGATGTTTTTGGGCAGACAGCTCTCTTCCCTTCTGGGAGGTGCCGGAGCAGAGCCGCCTGACGCAGTGATGGAATTGTGTGGTGCAGGCTTCATCTGCATCCGCAGAGGGGCAGCTTTCGGTTGCTACCAGGCGGGTCTTTAATGAGGTGGACCGCTCATCTCGCTGCTGAGACCTGCCCTGATGGTGATGCTCCTAAACTGAAGGGGCATTGGAGGAGTGCCTGTGTTAGACCGTAGGTCCTTTGTAGGAACAGGAAGACGTGGTGTGAACTGTCTTCTGTTGTTTCTCAGTAATTGATTGGGTCATCATTGGATTAAAGTAGCGAAATGGTTTTGGGTCATCGTTTAATTAGTGGAATGGTTTTCTTGGGATTCGGACAAAGCTGTCTCTGAGTTTTGCAAATCTGGAACTGCCGGTGCAGGCCCTGCCCACTCCCCACCACGATGGGGTGGCCTGTGGCATGAAAGCGTGTCCTCTGGGCATGGTCACCAGCACTCGTCAGCGGAGGCTGGATAAACGCTTCTGTGGCAGAAACACTTTGAAAAAAAGGTAGATGCTGGAAGGAAGATACAAAATGTGGTATTAATTTAAAAGGTAATTGGATGTGGGAAGGGTGGGAGCCAGGGCCCACACGCTTGATCTCCGGGCTTGGGCAAGGTCATCTCCACAGAGTCAGAGGAGGAGGGTGGAGGAGACATCTCCCACACCCCACGCCTGCAGGGCTGGGCGCCGCACCTTTCCTGTCCAGGAAAGGCTCATCGCCAACAGGTGAGGCTGCCCAGGGTTTCTGCCTGCTAGCTGGTCCGGCCCATGGTGGGCACTCGGGGGACACCTGTTGAGCATCTGTTTAGACCTGGGCCCCTCACCTGTTGGCGATGAGCCTCAAGCTGGTTCCCGTGCGATCCCTGCATGTTTTTGGTACTGCTGAACCTTGGATGGAGACCTGAAGAGGAAGGGATCTTGAATTTGCCAAGCGCCCACTGTGTGCCAGGCACCTGTTTAAGCACCTGATGTATGTTTTCTGATTGTACATTTGGGTGGCAAGATTGCAAAACGTTTGTGTCCTACAAATGAATTTCCGACAATCACAGAAATTATAGGTGACAAATGACTCCTTCCACCCCCAAATTTCCTTTAAAGGCCACATTAAATAGGGGGATCCAGGGCTTCTCAAGCGGTGTAGACCAACAGCTGGGTCCCAGGTGTGTGGAGATGCTGGTTCCCTGGGCCATCTTGGTCGGGGAGGCAGCAGAGAGTGGGAAAAGTCGCGTGTGCCGCAGGGCTCGAAGGAAGCCAGCATGGTTTTCACGGTGCCTGTCACAGTCATGGTGACCAGTGTTCTGTTAGAGGCACCGGCCTCACCATTGAATGGTCAGTGTGCGGTGATGAGGGAGCGTCCAGGAGGAGCTTGGCTTAGGCAGATAAGTCAGCCCTGTTCAGTATGTTGTTACTCTCGTTTATTTATTTACTTACTTATTGAGACGGAGTCAGGCTCTGTCCCCCGGGTTGGAGTGCAGTGGCACGGTCTTAGCTCACTGTAACCTCCGCCTACCGGGTTCAAGTGATCGTCCTGCCTCAGCCTCCCAAGTAGCTGGGATTACAGGCATGCACCACCATGCCTGGCTAATTTTCTTTTGTAGTTTTAGTAGAGAGGAGGTTCACCGTGTTGGCCAGGCTGGTCTCCGTGACCTCAATTGATCCACCTGCCTCGGGTTCCCAAAGTGCTGGGATTATAGGCGTGCGCCACCACGGCGGGCAGCATGTTGTTTAAAAAGGCCCTTCGATTACTTCTGGAAAACCAAAGGGGTATAGTAATTACCCGCCATGAACCAACGAGGCGATCGTGTGGCGTGGCTTCTCCATTTTGGGAATTTTGAGTCTTATTTTCACTCTAGCTTTTTGCAAGGGGTTTCTGTCTTGGGGTGTGCTCTGGCGTCGCTTACACAATTCCAGAACCTCTCTAGCCCTGAACAGAAGCAGAGTAGAGCTGTCTACTGGTCTTTCATGAGCAACTGGACTCGTTGAAAAGGGGAGGAAAACAGGGTCGATCAGCCCTCCTTCCCCCCAGTTTTTGTTCCTGGTCGGTGGCCGACTTGCCAGTGGCTCAGGATGGTGGCCTCCTGCTTTGTGTTGATTTGGGGTCTTAGAGGTTCATAGGTGACGGCCACTGTGGTCGCTTTTGTAGCCTCTGGCATTACTTTGTATTTCGATTGTACCCCTTTTCTTGGAAGGTCAAGGAATGTTCTGACAACTCCAGAATGCTCATTCCAGGCACCAGAGGGCAGGGGCCTGGAAGGTGGGGACGGGGAGGCAGGGAGATAGGGAATGGGCTCACAGCCTTGGCGAGGGGTGTGGCTCAGAGCTTGGACCCTCAGTGTCCTCGTCCGTGAAACGAGGGTGGCACCGCGGAGACGGAGGAGGGCCCTGGACGGTGAGTACAGGCGGAGGACGGTGAGTGCAGGCGGAGGCGCCTCCTGAGCTCTGTGCCAGGATGAGGATTTATGTTTGCTCACAGCACCAGGAGTCATAGGAGTTCTGCCTGTTTCAGCCTTCGAGTGCGTGTTGCCCCTTGCTGTGTTTGGTGGGCACATTCCGACGAACGAGTCCTGGTCCAGAAATGCAGTGCGGTGTTTTCTGGGCATTCTTCCCATTTGTCAGTGGAAGCATTCCTTGGCGTATGTTGATAGTGGTTAAAAGACGGCATTCTAGCGCGGTGGACGTGATTCATTATTTGGGACTGGTGAGACAGACCTGCCCGATGCCAAGGAGGCTGCCTACGTAAAGACCCCACCTGGCGTTTCTTTATCATCAGCATGTTCCTTCTTGTGCCTGCTGGATCGCCCGTTCTTAGCCTGCCTGCCACCGTCTAGCCTCATCTCTGGGGGCCTGCAGTTGGCCCTGAATCTGCCCGCGTTGTGATGGGATACCCACTGCACTCCAGGAGCAGTGCCTGGTGTGGCATGAGGCTTCTCATTCTCCCTCCTGCCCTGCCACTTCCTGAAGCCCCACGTCAGGTCCGGGGGAGGCTGGGCCACTCTAACTCGGGCTACGGAGCTGCTGGACTTCTAAAGGCTTGGTGTTGAGAAGTGTTGCTGTTGGCATCATGGCAGACAGTGCTGAAATACATTCCATGGGAGGTGACACGGTCCCCAATGGGGTGCACATGGCCGCCACATCCCGAAGGGCACAAATCCTGGACCGAGCTCGGCCAGCTTGGCATGAGAAGCTTCCTTGGCTGGCAGTGGAGGGCTAGAGTTTTCTCCCACAAAGGAAGCTAGGATGGCTGTCCTCAGAGAGCTTGGGTGCCTGTGGAAGGGCACAGTGAAGTTGAGTGGATGGTGGCCATAGGTCAGGGCTGTCACTGGCCCAGGATTTCCCAAGCTGGCGCTGGGTCCAGTGTGCCTCCTGCAGTGACCGTGCATGGAAGAGAAGCTGAAGCTCAGGGTAGGGATAGAGCACCCGACACACGAGAGGGGCAGCAGGTGGGCCCGGCGCCCCGTCACTGCTGCAGCGACTGGCTCTGTGCAAAGCCGGTAATCCAGACACATGGGCACGAGTGTTGCTGGTAGGTTGTTGGAAGCGGACATGCGTGTTTGCCTCCAGGTAGGGTATTTGAATGAGTGCTTTTGTAGTTTAAGAGATCACACACATGTGCTCTCTCTCTCTCACACACACCCTCAGGTGCACTAGCACATGCTCACACATGACACTCAGTCTCTCTCATGTCCACCCAACTGCTTCCACACTCACCGTCATACACTCTAACCCTTACACGCAGGCATGCACACATGTGACAGTGAGGCCTGGCATTGCCTGCAGCACGTGCCCCCTCCTGAGGGTGCTGAGTGCTACTCCTGTGCCCTTGGTCCTCTCGGGGATGGGATTCCTTCATACTTCTTTAGAAAATGCCCCCCGGAGGGAGAGCGAGCCTGGTGCGGGATGCTTGCTTGGGAGAGAAGCACAGGAGTCTCTGAAAATAGGAACCTTTTAACTCCACCCCACTCATGTTTTCTTTTTCATTATTTTCCTCCCAAAGCACCTTTTTGTAAGGACTTGGGCCCATCAGGAATTGGAGCTCCATGCACTGCAGGTCCGCAGTGCTGTCTGTAGGATTTTGGAAACTGCAACTTTAAGTGAAAAACGATGTGAAATGAAACTCGTGTTTCCTTTTCACATCAGCTTTAAAACAAAACGACTTTATCAAGGACTTCTGTTTGTCATTTCGCATCAAGTTGCAGTTTCCAAGAAGCTATAGATGATGATGTTAACTGAGGACTTACTGTGGCACTTATTAGCTAAGTAAGAGATGGCCTTGAAGCGTCAGGAGGAAAATAGCCGTCTGCATATTTAAAACTGTGGTACGCCTGATGTGCGAGGTAAACGTATCCAGCCGAGGTGGGTATCATTTCAAATAAATAGCTGCAAAGTACATTGGGCCTTGAAGGTGAGAAGAAGCTTATCTCTGCAGAAGTAAAACAGTATTTTCCATTTGTGTCCTAGTGAGCTGCCTTTCCGAGTGGCACGGAAAGGAATTTTCCTGCTGGATTCCAAGACTGGATGGACATGTTCTTATAAAGGGAACCTCCTTGGGTTTAAGCAAATGGTGATTATTTCTGGCACCCTTCTGTCCCTGAGACCCAAGTCAGTGGTGGGAGTTGCCCCCATATCACTCTTTCTTATTTTTATTTTGAGACAGGGTGTCAGTCACCCAGGATGGAGTGCAGTGGTATGATCATGGCTCACTGCAGCCTCGACCTCCCCAGCGGCAGGGATCTTCCCGCCTCAGCCTCTTGAGTAGCTGGGACCACAGGCATGCGCCACCACGCTCGGCTAATTTTTATTTTTTAATCTTTGTATAGAGATGGGGTCTTGTTATTTTGCCCAGGCTGGTCTTGAACTCCTGGGCTCAGGTGATCCTTCCGCCTCAGCCTCCCAAAGTGCCGGCATTACAGGCCCCCCCCCCCCCCACCTCCCTCTTTAAAGCATGATTTTGCACTTGGTTTTTAGTTTTGGAAGATTTCTTAGCATAGTTTCCCTTAAGGGATTTGAGAACTAGTTTGAGATAACTGCCCTTCTTAAAGAAAACAAATATGGCTCTGCTTATCGGAAGTGGAGATATGGTCAGTTTAAGAAGGAGAGAAAGCTTAACATTGTTTATAAATCTTGAAGCTCCTTGAGAACTTTCCAGAAAGGAATCTTCCATGCAAGGAACATTTGTAGATCTTTTTCTTTGCCACATACATGTGGTGTAATAAACGTATGCTACACATGCTTAAAGGGGAATGTCTTTTTGTTCACTGCGTGCTGTCTTACTGGCAGGCCGCATAACCCTTCTGCGCTGTCAGCTTAATTTAGCCTGATGACAAATCTGAAGCCTGTGGTCTTCCCTTTCTGTGGCTTCCACTGTTGCAGATAAAACAGGTGGTACCTGCGCGTGGTGTACCCGGCCTCACAGCACAGTAGAACAGAGGCATATTTAGTGCAGCAGAGGGATTTTGGAAAACAACAAAACTCAGAGTAAATGTAAAACAAGAAATGGAAAGCAGCATTCCATGTTTGCATGAATAGCTTGGAAAAAGGATTTTAGGTGTAGAGCTGAGAAAGTATTTGCGTTTAGGATGGAGCCGCAGCTCCCCCATCCCTGACCCACACGAATCAGTGAGTTTTGCCTTTTGAGTTACGTTACCCGGATAAAGATGCAGCAGCAGGGGCTCGACCTTCACCTCCATTCTGACCGTCGGGTTTGACTGTGCGGCCCAGTGAGAATGAGCACACACGTTCCCGGGAGGAAGCCTGGGCTGTGGATGGCAGGCTAAAGTGACGAAGCACGTTGAGGGCATCCTGATGCTCTGGACTTGGGTGGATTCCTCCTTAGCTTGAAGCTGTGGGTCCCAGAAGGCTGGCCGGGATAGGCTAATCCCTGAGCCGACTTTAACACACTGGTTTATGTGACTTAACACCAGCTAAGTGGATGACAGTCTCCTTCTTAGGTATTGATGGATAAATGGAAGCAAGAGTTTGGGGCCTTTAGTTGAGCAAGGTCTCCAGTGTGCTTACCTCTTTTGCCTCCAATTCTTAGTCATCCAGATTTTGTTTTGCAGCAAGGTCTCTGAATAGGCACCACCGCTCATCACCCCAGGGTTAGCCAGGCAGAAAAAGGTTCTGCTTGAGCAGTTTAAGCTGCCAAAGAAATCAGGCCAGGAGCGTGAGCTAAAGTGAGCATCTATTGTTTCCCGTTCGCCGGGGCTCCTGAGAAGAGGGCGAGCAGCGATGCTGTCTTTATCTGGAGTGACAAAGGAGTGAGTGAGTTTGGTGGCATCTCGTTATTGATGGGACCTGCCATCCTCCTTGAGTTACAGACGACACCTGACTGTATGAGGACGCCGAGCTCAGTCTCGGGGAGGGGAACAGGGAGGTAACAATGGTCTCTCTGGTTGTCAATTGCGTTTATTGAAGAATCATGGAATAGCAGCTCACTTAGATAATCGAGGTGGAAGCACGCTTTGGAGTCATTTTATCTGTCGGTACCTCGTTGGTTCAGTGGGCAGGCCTCACACCCGCACTCATTTTCTTTCTCTCCCACAGAGGTTTGTGCATGGAGAGCTCCGTGTAGCACGTCACGTGTGTAAGTGCAGAGTCTTTGTGAGACAGACTTGCATTGGCGCATCTCTCGTGCCTGTTGAGAGTAAGTTTATAAGTAGCCTCCTCTTTCACTAGGTACTTGTTTCTGTGGTTTGTTTTCATAAAGGCGAATGTAATTTTCTTGAACCAGACGTGATAGTATCTGGAAACACAAGCATGGGCTGCCAGGGGCTTCTCCTCGCTCTCCTGTCTGCCCTTGGCTGTGCTTCCACCCTGCTGAATGGGAGCAGAGAGGCCTGGGTGGGCCTGAGTCCTTGAAGTCCCCCACCTGTGCCGGCAGTGATCCTTTCCAGTCTCCATCTGTCCCCGAAAAATGCCTTGCACATCTGTTCACAGCATTTGCATTGGACAAATGAGAGAAAAGGAGTGGAGGGTTGTGTGTGTTGCTGTGTGCCTCCAGGTTGGGGTGGGAGGAAAAGAGAGAGAGGAAAATGACCGTGGTCGTGGAGTGAATGCTTTCTTCCACTGCATAGACCCATGATTGTTCTGACCTTAATTTCAAAGATGGACCTTCTCTGACCAAACGGACTGTCCAGCTGTAGTCACTGAGTTAGTGCCATGGTCTTCGAGTTCTTGGAAAATGTTTGCAAAGCAACTGTGTGACTCCTGTGTGTCTTTCTGTTTGACTTAGGACCGCTTTCCCCCATTAACGTGTCACACTTTGTTACCATATAACCTGGGCTGGGATAAAGAATAGATAGCTCTCCTCTTTGGGGACCAAGGGGATGGGGGCGGGGGTTGGCAATTTTGAAGTTAAACATTATGCCTTGTTATGTTTTATATTTATTTTTACCAGAAGCTGTTGCTGGGCAAGATGTTTTGGCTTAGAAAAATGCGCCACCCTCATTTCTGCAAGGTTGTTTATGATCACTTCAGGTGTAAAGTTGGCTTAACTTTTGTAGCTGAATAATGTAACAACATTGTTACAGGGAGTTGCAGTGGAATTTTGCTTGTTTATCCTTTTTTGTTCCCTGCAAGGAAAGAATAGATCTTCTTTTATCTTCAAAACCTGGAACTTGCAGCAATGTGTCATTAAGTGTGTTTGAAAAAATATTTTTAGACAGGCAGTGCAGGGTAGATCCTATGGAGATGTGACTTCATGTTTTTGTCAGGAATTGCTCTTTGTAAACATTCTCTGATAGATCACTCTCCTTAAGCGGCTGAAATAGCCGACTGCTTTCAGAGGTGCTGTGTATGTTAGTGATAAACTAGGTCATGTTACAGTCATTATTGGCAGTAATGGAGCTGGAAAATTTAAACTGGTTACAGTACATGTGCTATATAAAGTAAAGCATTTGGGGAAGATTTGTCCTTTAGTAATTTTAATTGTCTTATAGTATTGATTGGTGTTTGTACAGTGATAAACAAAATCTTAAGTAATGCCTTGTATGATATGCCTTTCAGTTATCCTATCAAAATCTTTCAATTTCAGGGTATCTGTTTTTTTCTTTTAACACAAAATGTGTAAGCAGTTGCTTAGAATTCAGTAAAATTGATTATTGATGTGTTATTTTTTCTCTATGAGCTCTTAATGAAGGGATTTTTTTGGGCGCTGACTTCTGTGCTAAACAGCACTACCTCGGAAGGTAATGTTTAACAGAATGCTTTATGGCTTACTGCATATAATTATCTCTCTTTGTATTCTTGGGCACAGTTCTTTCTTTCATTTGATGGTAGGGACTTCTAGGGTCTTTCACAAAAAGCACAGAGGGATGAGAAAATGTCAGATAGGCATTAATTGCAATCTGTATTCTTATACTGGGAGAGAAATGTTGGTTTTAATCAAGTGGTTGGAAAATAGGACTGTGTGTTTGGGAGGCAAACGTTCTTTGCTACTGGTTTACATGGCACAGTATATATACAGCTTATTCGTAGAAACAAATTTCAGATAAAATATATTTTATGGTAACTAATGGAAATTTCAAAAAAGCGTGTTTAGTAACGATAGGAAGTGTCACCCAGTAAAAAACTACAAGTTTCTGCACGATTGTTTTGTTTTCACTGCTGATCATTTCTAGGAAAAATTTTAAGAGATTTTATATTAAGACACACTGAATTAGTTAACAGTTTCCGCAGTTTTGAGTTTAGGCTCCGTAAAATCTTTAAGCCACTTTTAAATTGGGTTCTCGCTGCAGTTCATCGAAGGTCTTCTGATTTTCCATATTTGTTTTAAAAATAGAAATTGATGAGTTTTCATTTTCTCTGGTGTTCCCCAGGTTTTCAGTGTTCCTGAGTTATGCGCAACTTCAGCTTTAACTATCGTGGTGTAGGATGTAGACAGAGTCAAAGTGAAAATCCGGTGCTTCCACGGCTCTTGTAATGAGGAGCGAGTGATTTGTTCTGTTTTTGTGGGAAGCAGAGCGGCCCCTCAGTGACCACAGGACTTCATCTGAGCCGTGGGTTTGGGGGAGACGCAATTCTGAGCTTCTGGAAATGGGGCTCTTAATGGAAATGTTGACAAGATCATTAACTATACTAGCAACGCCGGCTGCTCCAGAAGCCTGGATTTACCTCCAAATCCCTAACGCCAGCTCTTTGTGGCAGACGAGGGGGCTCTCAACAGCACATTTATCTGCAGAAAATTACGGGGCAGGCTCTGGATCCTGTGATTTTTTAGTTTTGTGAAGTTTACTGTTTTAGTGATTGGCAAAGCAACTACTTAATATTAAGAATTGGGAAATAGTAAATAGTAAATGACAAGTAACAATAATGCATTAATTTTGGAGGCTTCTTCTCTTCTGATATAAAAATAGCCACCCCCTTTTCTTCATTTTCACACGGACACTCCTTTATTAACGTCTCTAGAACTACTTTGAATTTCCCAGGACATGCTAATGACTGTGGAAAGAAAATTTCCATATCCTTCCTCATTTTTTTCTTGGACTTTTCTGAATGTAATCCATAATTAGATTATGTATTCAGCTGCCCTCCTCCCCCAGGTCATATTTCAGTAAAAGGACACACGGGCAGCTTCATACTAGTGATGTTCAAGGGACTTCGAGAATATATTGTGATACTGTCTTTATTCTTAGCAAATGTTCTTCTGTTTGAACTTACGTGGAAGATGGAGTTCTCTCTTTTCTCTTGGACCAGGAATTAATTTGGTTTTTTTGACAGTTTGTGGTAAACAACTTCATAAAAGGTAACCTACTTGCGGAAGAATAACATTTAGGTCATATATGCATTTTGGCTATAAATAGCGTGATGACTCCAGCCCGTGGTCTGAGGTGCAGAGCCGGAGCAGGCTGTGCTTAAAGGATCAGAGTTCGCATACTAAAGCCTTATTACAGACAGTGCCTTACATTGGGGGACTAGCATGTTGGCACTTGCTTTGATTTATTTGGGGGGTGCTAAATAATTTAAAGACAACCTTTGTTTTAGAAAATGGAGTTTTTCATTCTCCTTCACTCTATCTTGTTTTCTGAACAAAGCCAACTGGAGACTTACCTCTAAAATGAATGTTTTGAGCAGAAAGACCTAAGCACATTGTTCTCTGGCTGCCCCCACATCAGGTCTGTTGTGGTCAGGGGGCCGCGTTTCTGCTCGCGGCTGCTGCCTGGGATAGTGGTGTTTTGTGTCCTCTTTCCCCTCGTGGGGGAGGTGGGTGGAGTTTCTTGTGAATGCTGCCGATTCTGGTCGCCTTTTATTCATTTCTTCTTCTTAGAGTGGAAATGTAGCTGGTTCATAATGGATTATTGATTGGTCTGAGAACAGCAGCCGCCTCCAGGCCTGTCATCGGCCGTACTTACTCTCCCAATAGTGAATGCATCACTTTATGGGGCTCTTCGGGACCCCAGTCTGGGGACTATAAGCCTGTAATTGTTACTGGTGTACAGAATGGTTTGTAGGGAGAGGAACTCTTCATTGTTGTGATGGAATTTTCCCCCATTTGTTGAGAGAATAGGCTTTTTGTCTCAGTAGTAAGATAAGCTTGTCCAGGATGTTAATGATGTATTTTAATTCATGGTTCATAATACTACAGTGTAACTAGTGAAGCCCGTCTCATTGTTTCCCAGAGAACAAACACACACAGTATACTCAAACACCAACTGGGCCTTGCACCCACTCAGCACACGCACGGGCTTCTGCGCAGACCCCGTGGTAGCTGTGGCCGGGACAAACTGCGTCTGAGAATCGCCCTTCAGAAATGCACCAGCGGTAGTTGCTCTTTTAGATTTGATGATTTGCCTTTTGGAGCCATGATCTGCCTTTGCAGACAGCCCTGTGAATATCTGAAACATTCTGTCTGCTTTGAGCTTTTTGGCGTTTTCCCCTCCCTCCCCGATTCCTCCCGATCACTCCAACCCCTCCTGAGGAATGCCCTGTCAGCAGAGGTGTGCGCAGGACCGGGCCGTCGCCCCCCTGCACCCGCGGACATCCATCCCGGGCTGACGTCGATGCCCCCCCGGAAGGTGGTCAGAGAGGACGCAGACGGGGATAAGTAAAGCCACATGGCGTCGAGGGAGCCAGGGCTGTTTCAGGGCGGCGATAAGGTTAATTCATGAACCAGAACTGAAAAAAAGGGCAAGCTAGATAGGCATTTGGAAAGCAGCACCCACTTCAGTGTTGCTTCCCTCCCCTGACACATGCTGGTTGCGGGGACTTCGTGCAGGAAATGGGACTTTCAGTTTTCCTCTTGCTCCTTTGTTCCTCCCTGGTGTCTCCCAGTCAGCTTTGCTTGGTTTCCGCAAACTTTAAGAGTTAGGTTGTTTCGGAAATGACTCTGGGATATGACGGCGTATTTGGGTAAAGGCTTCTGGTGCCTTTTTCGGGATTAGATTTTGATAAAGTCAACTTTGATAGTTGTGGGGAAAATCAGTACAAAACCATTCAGCTTTTGTTTCCTACTGGTTTAATTCACAGAGCAGCAAATGGCAAAATTTCCTGTTGATTCAGAGACATAATTACTCTTTTAAAATATAAGATGTTTTACCGTTTTTCCCTGGTAATGCCATATTTAACTGGTCAGAACGTTATTGTTGAAAATAAGGAAGAGGAAACCTCCACCGCGTTACTGATTTTTTACCTCGTGAAGCGCTGGAAGGGATAGTTAGGAATGCCAGAGTACGCTCAGAACGCCAGAATACACTGAATGTTGGCAGATGTTCGTGAGAGTTCGTGTTGTCCACAGAAGGCTTTGCAACTGGAGCCCGTGGGTGGGTTTCCTTAATGGCTCTGGGCAAGCCTCTAAAACATCAGAAAGCAATCTTAAACTAAAACACTGCTTTCCATTCGAACAGGTTCCTATTATTCAGATGATTTTTCTTTGAGTTTCTTTCGAAAACTTGGGTTAACTAAAGGTAGTTTTCCAACGTGCGTTTATTACAGCCCTAGAGCTTCCATGGGTCCTGGGGAGGGTGGGGAGTGGGGGAGGGTGAGGATCAGATAGGGGAAGAGGCCCACCGGGTCCCCCAGAGCTGCTTTGCTTTCAGTTGTGTTACGGGAGTGGCAAGTAGGATTTATTTTTTTAACTTTTAGGAAAGATTTGCCAAATTCGGAAAAATGGAAAGAGTTACAAATAAACATCCCAGCAGTTGTTAACATTTTGGTGCATTTGCCTTCTCGCCATCTCTCTCTTTCTCTTTTGTAAACCAACTCTGAATATTTCATTACACGTCTCCAAAGAATAAGACCATTCTCCTCCTGTATTACCAGCTTCACACAAGTAACAGTAGTTCTCAAATATCCTCTAATACCCAGTCCATATTGAGGTTTAATTTCTACAAAGAGTTCTGGAGCTGCAGTGTGTTTGAATGTGCTTGTTGTAGATGATT
This sequence comes from Chlorocebus sabaeus, assembly GCF_047675955.1. Taxonomy (NCBI): domain Eukaryota; kingdom Metazoa; phylum Chordata; class Mammalia; order Primates; family Cercopithecidae; genus Chlorocebus; species Chlorocebus sabaeus. The sequence continues at coordinate 4,019,380 of NC_132921.1, forward strand.
ATAGCTGTTGGTCAGAGTTTTTAATTGTGTTAAATAACCTGTTGTAGTATGAACTGTAAGAGCCCAGTGAATAAGAGGTGTTCCTATTTAGCTATTTGGAATCCAGCTTTCTAGCTGCTATTGTGTCCTTTTGCATTTATTAAACCATGTATTGTCATTGCCAGTGACCAGGTACCTTTGCACTGATATTTCATTCACTTATTGAACAATTACTAATCCTAAGATGTACTGAAGATTTATAGTGTAGTAAACATTGTGGCTTGCTTGCATTAATTTAAATTGTACTGGAGTATGATAAAATAGATATTGCTATCATTTACATTTTAAAGATGAAGAAGTGGACTGAGGAACAGAGAGGCTGAGACACTTGCTCAGGGTCACACAGCTGACCTCAGGTAGTGGCAGAACTGGGTTTTAATCCCAGGTAGTCTGGCTGCCCCTCACGACTTGTTGGGTCCCCAGACTCTTATCATTGGCTGAAGGAGATCAGGAAGGCTGAACTGTACCTGGGTGATGGTTGGTCAGCCTCATCACAGGTGGGGCAGGGACGCAGGCGTGAGGACCAGAGGGGAGCATGAGCATGGTTACTGGGAGGCTGCTGGGCCGGAGTAGGGCTCAGGGCTCTAGACGTGGGGGTCCAGGGCAGCTGTGGGGTTCAGACCTTGGGAAGCCAAGGTGAGGAGTTTGGCTTCATCTTGCAGACTTGAGGAGCCTCCGAAGGGCTGGGAGTCTCCTGGAGACAGGCCCCATCTGTGCTCTGGAATGATGGCTTTGGCTTGAGTTGGGCAGATGGATTCAAGAGTGAGTTGGGCCGGGTGCGGTGGCTCAAGCCTGTCATCCCAGCACTTTGGGAGGCCGAGACGGGTGGATCACGAGGTCAGGAGATCGAGACCATCGTGGCTAAAACGGTGAAATCCTGTCTTTACTAAAAAATACAAAAAACTAGCCGGGCAAAGTGGCAGGTGCCTGTAGTCCCAGCTACTTGGGAGGCTGAGGCAGGAGAATGGCGTGAACCCAGGAGGCGGAGCTTGCAGTGAGCTGAGATCCGGCCACTGCACTCCAGCCTGGGCAACAGAGAGAGACTCCGCCTCAAAAAGAAAAAAAAAAAAAAAAAAAAAGAGTGAGTTGGGAGGTGCATCCAACAGGACGTGGGGTTATTACTGGGCGCTGCTGAGATGGGGAGGGAGGAGCCAGGGAGGACCTGGTGTTTTGTGCTTGGGTCATGAAAGTACTTAGAATTCAAGCCACGCCAGTGTGGTTCCCAGGTGAGCCTCAGGTTCTCTGGGGAAAACCTGGCCAGTCCTTGCAAATATAGCGAATTGCTTCCCTCCTGGCCTTCTGGAAACTTCTCCTTGTCTTACGGGTGCGCTGCCAGCATGCTTTGATAATGGTATGGTTCCCTGTCTGACTTTGAGTTCCTTGAAGCTGGGTGCTTTTTCTGAGTCATCTTAGATTCTCTGGCTCCTGATATGAGACCTAGCACTTGCTGGGTGCTCAGGAAGTGCTTGTGCAGCGATCCCCTGGTTAGCGCCTGACCGCACCGCCCTAGGACTGGAACACCTCTAAGGAATCTGCCGTCACCTGAAGTTCTTCGGGGATGTGGACAGAGACTGCTTCTGCTACGTTTGTGCTTTACATACCCCCTGGCTTTGTGAACATGGCTTTCTTTCTGGCTGAATGTGTTGGACCAAGGCTTTGCAGTGCTTGTTTCTAAAGAAGTTTCTATAGCATCAGTGGGGTTAACCCTGGGTACACATTTCTTCACACCGGGAAGTGTTTCAGCAGCTTACTGGGGTGTGTGTCGGGAAGTGACTTTTCTGCTCTGTATTAGGTCAAAAAGTCCTTCCCCATTTACAGAAGGGATTGATTAGTTGAAATATTGGCCCACAGAGTAAATTTATCCCAAATTTAGCAAATATAAGTAATCTGGAGAAAGTCACTTAATTTCAATTGTCTTCAATAAAAAAAAAAAATCCAGCAGTAAGGCAGCAGCCTTAATATATATATATCTTTAGATGTTTTTAGATGTTTACGTGATTAGTTTTAAAGTGTAGCTACATTTTATTTTCTACTTTTACATTTTGTCCTTTCTTTAGTCTCTCCCTTTCTCCGTTACAATGTATTTTTATGTTATGAGTAAACAGTTCTTTCGAACATTTTACTTCTTCCTATTTTTTAATAAATGTGATTGTTACTTAAGTTTTTCAAAATGAAATAAATTTTTTATTTCAAAAATTATATAAGGCATTTAAAAAAAGTAGCCTCAAACTATTCATTACATCTCTGGGTAAATAAATACACACACATACACACACACACACACACACACAGAGCAAGAGATCCATTGGAAGTCTGCTTTAAAACCCTGATCAGCAAATCATATTTATGCCTAAACAATTAAATTACAGTTTTGTCTGGCAAGTTCCCAATTCCAGCCTTGGAAAAAGTTTGTAATACGTCTTACCCTAACAACAAAACTGTGATTCAACACACAGGCACACCGTGTGTTCACATGGGTCCCTGCCGTCCGACGTGCGTGGGTGCCATGTTGCATGTCAGCTGGACACATGTTGTACCCTTCAACTTGGCTCCTAACATCTGTGCTGTTGCAGAACTTTTCCGTATTCACTGTAGTTTGGGTGGCAGGTTTGCGCGCACAAGTTTTATAAGGCTGGTGATCTCCAGGCCCATGTGTTACAGGGAGAGTTGGAACAACAACTTGGATTTGGCGTGCGTTTGAGAAAGTGGAATAGGGCAGCCCAGGACGGAAATGTCTGTGGCTAGAACTGAGGTGAGTAACAGTTTGAGGCATGCCCCACTAGGGACCAGGATAAAGGTGCAGAAGGCATCCCGTCGAAACCCTCCTGGCTTACAGGGGTTGGCGGGATTTAAAGCACAGCCCATCCTGCCAGCAGGGTGGCTGATGTCCTGATAATCCTCCTAATTGGGGCGGCCGCCCATGGCGTGTTTTGAAGTTGGAAGCTCTGAGGACAGCGTTCTTGTTCTTTTTCTGGAAGGGATGCCCTTGTCTTAAATAGCAATTTTTGCCTGCAGCTAAAAAGAATGATTACAAAGATCTTTCGATTTGGCCACTGAGTAGCCCCTTAGGAGAGTTAGTTGCAGGGAATTAATTTTTGACTGTTTCTTCAAAGTTTGAGAAACTTTGCTAGTCAACCATGGACATCAGGAGGGGATCACTTAATGCACCCCTGGGCAGAGGCAGCTTTGCTCATGTTTCCTTAAGATAATGGCAGTTTGGGAATAACTTGGTTACTGTTTCAGCACTTTTTCCATTTCTACATTTATGTATCTTTCCCTTCAAAATGTTCTTAAGTCCTCTAAAAACACATCCTGTGCAGTTCTCACAGGGATTTATAGCAGGGCTTATTTTTGAAAGATGGGACAGGCGGAGAAGTAGTGAGCAGGAGATCGGAGAGAAAGAAGAGCTTGCTTTGTTGATCACAGGGCATCGTTGATGCTCCTCCTTGAACGTCTGCCTGTAAATTGCAGGGCTCTGCAAGTTTTGGGGAAAGCGTTGAAGTGAGTTGAAGGAAATGGAGACTGCATTCTCTAGTCGCCGGGTGCCTGAGGGCCAGGGTTCAGGCTCCAGGGTTGGGGTACTGGGGATTCAAGGCTGTGCAAGGATGGGATGGGTCCGATGCTGGCACAAGGCCCTTTCAGATGTTATGGGGCCACGCTGCTTGATACTGCGCCATCTTCTGCTCAGCCGTGGTCATGGCCCAGGATGCTGGGGTTGTGCTGCCGAGCTGGGCTAGATGGGGCTGTGTTTGGGGGCTCTGGTGATCCACGAGCGAGAGTGTCTGTGTTTCCCCAGCACTCCTGGAAGGCCCCAACAGGGCAAGAAGCTGCCTAGGATGAGAAGAAGAGCGTAAGTGCCAGGTGTGTGTTTGCCTGGATGTCCCTGGGGTCTGGATGTTGTGGGCTCTGAGATGGTCACTGGATTTTATAGAAGGAGGCATTTGCAAGGGACTTCGGTGACACGTGACTGTTGCTTCTTGTTTCTCTGTGCCTGACATAGGAGGGGACGAGTTGAGGGTGTGAAGGACATGCCTAGAAAGGCATGTGGCTGGTGACTGGGAGCATGAGGGCTGGGACCAGGGTTCCCAACTGCACGTGTGCGCTTTGTACTGAATACCCTGCGTTGGCCGTGACCCTGTGACCTGCACGCTGACGGGTGCACAGCTGCTGGTACACAGCTGTCTGGCACGGAGGCTGCTTCTCTGGGCGCAGACCCCACAGGAGCTGCTGCTCTGAAAGAAGGCAGGAGCCGATAGCCATAGAGCGCAGAGTTTTGGTGATTGGTGTGAGTCTTTGCACCGAACAAATCTCCTTTTGCTTCATGCTGCACTTGAGGCCTCCCTCTTACGGCCTTGACCAGGCCTGGGCTCCTCCTCGGCGAATCCTGTCTTCGTAGCTGGCTTCTGGCAGTTTAATTCTCTTGAACTAGAGAACTGTCTTGACATTTAACGTCCTTTATAGATAAACGTTGGAGGTCTAGGGGATTCTGTAAAATTATTTCAGAGCCACCAGTTTCCAGGATTTTAGTTGTTGTTTTTTTTTTTTCCTCCCTGTAAACATATTTTCTATAATTGTTCACACTCGTAAGGTTTTTATACCACATCCAGTCACTAAGTTAGATATAAATAGTGTGCTTCATTCATACTTTGAATATCAGATTCAGCATTTTTGTGGGGGAGTGAACTGGGGCCTGGGGAAAGATAAGGCTTCCTGCGGATCACTTGCCTTGTAAAATCATCATAAATCATTACACAGCCATCCACAATGTGTGCCAAGACCAAAATCATTTAAATTAGCTTGGAGTAAAAGGTCATTAAGAAATTTTCCTGGTAAGCTTATTTATTTCTCCAATTTTGGGGGAAATTTAAATTTTTGTTTGTTTGTTTTTGAGATGGAGTCTTGCTCTGTCACCCAGGCTGGAGTACAGTGGCGTGATCTCAGCTCACTGCAACCTCCGCTTCCCGGGTTTAAGTGAGACTCCTGCCTCAGCCTCCCGAGTAGGTGGGACTACAGGTGTGCACCACCATGCCTGGCTGATTTTTGTTTTTTGTTGGAGCAAGTGGGTTTTGGCTCCTCTGGGTGGGCATCTCTCTCCTGCCCGCTCTGTTGCTTGGCTGTGCTGGGTGCGTCCCTGGAGGAAGGAGCAGAACCTCTGTGTTGCTGCTTTTCGTTTGCTGCTGAGGCTGTGCGTGTTTCCTTAGGTGCCTCCAAAGCTTGTCAGCAGGGGGCTTTCTGGAAAGACATTGTGAAGCCTGTAATTCTTGATAAGGTTTCTACCTGGCGCTGTATTTGCCTGTGAGAGGGTACAGCATGGGGTCTTTTCAGGAGGCTGCTGTCTTGCTGTTGTCTGGTCCTCGGGAGTTGAAGTATTAATACAAAATGCTCAGAATGCCCAACCCCCGTGGCGGAGGTTTGGGGACACGGGACACGCTTGACACCCGACACTCATTTTTTAGCTCACGCCCCTTCACCCCCTCAGGTCTATTATCAGTGTTCTTTTCTGCGTCCCATCTGCTTCTGTGAAAACCTTCCAGGCTGCAAAACTCAGAGCAAACAGAGACCTGCCACCCCAGGTCTTTTCCAGGGAGACCCTGTCATCTTTGCATGGAAGCTGTGTGTGGATGTGTTGGGTGCTTCCTAGCCAGAAATTTGGAGCTGCTTTGGGTTTTATAGATGTTTAAGTCGGAGTTCTTAGTGTGTGTGAGATTGTAGGTTTATAAAAACACGCTTCCTTTCTGTGTGAATCACTTGAGTTTTCAGAACATCGCCCATCTGGGTGCCTCACTGTGCAGGTCTGGAGCCGGCCCCGGAAGGGAGACCCTCTCTGGGCCCTTGGAAGCAGGAAATGGATTTATTCTGTACAGAGATGAGCGGATGAGCAGAGCCTGTCCCCGGGGAGCTGTCTGTGCAGCCCCTCCCTCTCGAACACACTCAAGCACTGATCTGAGAGACTTGGCATCTCTCATATCCTTCCTAACTGGCTCATCATTCTTCTTCTTTCCCTTACCCTGTGTCAGGTGGGATTCCTGTGTTTACTGAAGAGTTGCTTTTCTCCTTGCACCATTTAGGCCTCTTTGGTTGGATACAAGCATTTTGATTCATGCATCCCCTGTCCTTGGTGGGGGCCTGTTCTGTGCTGGACACAGGTACACTCTGGCAGGCTGCCCTGTGCCTGTGTGCCTGGAGGGAGCGGGCCTCTGCCCTCCTCACACTCTGGTGGGTGGGATGGGCATGCAGGTGGCGGTGGGCATGCAGGGTGGTTGATGCTGTTTTCAGGCTTGGGCACAATCTCTGGGAGCAGACCCACCCTCACTAGGAGGACGCTGTGAGAATTTGACCTGTGGCATAGTGGGGGGCAGAGATGAGAGGCCGCATGGTCTCAGGAGGTTGGGGATGGGGCTCTTCAGCCCATCTGGGGATCAGCACTCAGTCCTGTGCCAAAGCCTGAGGTTCCTTTTTGGGGAGAGTGGGCAGGGGACCAGGGGAGAAAGCACAAAGCCCAGAAGGAAAGGCGATTATGAGCCAGGCCAGAGAATGGCCTTTGTCTGAGGGGCGGCAGGCACCACGGCCAGCAGGGGTTGATCTGTAACTAATCTCGTGGTCAAGCGCACACAGAAGTAGAGTCAGGCAGGACGGCTTCAGTCGCAGGGTCCTGGAGCTGGCACTTTGGGAGCTCAGGGGCGTCCTTTCCACACCGTATTGTTTCTCCTTTATGAAGTCGTCTGTGCTCTTAGCAAAAGACTCGTTTCTTTAACGTCTACACACAATGATATGCAGGCACACACTGCACAGGGATGTGCCAGTGTTGGACCACATAAATGACAGTGGTGCCATTGCATTACAGTGCTGTAATTTGCCATTGTGTTACACTTACCTACAGCCTGCTGTAGGAGAGTAGCCTGCTGTATGGGTTTGTAGCCTAGGAACAGTGGGCTTCACCATATAGCCTAGGTGTGTTGTGGGCTGTGCCATCTGGGGGTGTATGTGTGTCCACGGTAGTATGTCTGCACAGGGACGAAATCGCCTAACAATGCATTTCTCAGCTCGTATCCCATTGGCTAAGTGGCACGTGACTGTGTTTGTGAAGTGCCATCAACTGTTGCCACCACCTGTGCAGCTCACCTTCCATCAGCCCAGGAACTGGGCTTTTCCCAAACCTTGCTTCCCTCTGTCCCTGATTCCCACATGGTCTTGCAGGGTAGCTTGTATTCCTCACACTCCTACACACTCTGGTACTACAGTCTCTCCTTAAAGATTCGATGCCTTGTTGGGAATAATTATTTTGGTGCACAATCATTAACAATTATTTATGTTAATGATTTAGCACAATTCATTATTGATAATTAACATGCTGATTTTTAATAAAGAAAGCGGCTACTCTTGCCTCTGTTTGAAGTGGTGTTGGTGCCCCTTTTCTTAGTGTGGGTTGGATGGGTATGTTTTGGGGAGCATGTGGGGGTTCCCGCAGCCATGCCGGTGCCCTCTTCGCCAGGAGCTTTGCTGATGATGTTCCGTCTCTGTTTTAGGTGCTGGCTGCCAGCTGCTGCGCCCCCGATGTAGAAGGTGCACCTCCTGGGAGCTGGCCCGTCTTTTGGCTCTTCTGACCATGGAGAGATAGGACGGTCCCTGCAGCCCGCGCGAGAGAAAGCTGTGCCGCCACCACCGGCCGCGCCCGTCCTTCGGATGGATCGCAACAGAGAGGCCGAGATGGAGCTGAGGCGAGGCCCCAGCCCCACCAGGGCCGGCCGGGGCCACGAGGTGGATGGGGACAAGGCTACCTGCCACACTTGCTGCATCTGCGGCAAGAGCTTCCCCTTCCAGAGCTCGCTTTCGCAGCACATGCGCAAGCACACGGGCGAGAAGCCCTACAAGTGTCCCTACTGCGACCACCGGGCTTCCCAGAAGGGCAACCTGAAGATTCACATCCGGAGCCACCGCACGGGGACTCTGATTCAGGGACATGAGCCAGAGGCGGGTGAGGCGCCGCTGGGCGAGACGCGCGCCTCCGAGGGCCTGGACGCCTGCGCCAGCCCCACCAAGAGTGCCTCGGCCTGCAACCGGCTGCTGAACGGGGCCTCACAGGCCGACGGCGCCAGGGTTCTGAACGGGGCCTCGCAGGCCGACAGCGGCAGGGTCCTGCTGCGGAGCAGCAAGAAGGGGGCGGAGGGGTCCGCATGCGCCCCGGGGGAGGCGAAGGCCGCAGCCCAGTGCTCCTTCTGCAAGAGCCAGTTCGAGCGTAAGAAGGACCTGGAGCTGCACGTGCACCAAGCGCACAAGCCGTTCAAGTGCAGGCTGTGCAGCTACGCGACGCTGCGGGAGGAGTCGCTGCTGAGCCACATCGAGAGGGACCACATCACCGCGCAGGGGCCCGGCGGCGGCGAGGCCTGCGTGGAGAACGGCAAGCCCGAGTTGAGCCCGGGGGAGTTCCCTTGCGAGGTGTGCGGCCAGGCCTTCAGCCAGACCTGGTTCCTGAAGGCGCACATGAAGAAGCACCGGGGCTCCTTCGACCACGGCTGCCACATCTGCGGCCGTAGGTTCAAGGAGCCCTGGTTCCTCAAGAACCACATGAAGGCGCACGGCCCCAAGACGGGCAGCAGGAACAGGCCCAAGAGCGAGCTGGACCCCATCGCCACCATCAACAATGTGGTCCAGGAGGAGGTGATCGTCGCCGGCCTGAGTCTCTACGAGGTCTGCGCCAAGTGCGGGAACCTGTTTACAAACCTGGACAGCTTGAATGCCCACAACGCCATCCACCGCAGGGTCGAGGCCAGCCGCACGCGCGCCCCGGCCGAGGAGGGGGCGGAGGGGCCCCCGGACACCAAGCAGTTCTTCCTCCAGTGCCTGAACCTGAGGCCGTCTGCAGCCGGCGACGCGTGCCCCGGCGCACAGGCCGGACGGCGGGTGGCCGAGCTGGACCCGGTCAACAGCTACCAGGCCTGGCAGCTGGCCACGCGGGGCAAGGTGGCCGAGCCGGCCGAGTACCTCAAGTATGGGGCCTGGGACGAGGCGCTGGCCGGGGACGTGGCCTTCGACAAGGACAGGCGCGAGTACGTCCTGGTGAGCCAGGAGAAGCGCAAGCGTGAGCAGGACGCACCGGCCGCGCAGGGGCCCCCGCGTAAGCGCGCGACTGGGCCTGGGGACCCAGCGCCCTCTGGCCACCTCGATCCCCGCTCGGCCGCGCGCCCCAACCGCAGGGCCGCAACCACCACCGGCCAGGGCAAGTCCTCCGAGTGCTTCGAGTGCGGCAAGATCTTCCGCACCTATCATCAGATGGTGCTGCACTCGCGCGTGCATCGCCGCGCGCGCCGCGACAGGGACAGTGACGGGGACCGGGCGGCGCGGGCCCGCTGCGGATCACTCAGTGAGGGTGACTCGGCTTCCCAGCCCAGCAGCCCCGGCTCCGCCTGTGCGGCTGCTGACTCCCCAGGCTCTGGCCTAGCGGACGAGGCTGCCGAAGACAGCGGTGAGGAGGGCGCCCCCGAACCTGTACCAGGTGAGCAAGTGTACCCAGGTGGCCCGGGTCCTGGGATCCCAGGCTCAGGGGGTTCCTGCTCCCAGGTAAACGTATAATCAGGTAGCCTCGCTTATTAGCCCGTTACCCAGCTAGACCTATGCTCAAGTGACCCTGGGCCTCAGGACTGCCCGGGCGGCCTTGTGCCCTTGCCCAGGGTCCCTGTGCCCAGGTGACTCCGCACCCAGGAATCTGTCCCCAGTATGGACCTGGAGCTCGCACTGCTGAGTGCCGATGCAGACACCCATCAGCTCCCCTTGCAGCCCCTTTCAGTGTTTGCGTACACACACCTTTGACCTCTAGGGTGGATGGTCTGACCTGAGCATCTGTAATCCTAATTTCTGAGCAAAGAACACCATCGTGGATCCCTTCTGAGACAAATTCCCTCCCCTTCCTTTTCTGCCTCAGACCCAGTTCTCACCATATGATGCGCGCGCACACACACACACACACACACTCACTCAATTTCCTCCACTCTAGCTGGATAGAAGACTGTCTTCAAATTGGTGTGCAGTTATAATTAATCTCCTTGGATTCAAGTAACCCTGTGGGTTTAGAGACAGTTAATTGGAACAGATTACTTTCCACATAGCAGCCATGTAAATATTTAAAGATGCTTGGCTAACTTTGTTTTCATAATTCTCCTACTTTCTATAAATTTTAAACATTTTGATATTTTCTTTATTATTTTTTGCTTTGCATAATTGTTTTAAGTGGAAAGTGATGTTTCAGTGATAGAACTTGCATGTTTCTCCACAAAGCCAAAGATGTTTTTCCCTTCTCTGCAACGCTGTTCCTGACTGTTGCTTTTTACCTGGACTTTCAAGAGTATTAGAAATGAAAGCCCAGGGGCAGGGCTCTTTATATTCTGTGGTGAAGAAGATGACTGCTATGCTGTATTATTTCACAACAAAACAGAAGACAGTGTCATTTTTCCTTGTTAGAGATTTGGCCAAACCTGGACAGAGTTTATTATAGTCTTATACAGTGTGTTATATGAGGGTCTGTTACACTGAAATGCGTATTGAGTCAACAAATATTTAGAAGGCAAGTCTTTTCTCCTGTAGCAAAACCTGTGCTGAATCCATGCCGAGGTTGTGTGAGTGTCTACATAGGTAAATGAGTCTTCAGTGATGCAGATTTTAACTTCTCATTTCTTAGTCATTGGTCCCCGTGGGAGAAACAGGAGAACATGGCTTTCTCTGAAAATGCAGTGACCATTCAGTGAACATGTTTGGATTCTTTGAATAATTTGTCATGTGAAACCGGGTTGACCCCCTCATGACCCTTGGTTGACGTCTTTTAATTCTTGGTATTCTTTTTTTATTTTTATAAGTACAGATTTTACGGGTTATGTTCCGGCCCTTTTTGGAGCACATGCTGGATAAAATATTGGGCTAGTACTATGGGTTTTTTTTTCCCCCCACTTTGAAGAGAAATATTCTTAATATTTGGAAAAGCTCTTAGACCTCACTCACCCCATTGATTATGATGGTGGTCACATGATTCATAATAAGCTAATCCAGCAGTGCTTTTAGAAATAAAGAAGTTGGAAAGATCAAATGATTTCCATCATAAATTGGAAGATACTCTTTTTTCTTTTCAGGCTCATTAAATTTTAGAGACTGATTTTTTTTTTTTTTTTTTTTTTTTTTTTGAGATTGAATCTCGCTCTGTGCCCCAGGCTGGAGGGCAGTGGCGCGATCTCGGCTCACTGCAAGCACCGCCTTCCGGGTTCCCGTCATTCTCCGGCCTCAGCCTCCCGAGTAGTTGGGACTACAGGCGCCGCCACCGCGCCCGGCTAATTTTTTGTATTTTTTAGTAAAGACAGGGTTTCACCGTGTTAGCCAGGATGGTCTCATTCTCCTGACCTCGTGATCCACCCGCCTCAGCCTCCCAAAGTGCTGGGATTACAGGTGTGAGCCACCGTGCCTGGCCCTAAAGCCTGCTATTTATGTCTTAAAGACATTATGTATATTTTTCTTTATATGTAACTTTTTGAGAAAGTTAATACAGATCTCAGCTGGTTCTGTAACAAGACATATATCATAGTTGAATGTAACAAACAGTTGGTGATAGAATAAATAGGATATTTCAGCTTATTGAAAGAGGACAGAAATTTATGGTGCGACAGAGGCATAAAACATGCAAGAGCCTTGTGAGGTGTATGTGGGTCACTTTCCGTAATCCCAAAGGACAGTATCTTTCTACCTAAAAACACCAATTTTTCACTCATAACAGCCCCTTTAATAGTCTAGTGTAGCAACGAATTACTAATTCATGGGTATTCCTTAAGGAGAGAGACCATGTTCCATCGATTTAACTACTCTCAAAACACTGCGATTTGCGGGATTTGGCCCAGGTCTTTCACAGGGCTAGCCTGGAAAAGAAACTGGGTATTCTGAATCTTAACGTTTAAATCTGCGGCATTCCTTTCTTTTTCTGAACAAATACATGCAACTTTGAAAAATGCTTGCCTTTCCTGTTACTAAAAAGATGACTTAGTTCTTTGAGCATTTGGTTATTTTAAATTCTCAGAACTCTGATGGGATGATTGGTTAACACTGTTAGAGCAGCTATGTAGAAATTGAGGAACGAAAGATAACGGTAGTTCTCATAAGCAGCGGCCAGCCTGCCTGTGGGAGCAGAGTTGAAATTAGAATTCAGATCTATGCAACCATTCCAGTAAAACCCAGTTGTGCCATAATTTTACCCGAACATTTTCTTTGACATCTAGGAATTGATTTGAATGCTGTTTCTGGATCTGGAAAGAATTTGCATTATTGGATTAACTGAAAGAAACTCCTCTCCTTTTTTTTATGGAACATGTTTCCTCAGTTGAATGTTGCCATCTATTCCTCTGGAAAGTTCTGATATTCACGTTGCTTTTATCCCCATATAAGACTTGGTCGCAGCAGCTCTCATTATTGACTTAAAATAGTAGAAGTGCAAAATTCTGAAAAAAGTCAGTCATTGGGAATATGTTACTAGATTTAAATCTTCCACTGAGAAAGGAACATGACATGAACAGAAAGTCCACTTTTGGACTTCACAAAAAATTAATATTTTTAGTAGGAAAGAGGGGTGAAAGGGCATCTAATTGGAGTTTATAAAAATCAACATTTCCCACATTCCCAAACACAAGGAAGCTCAGGGAGCTTAGAAACCATCACTAAGGAAAAACGAATATTGCTTTGCAAGGAGACATAAACCTTCAGTGTATGGGCCAAAATAGAATTCTGCTCAGAAAGCATTTAGGCGATTCAGGAATAACAGAAGCACGCAGAGAGTCTGCACATCTCTGGAAGACTTGCTCTCAGAGTTCATGCCATCCTGAGAAGTGCCTGGGCTGGGCTGCCTGGTGCCCAGGCCACGGCAGATACTCTAAGGTACTCGTAATGCGCAGTCCACCGTTTAGCTGCATACCATTCAAGACTAATTTTACTACTCCAGTTTTTCACCATTTCTTGTTATGCTAATATCTGTCATGTAAAATCCATATTCTGTCCTGTTGAACCCACCCTCACTTTTTAGATACTCACTGCGACTCAATAGATGGGATACCCTCAAGTTTTAGATGACGTTGTGGGAAGTTAGAAGTACAGTTGGTCTTCTGTATCCGTGGATTCTGCATCTTTGGATTCAACCAACCACAGCCTGAAAATATTAAAAAGAAATAGATGGTTGTTTCTGTACTGAACATATACAGGCCTTTTTTTTTTTGTTATTATTCCCTAAACAGCACAGCAGAATTTATAGAACATTTACATTGCATTATTATAAGTAATCTAGAGATGATTTACAGTGTACGGGAGATGTGGGTAGGTTACACGCAGGTATTTACACCAGGGACTTGAGCATCCTGGATTTCAGTATCGGGGGAAGGCCTGGAATTGGGGGAAGTCCCACAAGGGATGATTGTGTTCAACTGTTTTTGATGAACATAATGGCAAATTATACGACTCAGCTTCAGAGAATAAAAAATGTGCTTGGAACAATTGCCTTAGTATTATATGCAATTTGAAGAATTAAGGAAGGAGTCTTTAAAGGAAAAAAAAATGGTCAAGGGAAGGAAAGGTAATTAAAGGAGGAAATGGATCTACCTTCAGAGCATCTCCTGTTTCCCATCCCCGGGCTGGCTGCCTCCCTGCCGCCCTGCAGCCCAGTAGCCCCGTCCTTAGAGCCCATCTTCTTTCCACCGTCACCAGCCACACTCCGGCTTTTGCCGTAAGGTATTTGCCGAGCTCGTGCTTGGAGGCTGGCTGGCTGGCCGTGCTGGTGCGCTGGCTGTGAGGAAGGCCAGGCTGTAGTTGTGCGGCTGCGCAGAGGTTTCACAACCATCCTTCCTTCCTTTCTAATAGAACTACAGACAGCAATTAGAATAGCTTAGGGAGGGTGAGAGATTCTGTGTGTGTGTGTGTGTGTGTGTGTGTTTTAGACAGGTCTCGCTCTGTCACCCAGGCTGGAGTGCAGTGGCACAATCTCAGCTCCCTGCAAACTCCACCTCCGGGGCTCATGCCATTCTTTCACCTCAGCCTCCAGAGCAGCTAGGACTACAGGTGGTCACCACCACACTTGGATAATTTTCGTATTTTTTTGGTAGACATGGGGTTTTGCCATGTTGTCCAGGGTGATCTTCAACTCCTGGGCTCAAGCGATCCACCCACCTCAGCCTCCCAGAGTGCTGGGATTCCAGGCGTGAGCCATTGCACCTGGCCTGGAGGATGCGTTCACCCGTTGAAATAGGATTGAGGGTGACCAGCAGAAGGGAGAGTGGAATGAGGGGGTGAGCTGGGAGGCGTGTTTGCCTGTGTAGCCAAGCCTGCTGGGTGTGGACAGCCTTTATATGATACTTCTTCTAAGCGTTTCTTCAAGTTAGAGCAGGGGGAGCTCTCACAGTGCCTTCGCACATTGACTTTGCAGACGAATCCAGTCGCGATGCTGAGTCTCTCGGGGACTCAGCAGTGTCCTGGCTTGGACGCACGGCGGGCAAGGCTCCCTCTGAAGCCTGGTGGTGTCCTGGCTCAGACACATCATGGGCAAGGCTCCCTCTGAAGCCGAGGCTTGGGTTGGGAAGAGCGCTTGTCCTCACACATGCTTCATTGTGGGTCCCGTGGGAGGCTCAAAACGATTCAAAGAAAGAGGTTGTGGACCAAAGAGGAGGGAAAATGAGTGAAGTGTGTTCATCCAGGGGAAGTTCGAAGTGTAGGCAGGAAATAGCATCCAGTTTAGCTGGGGGAAGGAAAGCATACATGGCTGGGAACAATTTCATGGCAAACGCCACTCCATGGCCTGGAGCTGTGGGATGCGCTCATTCTGAGGGGTCTCAGTGGCATTGGGGCCCTCTGTTAAACAGGAGCTTGCAGAATGGGTAAAGGTAAAAACCACCAGGCCAGCTCCCCTTAGTATCCTGACAGGTTCACTCGGCTGGACTCGGCCCAGTTCCTTCATCGCGCCGCAGCCCCGGGCTCCTCTTGCCTAACATCTAATAAATGTTCACACATAGACTGCTCTGCTGCTCCTGAAGTGCGGGGATGACAGGCTGTCCCGAAGTCAGGTGCCCCTAAAAAGTGAGCGCTGCTGTCTGCCATGTGGCCTGTGCCAGGCCCCACAGGGCTCCCTGGGGTGTTTAACCAGATGAGCCGGAGAACAAAACCAGAGTGGAATCTGGTGAGACAGAAACTCAGAAGAACAGAGACTGAGGTCACAAGCTGCAGGCTGATGGCAGGCTTCGGAAGAGCTGGCACCGTGTGCCCCGCAGAGGGCCCTCAAGGGCTCTACCTGGAGCCAAGACACTCTCCATGGCTTTACCCTGTACTGAGTTCTGAGGAGTTTATTTTGTTGGGAGTAAAGTATGAGTTGGAAAACCCTGATAATAAATTGTTTTAGTCTAAAAATGCAGCAGTGTTCTTCCAGAGAAATATTCAGATGTAGTTGACAGTCACATGCAGAATGCCTTGTGATGTAGTCAGCATCTTAGCAACCGGAGCCCACTCCGAGTCCGCGCTCCCGCATGCGTGGACACGACGGTGATTGTTCGTACGGCCCTGGGTGTCCTCGTGTGCTTTCCGAGTTACCAGAGGAAGATTAAATTATGAGGAGAGTAGTGTCTCCTAAATACGTTTTATTGTATTCTGATTCTTTCAGCGTTGATAATCTATGCATGTCATGCATGCTGATATTTGCTTGAACAGAGTGCTACATTTTGTGACCTTCCAGAATGAATTTATTAGACTGTGAAAGGCGTTAAGACTCTAGAGATTATACTCTGGGGGTTTCTTCCCGCCACTGAGAAGTAACATGTGGGATGTACGTACTTGGTACCGTGAAACAAACATCAGGCAGACATTTTGGTTTGCTGGGAAAATTCAAACGCTCGACGCATTTTCTCTTTCTTTTTTGACTCAAGATAGAATCATAGAATTTTTGAGGTGGGAGGGAACTAAGAGGTATCCATTCTGTCCTCCTGTTTTATCAGTAAGGAAACCGGGGCTCAGGGCAGGCTTTCGTCCTGTGCCGAATGATGTATGCACTGCTGAAAGACGGCACATCATCGGTGGAGGGCGCTGAGCTTGGACTCAGACATGTGGATTTTAATTATCCTTTAGTCACCACGTCACAGCGTGGTATTATGAGTTCTTCAGCCCCTGGGAATCTGCAGTGTCCTGCCTTGCAGTGGCGGGGTGGGGGCTGTGATTCCCACCGAAGCTGCTGTCCTCGCTGCGTTTCCTGTCTGTGCCTGGCGCACTGTGGGTATCCCACACACACTCTTCCTGTTAGCGTCCAGCTTCCAGCCTGGGAAAGGGTCCCCTTCCTGGTGTGTCCACGAGGGGCAGGAATGCGTAGTCCCAGGATGGCTCAGATTCTGCATCTGCACCTGTACCCATGTTGTACGCAGGCCAGGATGCCCCCTAGCCACGGCCATGGTACCCTGTGCAGAAGTCCTGCGGGGTGTGCTGAGTTTCCTTCCTGCCACGTGGGAAGTTACTTAGGATAGACATTCAGTGCATGTTCACTGAAAGAGAAGTTCATAATATTCTCGGACTCCAGTGCCAATGAATGCGTTTACAGATTCTTATCGGATGGAACAGATTTCAGCCTTTTCTTTCTTTGCCTATTATGCTAAACTTATTTACTTCAATTCTCCTTTCCCTGCTAGATTTAGCATTTTCCAGTCTGCAGGAGGGGTGGTGCTGGATACGACTTTCAGCCCTGAACCTGTTGGGTGAATGTCACTGTTGCCGTGTCGTGAAGAAGTGGCGCTCGGTCCTCCCAGGTGTGACTTGAACTTGTTACTCTGGCTTAAAATGGAAGGGCTCCTCTTTGTAGATTTCATCTATCAACAGTGAACAGAAACACCTGAATTTGGTTTTTACACCCCGTTCCCACAAGATAGGGCAATCTCACGGACCAGGCAGGATCGCTCCTGGGAAAGAGGGAGGTCTGATTTCACTCCGAGCCATCAGTTCCTGACCAGCTGGAAGAACGGACAGCAGCAGCCGGAGCAGCAGGTGCTGGGTTGGGTCAGGTGTTGCTGAGGGTTCTGTGCACCTGTGAGAAAAGGTGCTGGTGGTCACCGTGGGGTTTCCCGGCCAGGAGACGTGATGCCATGGAGCGATGTGCACCCCTGTGGAGCTGGGGACACGGCACCCTGCACGTGTCGTGTCACCCTGAGAGGGTGCCTTGCTGCTGAGCTGTCCGGGAGATTCCAGTCATTCTGACTGATGATTCTGCACCCTCCTGTGTTGGTTGTGTTGTCACCCTCCTGTATCTGTGATGTGCTGTGTCTAAGCCCATCCCTTCTCAATACTTCACTAGGCCTTTGCTTAAAGCACAGATACCCACCCTTCTGCTCAGCCCTTGGGTGTTCCTCCTTGTGAGCCGAGGAGGCTCCCAGCTCCATATACATTTCAGCTCTGGCACCTGCCCGTCTTCTCCCCTCTCCACCTTGCTGTGCCTCGAACGCTATGCCCAGACTCAAGGCCACTATGTCTCCTCCACAAGACCTGAGCGTCCAGCCGCGACGCAGCACCCAGGGTAGAATGCAAACCTGGGCCTCAGGCTGGCCCCATTCCTCCCCGTTGCGCCCCTCTCCAGCCTGGACATGTTCCTTTCAGGCAGAATGAACCTCTGCGTCCCCAGCATCCGCCTTGGGTCAGGCGACCTGGAATTGCCATCTCATTGAAGGCGGGGGCTGGACTTTCTTTTCTAGAGGGCCCCGCAGGACTCACGCTAAGAACAGTGGCTGGAGCTGCACCTTGATGAATCCTGTTCTTCAGAGTTGACAGTGAACTACGTGGAGAAATGTATTCAGGAGTGGGTAGTTTTGCACAGGAGTACTCAGCGCTCAGTAGTCCTTGTTACTGGATGTCTAGACTCTAGAGATCTTCCTGTCTGATCAGAGAAACAGGATGACCAGCAGTCACAGCAGAGGCTGGCCTTACAGTTAGTATTTAATGGGAGCGTCTCGGGAGCCTACAGAGTCTTCAGTGGAAGGTGCTGCACTTGTGGATTTCAGTGCTGTTGCCACTCAGGATGTGTGGCCGGGTGTCGCTCCTGGTGTTGTCAGACTTAATGGAGTAAGGATTCAGGGAAGTCGCCTTCTCCCCTTCTTCTGACCCTACACGCCTGGTGTTGGAGCTGTGGCTCCAAGTCGCTGTGTCCGGGGCCTTTGTTTCTGAACCATTGTTACTGTGGACCAGGAGCAGAAGCTGGCTAAGCCCATTCCCAGTAGAGAGTGATGCTAACATCGAGTGACCCTGGGCATGGGGTCCTGCTTAGGCCCCGGACTGCCACGGCAGGCTTCCTAGAGAGGTTCAGGCCATTGGATGGTTTCCCACCTCAGTACAGAGGGCCGTGGGCCTGGTGGCCTTCGGAGGCCAGAGGCTGTGGGAAGATCCATGAATTTCATTGGTGCTGGGGCCCAGAGAGTGGGGCTGTAGGCTCTGGACCCCCGTCTGGGGCTGCTTTCCACTGAGCTCCAGCCCACAGGGCTCAGGTGACACAGGAGAGTGAGCTGTCAAGGACACAATTGAATGCATGTTCTCTATTTCAGCTAAGGTGAGGTGATGGGCCTGGTGAGCAGGTAGTGACTGTGCTGGCCATGTGCACAATATTGGCACTGAAGGCAGAGGCCTATGGGGTGAGAAGGTAGCAGTGGTGCTGGTGCTTTGCACAGTGTTGGCACTAAAGGCAGAGACCTATGGGGAGAGCAGGTAGTGACAGTACTGAGGCTTTGCACAGCTTCTTCACTCAAGGCACAGGCCTATGGGGTGAGCAGGTGTCCGTGGTGCTGGTGCTTTGCACGGTGTTGGCGCCAAAGGCAGAGGAGGGCAGGTGTTGGAGGACTGGCCATCCCACTGCTTGAGGAGTGCTATGGGCGCCACATTTTGAGGACCTCTACATAGAGCCCAAAGCCTGTCCTTTCCTTAAGGAGTCCTTCTTTGTTCAACTGGTGACATCTGCAGAAACCATCTCCAAAGCTGCTCATCCACGGGAACTTTGCCATTGGTCCTGGCATTGGTGGCTGCTTAGAATAGCAGACCCTGTCCTGTTCCCGCCAGGGCCGTGGTGGGCGGGGCCGCCTGTGTGCAGACCCTGTCCTGTTCCTGCCAGGGCAGTGGTGGACGGGGCCGCCTGAGCACACTTGGAGGCGGAATGAATGGGGCACTGCTGGTGCATTGCATATTAGCCAATTCTTGTGTTTCTGTAAAGGAATACCTGAGACTGGGCAATGTATAAAGAAAAGAGGTTTATTTTGGCCCATGGTTCTGCAGACTGTATAGGGAGCATGGTGCCGGCATCTGCTTCCTGTGAAGCCTTAAAAAGTTTAGGATCATGGTGGAAGGTCAAGGGGAGCCCATGTGTCCCATGGCAAGAGTGGGAGCAAGAGAGAGAAGGGAAGGCACCACACACTCTGAAACCACCAGATCTCGCATGAACTTGGAATGAGAACTCACTCATTGTTGTAATGGCAGCACCAAGCCATTCTTGAGGGACCTGCACCCATGACCCAGACACGATCTATCAGGCCCCACCACAGGGAATCGGTCTCAACATGAGGTTTGGAGGCGGCGGATGTCCAAGCCATATCACGCCGGTGCAGGATATTCCAGAGCAACCCCTCTCTCTCTGCTTTCAGGATTGACTTCCTTGTATGACTTAGGCTCAGTCAGCTCTTAAAGGAAACTGTGGCTTGCAGTTTGATTTGCATCATTCTTAGTCTGCTTTTTCATCATGGGCACACTGAATTATTTCATAAGCTTAGACTTTCTTTTAAATGCTTGCAGCATTTAAGTTTTATTTGATAAGTGTTTTTGTGTGTGTGTGTGTCCTCGTCTCTGGCACAAGTTTTTAATTTTTCATTTTTGTGTATGTGGTTTTTCTTTTTGTGGTTCTTAGATAATTTTCTGTGTGCTGGACCTAATCTGAGGCTAGTTTTTCATGAGGGATTTGTTGGCTATTGATAGGATCCAGTATTTGCATATATAATTTGCATAAGCCTTTGCATATTAAAATGGATTGCCATTTTAGGTCTGTATTGTACTGGAATTTTAAAAAGCTAGGGATATTTGTCTCTGGATTAAAGGTTAGAAAGACTCCAGTTACTGAGATTTTACCTGATTCTGTGTGCGTGGTTCACATAGCGATATCCATTTACAGGAGGCCTTGGTTCCTGCTTTCTTTACAAAGGAAGCCATTGATTTGAAAGAAGTATTTTCACAGATTAGTAAGACATTTGGGCGAACTGTTAGCTGCCAAATATGTTCCTGTATAGATGTGCCAAATCTGAGTGTTACTCATGTTCTTTCTCTTAACTCCAGAATAGTTACTTTCAGCACTATGAATAAACTCTCTTCCACATTTAATACAATTACTGTTTTATTTAATAACCTACTTGGTTACTGAAATGTATCACTTAAAATGATAATTCCGCGGTGCCGTTTGTTGAGCTGACCATCCTGTAGAAAACTTACATACGTGCCTGAATCTCGTATCTGAAACCTGATGGAGAGTTGGCAGCTGCCTTCAACGTCGTGAAGTTAGGTTGTTGGTACATAGGATAATCCCGTGATTGATTCCAGTGTAGACGCTATTGGGATAGTTTGTTTGTTGGACTGGACAATTAGAGAACATTTTTGATACTGAAATGATGGTCAGGTTTCCAATCTGACTAGTTAAATCCTGTTTCCTTTGATTTAAAATTAATCTGTATTGTCACTAGTTTTTCAAAATTGATTGCTACATGACTCATGAGAATATGATTTTTATAGATTGTTTTGGTATTAGACTAGGATGTGATAGGAGTGGAATGGATTGACATTTTTCATTTTTAAGAAATATTGCTGGGTTCTACTTTTTTAAAAACGATGGAAGATGGTAGGTCCAGGACCATGAGGCTGAAATCAAGGCCTAAACCTTCGGAAGCATCATGGACAGGTAGGGAAGCGTCGGCAAGAGCCTTGAAATGCAGTTAAAGGTGCCCCCAGAAGGTGACTCAGGAAGTTCCTGAAGTTCAGGTATGAAAAAAGCAGTTGGAAGGTCCTGGCTCGGGAATTTTCAGAAGCTCTGAACAGAAGGTTCTGGACAGGTTGTGCGTCACACCAGCAAGACAGAGAGTCTGCGGTTTCTATGGCGATAGCCTGCACTCCACTTAGAAACAAATTCTTGATGTTGTTTTGAAACCTCAGGAACAAAAGGGCACCGTGTTTGCTTTTGCAGAAGAGCCCGGTAGCCGTGCGGCATTTGGCAGACGTCGGATTCCTTGATACCTTTTCTTTCCGTCACCCCTGCTCGGCGCATCATTTTCCGTTCTGGGTCAGAATTTCCTGGTTTTTCTTTCTCGAGTGGAAGATCTTTTTCTTTGAGTTGAAAGATCTCTTGATTTGGGGGATGCTGCTGCTGGTGGTTGTGGAAATCTCCCGGGCAGTGTGCAGCTTTCTGTCGTCACAGGGTGTCCAGGGTCACCCACACCCTCCTTTGTACACTGCTGGCCTTGGTCATTGTCTACCTTCACTGTGGGCACCTCTGTTCCTCTCCCTATTCCTCTTCCTACTAAAATGGGCAGAGTCAGGAGCCTGGGGGCATCTTAGCACCAAACACCTTGGTGAGCCCAGAGGCTGGGGAGCGTGGATCACTGGATCTGGAGGCCCTGGCTGTAGGTCCAATCTCAGAGGATGCCTGAGCTTGTTGTCTTTTCTCTGTTCCAAGGCCATGGACAAAATCCCAGACCAGGAGCAGTCTCTATGTGCCTGCATGTGCCATTGTTGCTCCCCACACACCTGTCTCCTCCCGGGACCCTCAGGCCCTTGGCTCTGGGTGCCATCTGCATCTGTCACTTCTCAGCTCTTTGTGATGCCCTGTGCTCGGGGGGGGGCTTCCAAACAAGACCTGAGACCCCAGATCCACCTTCTTGCCTCAGGACTCCTCATCCCCTACCAGGTGCTGCTGGTCCTATCCCTGGGAGGGAGAGGGTGAGGCAAGGCTCGACTTCCCCGGGGTCAGCCTGCTCTGTGTGCTGACCTCCCTGCCCTGCTTGCTCACCTTCCTCCTGAGTGGCCTCCTGGCCTCTGCGTGGGCTTCAGGGCTAGCTCTGGCAGAAGGAGCTCCCATTTCCTGGGCTAGACCCATGCTAGGCTCCTGGTTTGAGAGTTCTGCTCGTCCTTTAGAACATCCACACATCTTTTGTGAACACCTGCACATGGTGAAGAATCCAGAAGGTGAGGAAGTGCTTGGAAAGGAGCGGTCCTCCTCTGTTGACTGTCCTGACTGGCCTTCCCTCTTCCAGAGAGTTTACTTCTGACCCTCCTTGGTCTTTAAAATGTGTTTTCTGGTGTAAGTGTATGTGTAGGTTTTTTCTTGTTTTGGTATGTAGTAAGAGCATTTGATGTGTCTTGTTCCTCAGCCTGCTTCCCCACGTGACAGCGTGTCTTGGGAATCTCCCCGTGTGGGCGGAGGACACTCCTCTCTTGGACTGCTTGAGAGTGCAGGGTGATCTTGTTCTATTTGCCTATTGATCATTGTTCAAGTCCTTTCCAAATTTCATTACAGACAGTGCTGCCGTAAACATACTGGTGACAGGCCATTGACAACACTTAGGAGTGTTTCATGATGGATTTCTTTCTTTCTTTTCTTTTTTTTGAGACAGAGTCTCGCTCTGTCACCCAGGGTGGAGTACAGTGGTGCGACCTCGGCTCACTGCAACCTCTGTCTCTCAGATTCAAGCGATTCTCCTGCCTCAGCCTCCTGAGTAGCTGAGACTACAGGTGCATGCCACCATGCCCGGCTAATTTTTTTTTTTTTGTATTTTTAGTAGAGACAGGGTTTCACTGTGTTGGCCAGGCTGGTCTCAAACCCGTGACCTCAGGTGATCCACCCACCTTGGCCTCCCAAAGTGCTGGGATTGCAGGCATGAGCCACTGCGCCTGCACCCTGATGGATTTCTTTAGGTGAAATTGGTAGTTTCAGGAGTTTGCGCATTTTATATTTTGATAGAGGCTGCCTGTTTGGGTGTAATAATCCTCATGTCCACCAAAAGCTTATGAGTTGTGTGTGTGTGTTTCTCCACGCCCTCGGTAGTTCTTAGTATTATAAATTTTCTAAAATTGCATGTCCAAAAGAAAAAAATGGTATATTTTTATTGCTTTAATTTCCATTTTCTTTTTTTCTTTTTTTGTGAGCATAAGCATGTTTTCATGTTTACTGGCCTTGTATTTCTTGCCTGATGTATATTGTCCATGAATTTTGCACATTTAAAAAATGTGTTGTCCTTTTCTTGTTAATTTATAGAAACTCTTTATATATTGTGGATTTGATTGTCATGTTTTGAATACGTTCTGTTGGTTTATCATTTGTCTATTACTTTCTGAAGTCTTTTATTGTAGAAGTTCTAAAACATCAGAATTGTCTTTAGGGTTTTTGGATTTTACATATACTTTAGACGTTCTCTACCCTACCATTAAACTATCCTCATTGAATCAGTCTAGTTTGCTTCATTACATTTGCTTTATTCCACATTGTGTTAACCTGTGTAAAACCTCGTATATATTCTGTGAGGTACTTTAAACATTTTCCCACATTGATCTGGTTTTTCCAACCTAATTTATTCAACAGTCAGTTGAGTGAATGTTTTCTGGTAGGTTATGTTATGTTATGTTATGTTATGTTATCTCCACTGATTTAATATAGTAACCTCGTCATAGACTCAATCTCTGTGTGCTTCATCTGTATTTTGTATAAACCTCCAGTATAGCCTCATGAGGTGAAGGTGCCACTTGTCTCAAAACACAGAGAGGAAATCTGAAGTTTAGAGGGTTAAGTAAACTTTCTCAAGATGGTTCCAGTCATAAGTGTTGAAACCAATAATATTTAATAATATATTATGACATGCCACCAGGGTGTGAAGGGAAGAAGGGCAGGAAGATGGAGAAATGAAGGCTAGGAACTTGCCCTGTTTTCCTGGCATCGTGCCTGTTCTCTCTCTCAGGCTCTTGTCTCCACCCCGATCCTCACCTTTGCAGTCCCTACTCAGGGCCCAGATAGCAGGACCCTTGGGCTGGGACTTGCAGGTGGGATGTCTCCGTAGCCTGTCCAGACAGAAAGGAAAGGACCGTGCCTCGGTTCCAGGATCCTTGCTTGCCTGGCAGGAGACGCTAGGGGTCAGTGTTGTCCATCCAGAGGCCCTGCCCAGTACTGACGGGCCGCTGAGGCTCTGAGGATTGGGTTTTTGGGAGATGATGTCGGCGCCCCCTAGCTTTTTCTCCATTTCCTGTGCATAATTTCCACTCCTCCCAGTGAACTAATGATGCTGCACATAGATGAGAAATAATGTTCCTCTTTATCCGTGTGTATGTGTTGACATCAGCCTTTACACATTTTTTTTTTTTTTGGACTCTTGTGGCTTCCTTTAAGTAATTCATTCAAATAATGTGTGTGTTTTAGAAGTTAGGGATGCCAAATTCAGTACATAAAAATACATTACTGCTGGTTAACTTTGGATTTTAGATAAACAATAAATACTTTTAAAAAAAGGTTTACGTATGTCCCGTGCAGTGTTTGGGATATACTTACACTAAAGATTTATTTGTTATTTATCTGAAAATCTGTATCTTAGATAACCGGACATGCTGTATTTGAGCTGGTGTCTTGTGAGTAAACCTTTTCTGGTAGGTTATGTTCTTTTAATGCATGGGGGAAATGTCTGTTCTTGTTGCTGATGAAAGCCTGTTGAGCACAACTCCTTTTGTTTATTACTAGACGGGAGATGTCGGCTACCTCACATCAGCAAAGGCTAGAAGAATAATTAGCTGAGGGAGAGGAGGGGAGATCCTTCAGTGGAGTTTGCTTTCTTTCTGCAGTTTACATTTCTTAATACTTTAAACACGTGGATTAGCTCTATTGAGGGTCAGAACAATGCTTGTGGAAATAGAGATTTAAAAAGAAAACAAATAACCTTTCTATTTCATTTGAATTAAAAAAGTGACTGCTGGCATTTTCTAACATAGTTCTCTAAAAGTTTCTTGAATTAGGATGAAGGAATGCACTCAAGTTTGCTATGCAACGTGGAGGCAGTTTTATGTTAATTTGACGTCTGAAATTCCCTGTGCCCGGCGAAGAGCGAAGAGCGGCGCTGGGGGGTTTGCCTGCTTGGCGTGGATGTCAGCTGTCAGACCTGGAAGCTTGATTGGGCTCGGGTATTTTTGCAGGTGAATTTCTGTGTTGAGGCTTTGCTGGTGTCTCTTTCCTGGACATCGACCCATCGTGAGTTGTCAGTGACTTGAGTGCCGCGTGGGTGGGTCTATCCCATTTCATTTGCTTTGTGGAACCCTGGAAAATGCAGGACAAGCTCTGCTAAGAGTTCAGGTGTTGACAAAAGACACAGATCCGACCAAGGGGCGTTAGGTCATCTGCATGAGCATACCTCCTGAATTCAAAATCAGAACAGCCCCAAGCATTCCTTCAGTCCTCCTGAGATGTTGGTGGGCTTCCCAGATGCAGAGGAATGTTTGGCTGTCTCAGTGGCACGTGATCTGTGGCCTGTGATTTTCACAAGAGATGGGGAATCAGTGGTCAGGATCGCACACAGCGTGTGAGGATATCAGCCCTCATTGTGACGTGGTTCCTTTGGTGGACACATTTCCTCTGGCTCTAAATTGATTTTGTCTGTGCATGAGCTAGCCTTATTTAGTTTTGATTTAAAAATGCTAAGTTAATATGTGTGAAAAAATTAGTGGCCAATCGCCATTCTCTTGGGAATTCTGTGTCCTGTGCTTGAACTGTTGAAGAATTACTGGTGGATTAGTTGTAGATTCCACAGGGCAAATGAAAAAGGCATAAAACAGTGGGTTCTTCCCATGCCTCCATATGCAAAGAGATCTCACACTTTTTTTTTTTTGAGAGATGGATGTATAATTGATGAAGGTTCTGGAACCTGGTGTGGCTCCGAGATAAGGCCCTTCCCAGTAGGGGAGGTTGCAACTTCACCTGCCTGGTTTTCAGGGGGAGCCTTTTCACCTGCGTGTGCATTTCAGGGGGGAACCTTTTCACCTGCGTGTGGGTGTTTCGGGGGGAGCCTTTTCGTCTGTGTGTGTGTGTGTTTTGGGGGAGCCTTTTCACCCATGTGTGTTTCAGGGGGAAGCCTTTTCACCTGCATGTGTTTTGGGGGGAGCCTTTTCACCTGCGTGTGTTTTGTGGGGAGTGTTTTTATCTGTGTGTGTGTTTTTGGTGGGGAGCCTTTTCATCTGTGTGTGTTACGAGGGGAACCTTTTCATCTACGTGTGTTTCGGGGGGATCCTTTTCATCTACATGTGTTTTGGGGGGATCCTTTTCATCTACGTGTGTTTTGGGGGGATCCTTTTCATCTACGTGTGTTTCGGGGGGAACCTTTTCATCTGCGTATTTCAGGGGAAGCCTTTTCACCTGCATGTGTTTCGGGGGGAGCCTTTTCACCTGCATGTGTTTCATGGGGGAACTTTTTCACCTGCATGTGTGTGTTTCAGGGGGAGCCTTTTCATCTGCGTGTGTTTCAGTGGGAACCTTCCCATCTACGTGTGTTTCCGGGGGAACCTTTTCATCTGCGTGTTTCAGGGGGAAGCCTTTTTGCCTGTGTGTGTAACACGGGGGAACTTTTTCACCTGCATGTGTGTGTGTTTTGTGAGGTGGGAGGAGCCTTTTCATCTGTGTGTGTTTCAGGGGGAGCCTTTTCATCTGCATGTGTGTTTCTGGGGGAGCCTTTTCACTTGCATGTGTTTCAGGGGGAAGCCTTTTCACCTGTGTGTGTTTCACGGGGGAACTTTTTCACCTGCATGTTTGTGTTTCGTGACGGGATTTGGGGGAGCCTTTTCACCTGCATGTGGGTGTTTCAGGGGGAACCTTTTCACTTGCATGCGTGTGTTTCGGGGGGGAACCTTTTCACCTGCGTGTGTTTCAGGGGTGAGCCTTATCTCCTGCCAGCATATGTCTTGTCATGTCTTGTTGCTTAAAAGGTGTTTGAGGCAAGGTACTGTCAGTTCACATTAAGGACGTATTAACGAGAACACGCAAGAAGGGCTTTGTGTTGTTTCTCTCCACAGAGGAATTTCACGACCCCTAGCGTTTGATCCATGCAGCTTTTCCTTTCCTAGCTTGTAAAACTTGTGGCTGTTTTTCTTTTGGGAATGTGTACGCATCCCTTCCCTTGTAAAGAACGTGTGTAAATTCTGTTGTGGACATCCATTTTAATGGGTCTCTGTTAGATTGTGCGGCCAGCTGCAGAGGGCCTGAATCCTGGGGTCTCCAAGTGTTCCAGGTGAGAGTCCTGCGGTGTGCACAGCCCAGGGTCTCCATGCAAACTCCAGGTGGCCAGATGCATCAAGATTTAGAGTTACAGAGCTCCCTGTGATATTGAGGGTACATCTTGTCTTCCTTTGTCAGGTAAAAATGAACTGGTGACAAAAATAATCTTTGCTTTTCTTAAGGATTTGTATGGAGGAGAATTCATTTAGTTGTTTTTTCTTATCTATTCCAGTTTGTCATAGTTCACGATTGGAGATTTCTTTCTAAGCTGTTCTGCCCACAGTATACGCAGTTTCTGCTTGTCCTATCCTCCGGATAAATGGAATTCATATCCTCTCCTCCTGTGCCTCCCCATTGCCTCATGTCTGCCCCCCATCATCCCGTCCTTGCCTTTTGCCCTTTGGCTGGAGCCCTCCATTTGTTTGCTCTGTACTAGGGTATGTCTGCTTCGCAACCTGTTTCTATTTAAGTGGTGGTTTCTGGGTATCTTTTAATTCTCTACGTGTACATAAATACAGAGTCCCACTTCTCTTATAGCCTTTGAACTGCCTCATAATGAGTCGATTTAATTCTGAGGTTGTGCTTGTTGTTTTCACTGTCGATTGGTCTACATTTCTGAATCCTACATTTAGCTTCCGGAAAGTTAGGGCAGTCACGTGTTTGTAGGTGCAACACTGCTGCATAGCCTGAGTGTATGAATACCCGGTCATCGGCCATCACGCCCCTGGAGACCGTGGTCTGCTCCTTACTGCCACAGTGCAGGGAGCGCCAAGGGACCGGCCCGCTCTCCGCGGGCTCCTCTGCGTGGCTGTGGCAGGAGCTGTCTCCCGGTTTCCTGGGTCAGGGCCCTCTCCAGGAACTGTTGGCTGTGTCTTATTTAGTGCTTGTCCTCCACGTCTCTAGCTGATGGTAGTGTCTTCCTGAATTCTAGGCAACTCTACCAAATTCCAATTGGGTGATATTAGCATAGATACCCTAGCTGAATTTTTCTGGGATTTACCTTAACTTGCTCATGTAGCCATGGAGTTGTTTAAAATAACAATGATACTCATGGTAGTCTGGTGCATTATTTAATTTCTAAGATTAAAAAGCAAAAACAAAACAAAACAAAAAAACCACTTGTCTTAAAATGGCCAGTGTCATACAGTTTGATCCATGTGTGAGGCAGGGAAATTCCTGATGACTTGGGTGCTAGCCCCGGCCCACTGTGTGATTGAGATCTGCGGAAACTTTTTCAGAAACTTGTCTCTTCTTTGAAAATACTTGTGCTGTGGCCCTTTGTATACTTTCTTACTGTAGGTAAAATCAAAGAAATGTGAGATGTTGGCAAAACGTAGGTGGTACTTAGTGTGAATTAGTGCCCTCTGTAATAATGGAACATTTTATGAGGTTTATTTTGGGATGTTGTTCACCCCTAGGACCTGCTCCTTGTGGCTTGGATGTTTTGAAAAGACTCTAGGAACTTAGTGTGGAATTCTTTTGCCCCATTTCCCCTTCAAGCGAACCCTTGAGTTGTCTAGCAGGTTCTATGGAGAGCAGAGGGAAGGACCCAGTGGTAGCTTTGCAAACACAGAACTCATGGGGGCTCAGCCCGGGCTCTGCTTTCCAGCTCTGAGACAAGATCTGGCCTCACGGACTGGACCAGGGTACCAGTTGGGACGTGGGACTTGTTCCTTAAAACATGAAGCCCTGGAGCAGCTGCCAGCGCAGCGTCTCCGTCACCTAAGGCGTAGCTCGCCATACCTCAGAGCCTCAGCTGCCCTGCTCCTCTTGGGAGGTTTATGACTTCCGAACTTGACTTCAAACCCCGTCTTTAGAGCCCTTTTCCAGTATGCACCAGCCTAAATGCTGGATGACTTCCTAAGGGTAATGCATCTTGCTTTGTAAACGTGTATCCGTAGTTGAGCCTGGACATGCATATTGTGCACAGGAGTGGTGTTTGGGATGTATGTTGATCCATGAGCAGGAGGCGCAGCGCACACTGCATTCTAGGGCAGGAGCTGTTAGAAATTGTCCACGTCCAGGTGCTCAAGTCAGAATCAGAATCACCCTGGGAAGTCTCCTTGCTTGTTCTCTTCCATTTCTTTTCTTTCGGGCACCACCAAAATTCATGATTTAGAAAGCAAATCCACTTTTTGGTCTATTGGTGTTTTCAAATGACGTGACTAAGGAAATTCAATTACACTTATTGATATTGTGGATGAAGTACCCATTCGTGGACTAATCTGGGAATTTCATTACTGATCATAAACTTTTCTGATGAAAGTGCATTTTTAGTTTTGAACAGCCAGTTTGTAACTACTTTTCTTTTGGTTTATAGAATATGACACATTCAGGAGGTGTAACCCCTCCCCAGCCCAGCATGGCAAGGTATAATAGAGGCTTGGGAAGCATAAACTTTTACAGCCACAGGAATTGCTTTTACCTGCACGTTTTTTGGATCATTTCTCCTACTTAGAATACTTTTTTTTTTTTTTTTTTTTGAGACGGAGTCTCGCTCTGTCGCCCAGGCTGGAGTGCAGTGGCGCGATCTCAGCTCACTGCAAGCTCCGCCTCCCGGGTTCCCGCCATTCTCCTGCCTCAGCCTCCTGAGTAGCTGGGACTACAGGTGCCCACCATCTCACCTGGCTAGTTTTTTGTGTTTTTTAGTAGAGACGGGGTTTCACCGTGTTAGCCAGGATGGTCTCGATCTCCTGACCTCTTGATCCACCCGTCTCGGCCTCCCAAAGTGCTGGGATTACAGGCTTGAGCCACCGCGCCCGGCCAGAATTTTTTTTTAAGTATCCACTGTTTTCCATGAAATAACATGTGCCACTCCCCATTTTCCACATACAAATAGTCCTGAGAATAGTGTATATATACCTAAAATGAGCAACGTGGTTGAGTTTGCTCCTTATGGTCTGGTACTTTACTGATATCAGCAGTTTGACAAATGACCTTTCTGGAATTCAGTGTATGGTAAGATGACCTTTATAGAAAAGAGCAAAAAATAGAGACAGCAATGAGGGTTGGGGGTAGAGAGCAGATTTTGGGCCAGAGGGTGAGAAGGACGTTGGAGGAGTTTGGATAGTCAAGTAAACGTCAACAGATTTGGAGAATTAGCATCTGCAGTGCTGCACCTTTTACACCATCTCCAGCAGGCTTACTTAGAACTTAAGCTTAGTGCAGATGTAAGAGCAGTGAAAACTGACTACCAAGAATGAAAAGCTACAGAAATGGCAGATATTAAATGCCTACTAAACAAAAGCACCTCAGCACCTGGGGCTATTGTGGGAGCCATGGGATCTGCAGGTACCTGGAGTCGCTCCCTCGTGATCACCTGTGTGAGGTCAGTAGAAAGACTGGGGCTGCCTCTTGCTCCACGTGCATGGTCTTCACACACAGTGGGGGCTCCTGGCTTCCAGGCTAGGAACGAATATGAAAGGAGCAGTGTTTATGAGACAAGTAATATTTTTATTGTATATGTTCTCATGAGCTTGTATTAGTCTCTTCTCATGCTGCTAGTAAAGACATACCTGAGATTGGGTAATTTATAAAGCAAAGAGGTTTAATGGACTCGCGGTTCCACATGGCTGGGGAGGCCTCACAATCATGGCAG
Organism: Chlorocebus sabaeus; assembly: GCF_047675955.1. NCBI lineage: Eukaryota > Metazoa > Chordata > Mammalia > Primates > Cercopithecidae > Chlorocebus > Chlorocebus sabaeus. The sequence continues at coordinate 4,050,300 of NC_132921.1, forward strand.
AAGGTGAAGGAGAAGCAAAGGCATGTCTTACATGGCAGCAAGCAAGGGGGTTTGTGTGGGGGAACTGCCCTGGATCAAACGATCAGATCTCGTGAGATTTATTCACTGTCACGAGAACAGCACGGGAAAGACCCACCCCCATGATTCAGTTACCTCCCATTGGGTCCCTCCCAGTACATGTTGGAATTATGGAGCTTCAATTCAAGATGAGATTTGGGTGGGGACGCAACCAGAGCATATCAAACTGTTGCAAAATGGACGTATTTTATTTATGTATTGTTACATTACGTACAGTTTAATCGTTGTAGAAAATGCAGATGAGGGAAAAGAAAAAGAAGGTGTCACTGCTCACAGGTAATGACTGTTGATATTTTGGACTGGCTGCACCTTTCTACGAATATCCTTTGTGTATACACATTTGATACACATGTCCCTTTAGTACGTTTTTCTCTTGAGTGTACACACATACACCTAGCACATCTGGAAAATATTTGTCTCTATCCCATTGTTTCAACTTAATATATTGTGAGCTTTTGTTGTCCACGTGTATACAGCCTTATGTATAATCCTGGACCATTCTGAATGCCCCCAGGGTCTCAGAAAGTGGAGATGTAACTCATTTCTGGCATTTAGAGACTCAGGTTTCCAGAGTAGGAGTGGCTGCAACCTGCAGTATCTGTGCCTAACAGATGTGTTTTATTGGTGAGATGGTGTGAAATGAAAGTGGACCTCCGGCCTGTCAGGGTCCAGTCCCAGCTGGGCACCAGCTTGCTCTGTGTCTCACATTTTTTGTCTGCGGAATGAGGTGTTTGGGCTGGAGGAAGGGGGACCCATCCGCCCTGCAGAGCCTCTGCCCTCAGGCTTCTGTTCTGTCTGCGGAATGAGGTGTTTGGGCTGGAGGAAGGGGGACCCATCCGCCCTGCAGACCCTCCGCCCTCAGGCTTCTGTTCCTTTGCTTATCCTAGGTCACAAGGCTTTCTAACTTCTACTTGTAAATGGGATTTTACATCTTGTGTTCAATTTTGGCTTTAAAATTAAATTCATCGTTTTCCCCGGCTTTGCGCTACATTATAGCTTTCCAAAAAGAAAATTGAGATTATAATTACATTTAAAATAAAGTTATTGCTAAAGGATTTTTGTTTCCACTTTCCTTTTTTCGCATTTAGAGGTAACCCAGAAGCACAGTCTTCTATTTCTTAATCATTTGTTTTTCATATCTTAAGCCTGTGTGTTTGCACCAGTGACCCGGGGAGTTAGGATGCAGTGTATGTTACAGTGTGTTATAGTGTGTGTGACAGTGTGTGCTACAGCATGTGTTACAGTGTGTTATAGTGTGTTACAGTGTGTTACAATGTGTTATAGTGTATGTTATAGCGTGTGTTAGTGTTACAGCATGTGTTAGTGTGTTACAGGGTGTGTGTATTACAGCATGTGTTACAGTGTATATTACAGTGTGTTAGTGTGTCATAACGTGTTACAGTGCATATTACAGTGTGTTACAGTGTGTTATAGTGTATGTTACAGTGTGTGTTAGTGTGTTACAGCGTGTTAGCGTATGTTAGTGTGTTACAGTGTATGTTAGTGTGTTATAGTGTGTTACAGTGTATATTACAGTGTGTTAGTGTGTCATAGCGTGTTACAGTGCATATTACAGTGTGTTACAGTGTGTTACAGCGTGTGTTACAGTGTATGTTACAGTGTGTTATAGTGGTATGTTATAGTGTGTTATAGCGTGTGTTAGTGTTACAGCATGTGTTAGTGTGTTACAGGGTGTGTGTGTTACAGCATGTGTTACAGTGTATCTTACTGTGCATGTTATAGCATGTGTTGCAGTGTATGTTATGTTGTGTGTTACAGTGTGTGTTGACAGTGACTGGATGTGGTAGGGAAACAGTCGTGGGGCTGCCACAAGCAGTGGGAAAGAGAAATGTAGAATCCTCATATTCAACTGACATTTATTTTTACGAAGAAACTGCTTATAATTCAATTTTGAAATGTCACTGCTATATTTGACCCTCTGGCCAAGAATCCTTTGTAAGATAACTAGCAAAATTGTGGAATCTCACATTTAATAAGTGTCAGTCTTTTGCATTTTGTATATTTAAATATCATTTCTCTTCAGAGGTTGAGATGATATAAGTATTTCCTAACTTAGGGCTTTCTGAAACTTTTATGCAGAAACTCAGTGGTAATCATAATTCCATAAAGGAAATGATACGTATGTTTTTAGGAATAGTAAGAAAATCTCCAGTGCAGTATTTTCTCTAATTGAAAGCTACCAAGTTAATGTAATTACATCAAAAAGGGAGAAAAATTCCTTTCAAGTTTTATTACTTTGTGGCTTTCAGTAACAAAGCAGTATCAGATGTAAATTCTGAAACAGGTTTTTATGGAAGAATCTTTAATATGATACATTAAGGGAAAAATCCATGCTTGGATTATATACCTATTTAAATGTGTCTACAAAGCATGAGTTAGAAAAAGTGATGAGTTACTTGCAAATATCTTTGGTGAAAACAAAAAGTCATTGATGTTTTCCTGTTATTGAAGGCAGAAGACTTTTGAGATTTTAAGTTTCTCAAGATTCCTGGCATTGTTCTTACAGCTTTGGTTTCCACGCTTTCATGGGTTAATAAAATGTTGAAAGAGCCAAGAGGAGTGTAGAGTAAAACATTTAAGGCTAAAATTGTGCACCCAGCTCTCTACCCTTGCCTGGGACAGGGAGAGCCTGTTCTTTGAAGTTGAGAATGAGGGACCAGATGAGCCGTTCAGTAGCCGCCGCAACATCGCGGCATTTGGAGTTCAAAGGCATCTCACTGAGACCATTTGCCAAGTTTCATTTCAAAACTTCACAGCAACCATCGAATGGTTGCAAGCTGAGAAGCATTGTGAAAATCTGTTTATTTCTCAGTATCCCAGATTGCCCTGACCCTGTATTCTCCAAGTTATGTATGGAGGTCTTTGGGTTATGTTTCCCAGGCATGAGAACAGCTAAATATTTCTGCTTTCATTTTTTTTTCTTTTTTGTTTGCTTATTAACAACAGCGGTAATTTGAGATTAAAATCCCTCCCCCTTTAATTTGAGGAGGGACAATGGAGAAATGAAAGAAGGATATGTTCTTTTATCTAAAATCAGTGAGGAAGGAGGCAGAATTTAAGAAGCGGGAGAATGTGTTTTAGTGGGTATTTTCAATTTGCTTTTTGCCAATCACTGAAGTTCAAAGTTTTATTTTATATGAAACTTTTAAACCTTAGTTTCAACTATCGTAAAGGCTTAGGTGTGTGGGCGATGGTCCTCACACTTACTATTCAGAGATGTTTCTGATGAAGTCTAAATGAGGAACTACTGGTTTCTGGCTGAAGTCTTCAGGCCTACAGAAAATCCAAATCACAATTTCCTGAGCTAGTATTTGTGCTTGGATTAAAGTTTTATTTGAAACAGGATTAAATATTTGACTGAAATCCCCAACCCCCCCAACAGTAAATTTGGATAACTTATACCTCCTTGGTTATTAATGGAAAAATCTCATGACCTTTGACATGGTGTAAAGCATGGGGGACATTTCAGTGTAGGCTGTGCCCCAGAACATCTCAGCATTATCACAGATTTGGGGAGCATCACCAGCTTTGTCTAAAGGTGGTGAAGGCCAGGGCGGTTCATTCCTGGTGTGTAGTACAGAAGGGGCAGTTCTTCCTGGGGAACCGGCCACCTCTTCCAAGGAGGACCAAAGTGTGGTTTCCAAACATGATTTTCTTAAAATGTCTTGCTGCAAAGTGGTTTTCATTACCAAGTGAACATTTGTGTTTTCTGAGAGTTTTTCCTTCCCTTTCAGTAAGACGTAGTGATTCTGTGTGCTGTTGTGCTACAAGTTGACCTTTTATTCCATAGTGATTGCACACTTAGTATAGGAGGATGTATTGTTCGAAACAGCTTACTCTGTTAGTATAAATTAATGAACTTCATTTCCAGTTATTGAAAACGGTTGCTAACAGTATATTGACTCATTTGCAAACTGAGCTAATTGGCGGTTGGAGCTGAAGCAAGTATTTAAACCCGTAGCTTTTACAGTCAGAGAGGTGCTAACTTTTGAAGATACACATTGTTAAGGGATCCAGGGCCTCATTTATGCCTCATGGAACCTGAGTGGTGCAGACATATCCTGAATCAGAAACCGTGAACTCTGTTCAGGACATGGTGCATTTTGAGCCGGTTTCTCTCTGCAGTTGAAATGGGAGAAATGCAATTTGCAATAAGCTTCTATTTAGACACATTCTTTCCTGGGCAAGAGGTGTAACTTGGTTCAAACAGTAAAACAAGCTCTTTCCACCGCTGTTTCCCTGAGAACCCCAACGACTCCACTGCAGCCGCTGCGCTTCAGAACCCACCTGCGCAGAATCCAAGGGAGAGGCAGGCCCTGCATGGCCACCGTGGAGAGCTGGCTGTGCCCTCTTTGCAGCCCCTTGATGGGATGTACGTCCACTTACTTACAGTCTAAGGCGATGGCTCAGAGGCGTACACTTGTGGTTGGAAAATTGACATCTAGTAAAGTTAGATGGGTGTCAAAGTCACAGCCAGGCTTGCTGTGACCACCGTCAGTGCCAGGCCATTGTCACACACATGAGGTGGCCCGAGAATAAGTGCGCTTGGAACACTCACGCCTTATCAGTTCTGTTCCGTTAAGAGCTCTTCTCAGCTGACTCTAAACTACTCTTTTCTTTTTCTTTTCTTTTCTGTTTTTTTTTTTTTTTTTTTTGAGACGGAATCTTGCTCTGTTGCCCATGCTGCTGGAGTGCAGTGGGGCGATCCCAGCTCACTGCAACCTCCACCTCTTGGGTTCATGCAAATCTCCTGCCTCAGCCTCTCCAGTAGCTGGGACTGCAGGCATGCACCACTACATCTGGCTAATTTTTGTATTTTTAGTAGAAATGGAGTTTCACCAGGTTGGCCGGGCTGCTCTCGAACTCCTGACCTTAGGTCATCTCCCCACCTTGGCCTCCCAAAGTGCTGGGATTACAGACGTAAGCCACTGTGCCCGGCGTAAACAAATTTTTTTTTTTTTTTTTTTTTTTTTTTAATTAGAACACAGAACTGGTCCACTGTGGTGAGACATTTAAGAATGTGTGTGTCTGTGTGTGCACACACTTATTACTTGATTTGAAAAATAGATTAAAAGCCAGATTCTCTTGTGTGTTTAATATCACATAGTTGTGGGAACATGAATGGCCCATCCTTCTCATGACTTACGTCATTTTAAGAAATTTAAGACCAAATTTTAGAATTTATTGGTTTATCATTCATATAATTATTCTTAATTGAGCCTTTAAACAACTACAGTGCTAATGAAGTAGGTAACCTTCTTTGGGTGAAGAAAGTTAAAGAAAACCTGAAAAGAGAACTTTGATCGACAGCAGTATGTAGATTTAAATAGTGGGTTGTGGTTTACATGTGTAACTCTCTTGAAAACCACCATAGACACGAAAGCTGTGTACATTCAGTATTGCCTGTATTGCCAGCTGCTGTACATAGTGATAGAGGGCGTTTGTTCTGTGATCAGCTAAATTGTAAGACAGTATATTACATTTTTGGGATGAAAACCTTTAAAAGAAAAAAAAAAACCTGAAACCCAGCTGAGGAAAATAACACGTGGAGCTGGTATCCCAACTTTAAATATTATTTTTCAGTGAAATTGTACTTAAGGATGTGCTAGTATGCTGTTCAAGAAGGTAGGAAAATGACTTGTTTCAGAATAGGCTTTTTAAACAACTGGATTGTACACAGTCGGTAATGCCGAAATCCAAACAGTGATGAAGGATTTCACTAATTTAATGTAAATACGTAGGAATCTGTATATGTACATGTTAGTCTTTGAAATTCTGTAAGAAACACAGTTTAAAAGTGAAGTTTTTGAGTAAGGGTGAAAGAGAATGTTTTGATGGCCTAAGAATTTCTCAAGAAGAAAACTTTGTTTCAATGTTTAATTAAAAAAAGTGGCATGAAATTTCTTGAACTGTTTAGTAATCAGATAAACTGCTTAAGTATTGTATCAGTTTGAAAAAATATTTAACAAAACTTTTTAAATAAGCAGATGTTCAGTGGTCTTGAATACATAAAAAACTGTGTGAAGACGGGACGTTTTTGTTCATGAGATTTTATGAAGATTTTTCTTGTTCTCCAATATTATTGGCTTTTACATCATCATTTAAAGACCTGTTTCAATTTTAGTTTTATACAGGCACATTGAACCCCTGCCCAAGTGGGTTAGATGAAGAAAACATATATCTTAGCATAAAATCAGCTCTGGAGGGAGGAAACCCTGGCAGCCCAGATATTTGGGGGTGGGCGTTAGGGTGTGCTGAGGTATTCGAGAGAATGAAATTGAACCAGTCATGATGTAATATTTTTCTGAAACAAAAATTGTACTCTATCTTATTCATACAGTCATAAAAAGTGAATGTAGTTCATTGATGGATAATGGGATTGCATGGGAAACATGGATCCTTTCTCTTCCTTAGTCTTAGCGTCTTTCTATCAATTGACTGATTGAACAGACCTCTGTTGGGTGTGGTGCTGCTGGGCAAGATGAACGATACCCACTCCCTGCTGCCTAGGTGCCTGGCGTCCGCCAGAGAAGGCTCTGTACTGCCATAACATGCGGCATGTCTGGAACACAGGGATATGCCAGTTTTACCCAGAAATTATACTTATTATACACGCAGACATGAATACACTTTATATGTTATATGTGCCTTAGATATGTGTACTTTATATATAATTTTAAAGTCATGTAGTAGTAGGATTTAACTGCTAAATTCTACTTAAAGTTCTTACACTACGTTTTTATTGTTTTGGCAGGGTTTGCAGGATTGAATTAGTCACTAAGGAGAGAGAGAGTGTGGTCAGCTTTAAAGCCACAGAAAACCTTTTTTTAAAAATGGGAATAAGCCATATGGCATTTTCAGCAGTACGTCCAGTTTCCAAATAATAGCAGTTCGTTCTGCCTCCGCTTCCACTTCCCACTTCCTCACAGAGTGCTTGGTTTCAGCATCACCTTGGTGGGTGCAGTGTCTCATGTCTAAGGAGAAGTGGGTCTCTGAGCAGGGCTCACTGCGGGCTGCAGTGGTGTGCAGTGATGCTAAGTTCTGGTAGGTTCCGGGTAGAGTAGGTTATGGCAGGACTCAGAGGTGGGTGAGGTGGAGGGAAGACGCTACGCTCAGCTGGGTGTCCCGGGACATTGAGGGAAGAAAGACTAGTAAGGAGACCCGGAGTTCTTTGGGAGAGGAGGGACTCAGTGGGACCATGGACTCCCTGGTTGCCCAAAACTGTGTCCAGACAAAATCTTGAGAGGAAAAGAGTCCAGGAGCTCCCTCAGGTGCTGTCGGTCACTTTGTCATGTGTGGCCACATCTTGGCAGTGACTTGACTTCCTGCTTCAACATCAGGAGGCACGGTGTGTCCTTGTCCTCTGGCCTCCCCTCCCTTCCTCCATTACTCAGCGCACTGCAGTCCTCAAGGAAGAGACGAGGTCAGTCTCCATGGCCATTGTTTTCCTAGGGCTGGCCCTGCTGATCGCCAGGTGGGTTCGTAGAGTGCGTGGACTCCTGTCAGTCCCCTGGTGAGTGGAGGCAGTGTTTGGGGTCACGCCCGTATGCAGTAGGGCTAAGCTAAGAGTAGGAATGGCCCTCCCAGGAGGGGAGGAAAGCCTAGGGCTGGAGTGGCCCACCCAGAGTCTGGGCCGTTTTCAGGTTTTCCTGTTTTAGGCCGTCCCTTTGGACGCCGTGTGCATCCCCTCTGTCCCCAGCATGGAAGTAGAGCATTGCCAGGGTGTTCTCCCCTCCGAGTGCAGCGGCAGTCAGCGGCAGTCAGCGGCAGTCAGCGGCAGTCAGTCAGCGCGGCGACCTTCGCTGGTCGTGGTCCCGGACTTCGGAATGCAGCCTCATCCGGGAGCCGTGAATCATTAGTGCTGCTTCCTCTGAAAATAGTTTTTGACGTTCAGCTGCAACAGTGTCACTATTTACCATCTACATGGTGGTCTCTGGGCTGCTCTTGCATTTTACCGAGGTCATTGAAAAATCTGGAACACACACCCACACGGTCTTGGAGAGGATGCGTTTTATGATCTGGGATCATCCCGGGTTGACTCCTTTGGAGGTTCAGATGTTTTTATTTTAAGAGTGTTTTAAGGTTAAGATGACCTGTGTGCTTTGCTAGTTTTGTGATAATAAAAAGCGGTATTTTAAATATTTTAAAAACTGCTTTATGCTGGAGGGGTGGTGCAGGTTTTTAAACACTGTCTCCCCACTGCCTGAGTGCCGAGGGCTCCTGACAGAGAATGTCCCGTCCACCTCCTCATTTTGTGGATGAAAAAGGAAGGTCAGGATGAGGTTTTAGGTCTTTGGAGCCTTCTGAGCCCTCTCCATAGTCAAGCTGTAATTTCAGGACTTGTTGAGTTTGGTGCTTTGGGCTTTTGTGTTTCCTAAGTTTTTTTGTGGTGTTTTCAACACAACTTTGCATGCTTTCGGCATATTTTGTAACTTTTAAGTTTTCTATAGTTTTTGTTCCCCACCTTTGCTGCTCTCCTCTGAATGCCATGGAATAGTGTCTTGTCTATTAACTCTGATGTCAGTGATCCTAAGTGAAGAATCCAACCTTAGAATTACCTGTGGTGAAGAAATCTTTTTGTCGAAGCAGCGACTCGCTTGCTGAAGTGCTTGGAAATGTTCTTGTCTCCAGTGCATGGTGTTCAGTGGAACTCTGTTAGTATATTTTGGAGGCTGTTGATGTAGAATCTGCACTGTGCGTAGCTGGGGTGCAGTGAGGCATTTCGTCTGCGGGGTATTGGGAAGGGTGCACCATACCCGTTTCATCCGGAATGACAGAACCACGACACTCAAGGCTGCGCGGTCCTTCGTGAGTAGCCCCTGGCCGCGAGAGGCTGTGTGTTGGACAGGGCAGATTTAGAGACCATTTCCATCCCAGGGGAGGACCTGTTGGACAGGGTCCATGTGCTTTTCAATTGTCTTGAGAACATAGCTTCTGAAAATGGAAGCGTTTCATAGCAGCAAAGCTGTGTTAGAATTCTAGCTGGTCTTTTATTTCTTCAATCTGAAAGTTTTATGTCCTTTTAGGACCTGCAAGTGCTTCTCATTGATACGTTGAAAGGCAGACTGAGCACAACACTGTTGTGTATTCGTTTAGGAAGTTGAAGGTGTAGGTGTTTACTCTTTGATGTATTTAATTGGCCATAACCTGAGATCTTAAAAAAACTCCCCCGGGAGATAGCTGCTGATTGGATGTGTGTTGTGTATTATGGCTGCATGGTGAACATTGGGAGATGAGGTAGAATCTTGTGTTAAAATTTCTCTTTTTCCACCCCGGCTGACTCTCAAGTCACCCACAAGTGAATGGTTTATTTTCTTGGATTCCCAAAATAAATTTGCAAGGGAAAGATGTCCATTCTATCAAAACAAATTGAAGTTTTAAAAATCACAGGGTTTTTCCTCCCGGAAAGCGAGTTTTACCTGTCAGAGTTCAATGTAGTGAGAAAACCTCTGGGTAGCTGAAGCGGGAATGCAGACTGTATAGGGAATTGCGGAACTGTTGCGCGAGCTTCGGGACCTGTTCTAGGCAAGGTCTCCTCCAGTGGCTCCCAGAAAGTGACAGAGTCAGCCCATCTCAGGGAGCTGTTCTCTTTGTGCTGAAAGGAGGAAGCCACAGTCAGTGAAAACCGCTTCTTGAGGCCTTGGAAGCCAGAGAATGGATCTCTGAAGCCCTGACCCGAGAATCGGGAAGCTCTCACTTTTGCCACTGTTTTGTGACAACCGGGGGTCTGGAGAAGGAACCCAACAGTGGCGACCCCTCATACTTCCCTGTCCTTGCCTGCCGGCACTGGCAGCTGGGAGCCTCCTGTATTAGTCCGTTCTCACGCTGCTAACAAAGACATACCCAAGACTGGGTAATTCGTAAGGAAAGAGGGTTAATGGACTCATAGCTCCACATGGCTGGGGAGGCCGCACAATCGTGGTGGAAGGTGAGGGAAGATCTAAGGCACATCTTACGTGGCGGTGGACAAGAGTGTGTGTGCAGGGAACTCATGCCCCTTTATAAAAACCGTCAGATCCCGTGAGACTTACTACCATGAGAACGGTGTGGGGGAAAGTGCCCCCGTGAATCAGTTATCTCCACCTGGCCTTGCCCTTGACACATGGGGGTTATTACAACTCAAGGTGAGATTTGGGTGGGGACGCAACCAAACCATACCACCTCTGATGTCCAGATCTCACTGGCGCGTCTAATTTGGGGACATGTAAGTTATAGCAAAGCCTAGCTGCAAGGCAGTCTGGGAAATGCAGCGCTCTCAGTTTTCCACCGTCTCCAGCTCCAGGGAGCGTGGGCTCACGGTGAAGTAGCAAATCCAGAGAGGCCGGCACAGATGTGAAGAGTTATCCAGACTGGCCACTGAGCATATTTTTGGTGTAATATTTGGTATAATATCATTCTTGCCAGAAGAACAGTCTGGCCCACCACCTGATTGTTCTTCAGTCTCTAGTTTGATGAAATGTAAGTGCTGGTTTTTTTTGTTTTTTTTTTTTTGGCAACACTAATTTTTACTGTAACTTCAAAATCAGCTTCTTAGAATTTTTTCTTTTTAATTTCTGTTGGCAAATTAGTTGTGACAATGGTAGCATTTCTTGCAGTCATTTTGGAGATCAGGTTAAGAAATAGAATTTGGTTAATTTTGATAATACATTTTAATTAATTTTGATAATGAATATTTTGTGATTAAATTTGGTAATGAAAATTCGGTCATCAAAGAACTCTGGTGTTCCTGATCTGTATAAAAATAGAATTTCTATAAATGTACAGAACATACCTGTGCAGAGGAAATGGATTCCACAACCACTTTTAAGCGAAGTCTAATTTCCCTGAAATCTTTCTCTAGCTGCTCTTCCACTTTGGCTATGTAAATATTTTTTATTTGCTTATATTGGGGATATCTTATATATAAATGATTATATCTAGTTATTTGCTGTATATTTCACTACAAGTATAAAACTTTTATGATTTTTTTTTTTTTTTACAGCTTCTTTGTTTTCTGAAGGTTAGATAGATAAAAGTATATTTAACTTTTTGTATCTTTGGCTTGGATTCTGAATGGGGGCGGAACCTCAGTCTGAGCCTCCGTTTAGCAGCTCTCATCAGTGTCCTGAGCCCAGCTTCGTGGTAGCTTCCCTTCACCGTGTCAGGAGACAGGACTGGCAGTGGGTGCTGAGGACGTGGTAGCTTCCCTTCACCGTGTCAGGAGACAGAGGACTGGAAGTGGGTGCTGAGGACGTGGTAGCTTCCCTTCACCGTGTCAGGAGACAGGACTGGAAGTGGGTGCTGAGGACGTGGTAGCTTCCCTTCACCGTGTCAGGAGACAGGACTGGAAGTGGGTGCTGAGGACGTGGTAGCTTCCCTTCACCGTATCAGGAGACAGAGGACTGGAAGTGGGTGCTGAGGACGTGGTAGCTTCCCTTCACCGTGTCAGGAGACAGAGGACTGGAAGTGGGTGCTGAGGATTTCATAGGAAAATGTTTGTCGGCTGAGGGTGATACATGACTGGAAATCTAAGGACAGCTTTGTAGAAGCCGTTTCATGTGAATTAATGAGCGAACACAAATGTGTCATTATGTGAACATTGACATGGGTCAGTTTGGAAAGACCTGTCCTTACGCCTCTTTCTGTTGTTAGCGGCCACGTTCTTCTTGGTTTTAGGGTGCCAGAGTCTCTCACAGCCTTGGGAGCCATGTGCCCTCAGTTTCCTAACTGGGTGACAAACATCGACGCCTTCCACCTTTCGAGGTTTTTCACCTCCTGGTTTCTTTTAAACCATCCCTTCAGCCTGACAGCGTGCTTTCCGAGCTACACCCGAGCCATGCAGTAAACCATCCCTTCAGCCTGACAGCGTGCTTTCCGAGCTACACCCGAGCCAGTCCCTTGTGACTGGTTTCACCCCAGCTGGAACTCCGGGAGGGTCTCAAGTGTGTGGCTGTCAGGAGAGACGCACGCCGCAGCCTCCGCGGAGCTTGTCGTCCACACCAGCCTGCAGCAGCTCTTGGATGAGGATCTGTTCACCCACCTTGGAAACAGTCGTTCTGTCACTAGGAACTCAGCCTCCGATAACAGCAGGCAGGTCACAGTGACGTGCGATTAAGAATGTTCATGCGAGGTCTACTGTCCTGGTCCTGCCAGTTCTGTCCCTCCAAGGCTCTGGGTCGCTCCTCACAGAGACTGTTGCCTCCCTTGTCATTCCGTGAACCATATGGGAAAAAGCCTTCTGGTCCTTTTAAAACGGTGCATGGCAGGCGTGCCAAAAATCCAGAGGACAGAGGCAGCGCGGGCTGCACCAAGAGGGTGCAGCTGGCATCGTCTAGGTGGTGGGAAGCAGGCAGTGGGCCAGCCCGTGGGCCGGGGACCCTCAGACACATCAGGGGAGGACCCGGGGCTGCAGCTCAGAGGGCTGCGTGTTTGAACTACACAGAGTAATGCAGAGAAGTGAACGCTGTGGAAAACTGGGGAGGGCCTCTGAGCCCATGGTCCCCATGGAGGGGTGTCTGGGTGGCTGGCAATGACTGTTTCTTGGCGGGGTGTAGCAACAAGGGTGTTCACTTTCGAGTAACTGATTAAACTGCACATCGTGTTGGGTATTTTCTGTATCTGATGGTGTTTTACCATCAGAAAGGATGAAAGAGTTAAGGGGGAAATGGCAGCACTGCTAGAATGATGCTCGGTGGTGGATGAGTGGATTGGCACGGCTTGTGTTCAGAGGGCGGTGTTCAGAAGGCTGGGGTTCCAATCACATGACCCTGTCTCCCGTTAACCGTGGGCACTGCTGCCCGAGCCCCTGCCCCGGCATTGAACCTGCACTATTGGGTTTCCTCTTCTCCACTGCCCCCTTCTTTTTTGTTACGAGACAGGGTCTCTGTCACTCAGGCTGGAGTGCAGTGGCGCAGTCTTGGCTCACTGCAACCTTGATCTGGACTCAAGGGATCCTCTCACCTCAGCTGTTCGAGTAGCTGGGACAACAGGTGCATACCACCATGCCTGGCTAATTTTTTTGTTTTTGTGGAGATGGGGGTCTCACTCTGTTGCCCAGGTTGGTCTTGAACTCCTGCATTCAAGTGATCCTCCTGCCTCGGCTTTCCAAAGTGTTGACATGACAGGTATCAGCCACCATGCCTGCCCTGGGTGTCCTTGAATCTACCTCACAAAGTAGAATTAACACATTTTGTAGTGGAGGAATCCAGAGCCGTTCTCACCTGTCCACCCAGCCTGTGCATGAGAGAACCTGGATTCTGACTGGACGAGGTCTCACCCAACGGTAGACGGAGATGCACTGTGTGCCTGGAGCACTGTGTGCCCGGAGCTCAGGGACTCTGGCCTGGCAGAGGACACTCAGATGCGGCCACTCGGCTGCTGTCTCCCCTCTCGAGGCGGTGCTTGTGTGGGTCTGTCTCTGAGAAGGGTAAGACTCTGCCCTCCTGGGCCCATCAGTGGGTTCTTTGGGGACTTCCTGCTGTGATGGTGAGAAAGAGGGGTAATTTTATTGACTGTTGGGAACTTTGACATCTCTTAGGTCTACAGGAACATGTTGGCAAATGCCTGGAACCCATGATAACATGCAGACAGGCCAGCAGAGCCAGGAAAGGGGAGGAAAGGGGAGATTTAGGGGAGACACGGAGCGTGGCTGTCTCTGGCTTTGTGGTTTCTTGTTTGTTTTGTTTTTCTTTTTAGACGGGGTCTTGCTCTGTCACCCAGGCTGGAGTGCAGTGGTGCGATCCCAGCTCACTGCAACCTCCGCCTCCAGGGTTCAAGTGATTCTCCTGCCTCAGCCTCCTGAGTAGCTGGGATTACAGGTGTGCGCCACCACGCTCAGCTAAATTTTGTATTTTTAGTAGAGACGGGATTTCACCGTGTTGGTCAGGCTGGTCTTGAACTCCTGACCTTGAGATCCACCTGCCTCGGCCCCCCAAAGTGCTGGGATTACAGGCATGAGCCACCGCATCCAGCCTTGTTTTTGTTTTTAAGAGGAAGATTGGATAAATAGATGGATAAGGCTTCCGAGTAGAAATCCAGCACAGGTGCCACGTGGTGGTGAAGAAGTCGGGGTAAAAGAGAGGTTTGGGGTCCGGGCGGCGCCGGCGAGTTGCAGGCCGGGTGGTGCCCTCTGGAGAAGGGGCTGCAGGGTGTCCCGTGTGCCAGCTGCCTTGAAGGAGGCCCCTCACCTGCGGGTGCTATTGTCTGATGGCAGCTGGGCCTGCCAAGGACACTTCAGCACACCTCTTGTGTGGATGTTTGGTGTGAGGGCCAGGCGTGACTGCTTTGAGTTGTTCAGTGTGTCAGAGGTGGATCTGACCAGTCCGTACAGAAGCCATGCGAGGTGAGTCCCTGACCGATGGGGTTGGCATGGACCTGTCACCCTTGGGACAAGGCGACGGGATTCCAAAGGAAGGTGAGTCGCATTTGACCCCGACTGAAGTATGGGGAAGGGCAGCCGTCACCGGGCTGAGTGTGACCAGCCTGACCAACATGGTGAAACGCCATCTCTACACTCGGGCTGAGTGCGACGGTGTGGCTCTGTGTCTCGGACAACACACACATTCATCACGCGTGTGTCAGCGGAGTCACCAGCTCACGTCGGGGTGTTTTGTAAAAGTACTGCAGGCCTGGTGACTGTGAATGTCTCCGAAGGGATGAATGCTTCACTGTGGTGCTTAAGTGAACTGTGAGCAGAACCATGATGAGAACACAACAGAACCGAGTGTCCCAAAAGTGAAAGAAAGGGGTAGAAGGGAAGGCAAGAGCTGGAGAAGGAGGCCCTGCAAGCTCTGCGCCTCCCGCTCCCGGGCTGGGGCCTGCTGCCTGCTGCCTGTGCTCAGCTGCTTCATGCTGAGTGCACTGCAGAGTCCTCCTCCCGTCACCCACGCCCTGTCTGTGCCCCTCTAAGCCCTTCCTGAGTGTCCTGTCCTATGCAGGTAGCACTGGTGGGTGTGGGCAGTGTGGGGTGGAAGCTGAGGCGGGAGGATCACTTGAGCCCAGGAGGTCGAGGCCGCAGTGAGCTATGATCGCACCACTGCACTCCAGCCTGGGCACGAGTCAGACCCTGTCTCAAAAAAGGAAAAAAAAGTGCTACCTCGTTTTGCCGTGTGCACAGATCTATGGGACACAGTGTATCTGATGAGAGGCTGTACAGTTTGTTTTGCCGTGTGCACAGATCTATGGGACACAGTCTATCTGATGGGAGGCTGTACAGTTTCGGGGGCACTTGGGTTTGTGGTGCCAGTGCAGACCCTGTTCCCTGGAAACCGTGTCCCCAATGACCTTGAGGGTGTGTCCTTATCTTGGCCCCGGGAAGCTGGTTCATCAGGTGCTGAGGAAAGCGAGTATCTGCCTAGCTTGTGCCTGCGATAGGCCCAGCACCTGAGGTCTTTGTGTGGAGCAGAGGGCAGGGTACTGCTTATACCTGGGGTGCTGCGTGTGCGGCGAGGGGACCAAGGAGAGTAGGGGACCGTCGACCATGGCTTAGGACTCTCCTGCCTGCAGGGATGGCCCCACACACACACACTTATGCTCACATTCACGCTCTCCACACATGGACAGATGCTCACACATGCACACATAGTTCCACAGTGATACACTGCAAACTCGTGCACACATGCTAACATGCACATGCCTCACACACGCACTCATGCTCAGACATGCTCATATGCTCATGCACACGCTCAATGCACATGCTGATCACATGCAGACACGTGCATGTGCTGATGGTCACATTCATGCTCACAGGCACAAACTCAGATGCTCACCCATGTACACATGCACATACATCCTCACACAGGTGCACTCACACGCACATACACTAACATGCACACATGCTTATTACATAAACTCACGAACACATGCACATGTTCACACACTCATGTTCACACACACGGCACGTTTATGCAATCACATGCACATACACATGCTCACACATGCACAAACACGCAAACTCTTGTTCACACACATGCACAAACTCACACGTGCAGACTCATGCTTACCCCCCCACACACACATTCTAAAACTGCCGTTCACACACATGCACACATGTAATATATGCACTCACACGTGCACACTCACACATAGTATGTGCGCTCACACATGCACACGGTCCGCACATGAGTATATGCACTCATACATACTCACACATAGTATATGCACTCACACATATGCCCTCACACATAGTATATGCACTCATACACACGGTCCGCGTGAGTATATGCACTCAGACATACACATGGTCCACGTGAGTATATGCACTGACACATACACACGGTCCACATGCGTATATGCGCACACAGTCCACATGAGTATATGCACTGACACACACACATAGTATATGCACTGACACATACACACGGTCCACATGAATATATGCACTCACATATACACACGAGTATATGCACACACAGTCCACATGAGTATATGCACTGACACATACTCACACATAGTATATGCACTCACACATACATACACGAGTATATGTGCTCACAAATACACACGAGTATATCCAGGGACACATACACAGTCCACGTGAGTGTATGCACTGACACACACACACACGAATATATGCACTCACAGATACTCGAGTATATGCACTCACACACACGAGTATATGCACTGACACATGCACACACATGAGTATATGCACTGACACACGAGTATATGCACTGATACTCACATGAGTATATGCACTGACACATACACACACACACACTTGAGTATATCCACTCACCACATACACAGTCACACGAGTACGTGCACTCACATATACACACTCACACGAGTACATGTACTCATACACAGTCCACATGAGTATATGCACTGACACACACACACACATAGTATATGCACTTACACACGGTCCACATGAGTATATGCACTGACACATACTAACACATGAGTATATGCACTCACATATACACCCACACGAGTATATTCACTCACACATACAGTCCACATGAGTATATGCACTGACACACTCACATATGAGTATGTGCACTGACATGGTCCACTAGAGTATATGCACTCACACATACACACGGTCCACATGCACGAGATGCTGGAGGGGGGTGAGTGGGATCGCGTCACCTCTCCCAGGCCCTCATTGGTGCGTGTGTGGAGCTGCATGTGAGGTCCTTGGGGACCCCCCTGGCTCTGGGGTTCATGGAAGAGGGCAATACCATGTGGGACCACCTGCTTCAGAGGCTCTTCCCTTTGCCCAGGGCTTGGGGTTGGTGACTTTTCAGCAACATTTGTCACTGGAGACTGCTAAGTCCCCAGGGGTGTTGGAGAGCCGCAGGGTGGAGTGAGGAGGCCAGTTCTGCCCCAGCCCTGCCCAGTGGACAGGAGCCCTAGGTTGCCAGCCTGTCCGCTGCCTGCCCTGGTACCCACGTGGGGGCCACAGGGAGTGGTGATCCGTGCTCGTTGTTTGCAGAATGCTTAGTCTTTGGACCTGTGCTTTTTGAAGACGTCGGGACTATTGCAAGGGTTATGTATGTTTCCCCAGATTTTAGAAATAATAAGCATTTCATTACTGGCAGTTGCATCTTTTAGTTTTGATGTGAGTGCATCATATAGATCATGAAATTGATGAAAATCTGTCAATAGGAGATGGTGAGGCCCTTATAATGTGTTCAGCTCGTGGTATGTGTGTGATTTCTTGCCCAGGTTGTGAAGGATACAGATGGGATGCTCTCAACTTTAAAAATTACCTCCAAACATGCGCCCATGTTCTCGCTTTAAAGAATGGTGGACTCATGGGTGTGAAACTCTAGACCTTGTGTTTGGTTGTAGGAGGTATGTGAGGGTCAGGGCCGGGTGCTCTGTGTCTCACTGTGCAGTCCCTCTCAGCCGAGACCACGCTGTGATCCTCCTGTGGGAAGTTGTGTGAATGCGTGTGTGACTGCACACGTGCTTGTGCCGTGTGTGCCCCCCAGGTGTGGCTGTGTGTGTACAGTTGTTTGTATGTCCACGGATGCATGACCACATGCTTGTGCTTTGTGTGTGTACCCGTGTTGGTGTGTGTGACAGCCTGCGTGTGTGTGTGGCTGTTCATCTGACGGCATGTGTGCGAGAACAGATGAACCAGGTCAGGCAGACACGTGCAGGCAGCCCTGGGCAAGGGAAGTGTCTTACGGGTGCACCAAGATAGTGCTGTTGAATGGACTTCCAGATGGATCTGAACAACTTAAGCAGTTGTGTTTTATTCCTGTGTATAGTAAACACAGGGTAGATAAACGTGGATAATTATAGAGAAATAGTCATAGCCATTGATAATACTGGAAACGACAGTAGTGCCCAGCACCTTTGGTGATTTTGGCCTGGTGGCAGGCAGGTGGTTCCGCAGCAGCTGGGAAGGTGCGCAGGTGAGCAGTCTCCCTTTGCAGGTGACTTCCGGCTCTCAGCCCTGTGGCTTCGACTCTGCGGCACAGCCAGCGAATCGCCTGTGGTCCTGCACAGCGCACATGGCAGCTGCCAGCGTGGGAACACGGAGGGCATCAGTTCAAGGTGATAGAAGCACAGTGGCCCGATGGAGCTTGCTTTTAGTTCAGAGAGGAGAAAGCACGTGAGAGTCAAACCTGTCAAGTCACTGCTGATCTGAAGAAGTTCGTTTAAGTAGCGGAATTTAGACGTTCAGATCCGTTGCGACGTTGCGACTCTTCAGATCACTTCCCGTTTTGCAATCACGACTGACTGTGAGTGCCCGAGTGTCAGCTGTGTTCTTGGAGAAGCAATGGGTTCCTCTGTCCCCCAGCAGGGGCCTCGGACAGCCTGGGTCCCTGTGGGGCCACTTGGTCCACGGTCTGTCCTGTCACGTGGGTGGCAGAGGGGGGCACAGGTCACACAGGTCTGGGTTCTCAGCTGCGGGATGCCTGTAGCTTGGATGACAAGGAAATGTCCTCGGACCTGGGTGTCTTAGGACCGTAAAACTAAAGGGGCCTGGGGGACCCTTCCTGTCCCCTGGGTGGTGGCTCCAGGAGGTTACGGGAGGGCAGGGCACCCTTTCTTCAGGTTTACTCTCGGCTTCTCCTCTGGAGGCAGCTGTGGGACAGCCCAGTGTGTGCCTCGTTCACTGCTGAACTCAGCGAGAGGCATTGCGACCACTGGCGGGATTTGTATTCACAGAGTGAATAAATTCATTAGTGTTGACCGAGGTGATGTCTTCAGCAAATAGAAGGCATGGGGCTGAGGCTTGTGCATACACAATTTCTTTTCAGAGAAGCCCTCCCCTCCCTGGGGGATGCAAAGATGGCTGGTCACATTCACGCACACACATGTGTACACACACGTGTACACACACAGGCACGCACATACATGTGCAGTCATTCTCTAGAAATTGCCGATGCGGAGTTGGCACTCAAACAATGCTGGTTTTCTGTATCCCTCTTGACAGCCTATAAAAGAGTAGTGGGGAGATGCAGCGCAGGTGCGTGTTTGTCTCCGAGAGCCCCGGGAGGGAGCGGCTGCGAGGCCCGTTGTGCTCTGGGCTCACCTTGCCCCAGGACTGCCGTCCTTCTGTCCAGGGGCCACATCAGGGCCCAGGCGGGTTCTGCCAGCAGATGCAGGGCATTTCGGAGATGGCCTCGGAGAAGCCTGTGGGCGGAGAGGGACAGGCTTAGGCGTGGCCTCTTGTGACCAGCTATTTGATGTAGTGCTTGATGGAAAACAGCTTACTTAGCTTTCAACATTTTGAATTCCTAGATCTAGGGCTCCAGCTTGGCCAGCGAGCTCTGGGGAAACAGTTGCAGAGATACTATTCTGTAGCTGCTTCTCAAAATGGAAATATGGCTGAGTGGTTGGGAAGATAAATGCAGTAATCAGGGCCTGGCTTGCTGCAGATTTTTCTCAGGCATTGTTCCATTGGGGCTTGAAATTCTTTTTTTTTTTCTTACCAAAAAAACAGATAAATTGAAGGTGAACTATAAGAGCAAAACATAACCCATTTATACTGGAGGTTGCAAATTTCTTTTTTTTTTTTTGGTGAAAAATCAGACCTTGGTGATGACCTTGAGCAGTAGGATGTAAATAACTCCCATGGGCTTAGCGTTCAAATAGTGGAACACTAGGCATAAATGGGTTAAGATGTACAGGAAAGAAAAATACAATTATTTCCTCTTTCTAAAAATAGAGAAGAGGAAAATGAAGGAATGAAGTCTGAAGGAGAAATATATGTTTTTTGTTTACATCGTTTTAATGGACAGTATAATTACAACCCTTTTGTTACAACTTACAGTGTGATTAAGGAAGCCTGCCCGAGATATTTCAGAAACAATATAGTGATGTGATTTGGGGAGAGTTGCTGAAACTTTTAAGTAAAATGTCAGATCTTTTCCTTAGGTATCCATGGTGGAGTGGAACTTCTGAGACTCAATATTTCTATTACACAATAGTTTGAACTCTGCATGTGGGAGGTGTAGAAAACCTACATGTCTCACGTTTGTTTATATATGTGTCACCATAACATGCCTTAGCTCTGCCCAGCTTTCTGGGTGGACAAGCTTCCTAACCAGACAGGCCGTGCCTATGTGGTTCGATTCTACTCGGTCACCGCTCTCTGCTCATAGCTTTATAATCCACATTCAGCCAAGTACGGGGTCAGTACCAGCCAGGTTATGAATTCACCAGCACCATAAGAGTAAGAATGTCTGATGGGGCAAGCTGGAATGTTTATTTATTTATTTAGTGTCCTAAAATAATGAAGTTTTAACTTTGTGGGCATTTAGGTAGCAAATCCTAGCAAGTGCTCAGAAACAGTTGTTCCTAGAATTATTTAGTCCATCTTACCAGAAGACACACATCACAATACCCAAAGAATGACAAGAATTGTAACATAAACCTCTTTGAAAGAAGTTGAAAAATGAAGCTGTGTCGTGAACACCGTGAGCCTCACCTGCTTCCGTGGTCATCTCTGGCCTAGGCTCAGACCTGGGGGTTGTCCTTTTCCCTCGCTGGCTTCTGCCCCAAGTCAGCCTCTTGGGAAATTGTCCCTCCGTCTCCCCTCCCAGTTGCTCACTCTGAATTTGAGGGCCCTTCCATACCCTTCTGCCTCAGTTTGCTAAAGTGGGGCGTGTGAGGGAGGGACCACTTTCAGAAGGGCTGCTGCCCTTGTGCAGGGCTGATTGCTGTGCAGTGATGGTCTGCTCATCCCACGATGGGAGAGGCACATCCTTACCCTTCAAACCACCCCACTGGGAGGCCAAACTAGGCCAAGGAACCAGGTATCTTAGCAGTTTCCATTTCATCCCCGTGTCCCTCACAATGTCAAGTGATTATTGCTGGTTCCAAGCAGAAGCTTGGAACTTGTGGTGAGGGCTGGTGGCTGGGTCTCCTCCTGCACGTGGTGACAGCCTGGGACTGGTATTGAATGGACAACGTCTCCCAGAGCTACGTTCAAGGGATGAGAGGATTTCTTGAGTTATACAGTATCGGGGGGCCCTGGGGCTAGAACTCAGACCTCTGGACCTTGAGTCTAGAAGTGACAGAAGACAACTCAGGTGCTGTTTTCCAGAACCTCCTCTCCTGCCCTTAGAACACACCCAGGCTTTTGCTGAGATGAGCTACCTTGAAGCCAGCATGGCGAGCATTTTCAAGTCAGTTACTAAATGACTAACCTATTTTAAGTCAATTGCTAACTCATTACATTGAATAAGTTTTTGCAAGGTTGGGCATTTTTGAAGTTATGCTGGCTATGTATATAATTCCCCAAATCGAATGCTCACAGACATATTTTGCTTAATTCCATCTTTGCCAAAATACAAGTATATTATTAATTTAAAGCCCTCTGCATTTTTAGCCTCTGAAAATATTGATGAAGGTGCAAACTAAAATATAAGATGCACATCAAAAGGGTATGTATTGCTATACTGACAGCGCTGTGCTTCAAAAGACATAGGCATTCGTCCTGATGACCTTTTAAGGCAATCTTTTAGTGTTAAGTCTTTTGCAGATAAATACCTGTGTTGAAAAGTGGATGGCTCTTCCATGCTGGTTCTAACGTACGGGGACCACACGGGTAGCACCAGTGCCAGGAGGGAGTCAGGCTATAGCTTGGGCGCAGGTGCCATCTAGTGGTAGCTTCCATGCATTGCGTGGGCTGCCAGGATGCCTCGGGGAAATCCGCCTTCGTCTGTCACTGAGGACAGAGACTGCTTGTATTATGAAACGGCCTTTGTTCCGCAAGTCAGACACTTGCCTGATTTTAAATCTGAAGACTCTACTAATAAGTGATCTTGATTTTTTTTTTTTTAAAGAATCATTACAGTTTCTTTGTAAAAGACACGGAATCTGGATTTTGTGTTTTTGGACATTTATGCATTGCAGCAGAAAAAGTTGTAGAAAGTCATGCAGAGGCTAGTTAGTTTGTGTGTATATTAGTTGGCTTTAAGTTGGAGACATGTACAGTGTTACTTCTCTTCCTGAGACTTACTTCCTCCTATGTCTCTTAAAACACTGTGCAGGAGAAAACACACAAGTGGTTTAATCGTATTCTTTGTGACTCCTGTTGGAAGATTCCAGGCCCCCATTGCTTCAGAAAGCAAATGCAAAACTTGTGTTATGGGCCAGGCTTTCCTGCTGTCCTCCTTACTCTATGCTTCCTTATTTTCATTCTAACATCTGCAAGCAGCGTCAGCACCTTCTTCCCGACAGTCCCCACCACCGTTCCTGATAAGACTTCATGTGCGGCCTTCGTGCTGGCTGGCATCTGGTTCCGACCGCCGTGTCATGCAAGGGAGCATTTGTGTTAGCTAATTATTTTTTGCCAACTTGGATAAATCTGTAAATGGAAATCTTCATTGCTGTCTAAAGTATGGTTTGCCTTGTTTTTAAAAATAATAAAAGACTATTTGTATTGATTGCATTTTCTCCAGTGGATGTGTTTTGGTTTGCTGCTAGGATTTGGGGTTGAAGGAGGGTGTGTAAAGCGTAGAGTAGCCGTGAGAGCCAGCTTGAATCCGATTCACTTCAGCATTTGATTCACAACAGAAAAACCAAACCTGAGCGACATTTCTTTGTGGTCGAGTCAATAGGAAGCAGTTAGTAAATTCTAGGTTTCTAGAACGTGATTATGTTTTATGCCAGATGAACTGCTGTTTAACTGAAAGCTGTCATGGAAGCTGCAGGTATTTGATTAACCTTTAAATTGTTGATTTTGTACTCACCGATTTAAAAAGTAACATGAATAATTTGTCTAGTCAGAAATTCTGTATTTAATTTGGGACTGTTTTTGTTCGGACATCAAAATACAGCTTCCAAGGCTGGGGGCACAGTGGCTCATGCCTGTAATTCCGGCACTTGGAGAGGCCAGGGAGGATCACTTGAGTCCAGAAATTTGAGAACAGCCTGGGCAAGAAAGTGAGACCCATCTCTACAAAAAATAAAAAAAAAGTAGCCAAGCGTGGTAGCACACACCTGTAGAGCCAGCTACTCAGGAGGCTGAGGTGGGAGGAGGGCTTGAACCTGGGAGGTTGAGGCTGCAGTGAGCTGTGATTGCACCAGTGCACTCCAGCCCGGGTGACAAAGCAAGACCTTGTCTCAAAAATAAAATATGGTGTCCAGAGTACTAAGATATTTACATAATTTTCTATTAACACAGATAACATACTTCTGCAGGTTGTTTATGTTAATAGATTATCATTTAAAATGAAACATGTATACTCAGTCATCCAGAAAAAGCAGAATAAATATCTTGGGGTATAATTTATAACAATTTTATAATATCATTCATTTCCACGTTGCTCTAGTCCTGGCATTTTCTTGTCATTCAGGCTTTTTTTTGTAGTTTACATCGTATGTGTCTTGATAAGAATGAGAAAGCTTTAAAACATTTCTTTAGAAGAAATTTTTCTGGCCATAGGACTGAACTGGACGATTGGCAGCAGCGTTTGTTATTCTGTATGAAAGCCCAGGGCTGCCCTTTGATGAGGATGAGGGCGAGACCCATGTTGTTGCTTTCCCGCTCCATGGCCTTGGTGTTTGGGGCGTGGGTCTCCCCGACTCGGTGCCTCTGGAAGGGCTCGTGGCTTCCTGATTGGCTCTGCACCTGCTTCTGAACTGCGTAGCCTCTGAAAGCAATTGTGTGTGCCCTGGCTTTTCTGTGCCCCTTGGGTCCCTCTGAAGCACTGAGTCTGTCTTGGTTATTTCTGTGTGTTTGAGGAGGAGAACTTCCAGATCACACCAGCCGTGGCAGTGGTTTTCAGCATTTCCTTGGCTGCACTTGCACAGGCAGCTTACGTCTTGTTTTTATTGGAAAAGCCCCCCCCCCCCCCCCCACCAGATATTACAGCTACAGCTTTTCCTCGAGTATTTTCTACATCACGTCCAAAAACATCATTCGACAGCGTGCTCCGGCCTTCACTCTCAGCGGAACGGCCTCTCTTCTCCACGGCTTGGAGAACCACTCTGCCTGCTGCCAAGATCCTTTCAGCTGGAGTATCTTTCCAGGGGCTGTTTTTTTTCCCCCAGATGTCTATGTAGTTTTCTCTTTCTGAGTCTCTGGCATTTTGATTGTCTTAGAAATTCAAATTGTGCTGAAATCTGGATGCCTGATTTCATCAAGTTTCCCCCTTTCAGGACAGGTTAAAAGTGATAGAGGATGGATCTTCTTCTGAGAAACACTGTTGATGACTGTGGTGTTCTTGCTGTCAAATCCAGGTTTTTGGTGACTAGTAATCTCTGTTATAAAAGTTACTACAGATTCACAAATATTAAAAGTACATGCTGAGATCTTGAAATGATTCTGAATGCAGCGGCCCTGAGTTCTGAGACAGCGTCAGGCTTCTGGTGCCGTGCGTGTTCACCCTGGGAGGAGGGTGACCCTGCCCGCCATATGTGGTTGAAATCACCAGTGTCATTTGGATAGAGGCTGTTCGCTTTTGTATCACAAATACCTATTTGTTACCCAGCCCCATACACTTGTATGGGGCTAGTTTTATAGATTTTTCTTTTTAAATAAGAGGGAACGTCTAAGAAGAGGAAAGTGAAGGAGTATGGCCGTCTCCTAATCATAGCTGCTGGGGATGGGAGAACCAGTGACCTGAGTATCCCATTTGCTGTCAACCCTGAGCACTGTCTACCATTCGAGGCCATCACTGCAAATATTCCATCTGGGTTTTAATTAAGAGAGTGGGCTGCTAATGAAATCTCATACTTCAGGTTGTACATGGATCACCTTCTGGGTCAAGAGCATGGATGCTGGGGAGAAGGCAGAGCTTCCTGTTTCACCTGCAGCTTTGCACACTTCCGGATGGTGAAGCTCGCAGTGGGGGGAGCTGGACAAGGAGCGGGTTCCTGCCCCTGAAATACTTGGCTCCTGTAGGGCTGCTAGCCCATCCTCAGGGCCGGCTGCAGTGTGACCGGGGTGGAGCCGTCATTTGGGAAGTGCTTTATCTTACCGTCATTTTGAGCTTGATTTCCTCGGCACATGCTGGTGCATCTTGTTTTGGAGAGAGACTCCCTCATCTAGAATGCATGGCCTCCAGCCTGTCCGTCGTCACTGAGTCCAGTTACTGTAGCTCTGGGATGTCCACCTCAGCACCCATTCGAGGTTGGTAACGGGGTTAAGAGCTGTGCTCTGTGCTGCCAGGGCTCCATACCTGCCCCTGAGGCTGCCTGTACTTAACGTTACTGTTCTTACCTGCAGGCCCTTAAGAGATACCTGCTGAATTAACACGTTCATCTTGCTCTTCATGCTTTTTAGAGCACTTTCCTATGCACTGTCTCATTGCCTGTGAGTCTTGGATATTAAATGACATCTTCTCGCCTCATTCATCCCATAAATACATGTTTGTTGATGGTCGCTCTACCAGGAGCCAGACGCACTAGATAGTGGTGGTGAAGCCATGAAACAGGGTTTGCTTTCTTGGTGTCTGGGGAGATGCTCGTTTAGGAGGAGGTGCAGCGTTGTGAATTGCAGGGGAAACAGCGAGTGCAGAGGCCCTGCGGCGGCAGGAGTGCCTGTGTGGGAAACCCGCTCTGCTGGGTTAGGGCCAAAATCGCCTTTCTTATGGTTTAACATTCATTCCCTTACAACCTGAAAACATGGCATGCAGGCTTGCTCTGTGACTTTGCTCTATCAGTTTCCAGTATTCCTGCCTGGCCTGAGATGACCAAATGCTCACTCGGGTGTTGAGTTAGAGCAGGAGGAGTTGGAATCGGGACTGAGTTTGAAAAGTGCAGACCTGGGATATTTCCTGTTCCCCCAGTCAACCATGGTTCAGTCAGAAAGGGCATGTGTGGTGATTGGGCAATGGGTGAGTTCCCGTGTGTGGACAGCACTCTCTCCTGGAGGCTGTGTTCTGACCTGCCTTCCCACCTGCCCTCCCCCCACCTGCCTCCCCCCACCTGCCTTCCCCGCACCTGTGTTCCCCACACCTGTGTTCCCACCTGCCTTCCCCACACCTGTGTTCCCACCTGCCTTCCCACCCGCCCTCCCTCCACCTGCCTCCCCCCCCACCTGCCTTCCCACCCGCCCTCCCTCCACCTGCCTCCCCCCCACCTGCCCTCCCCCCACCTGCCTCCCACCCACCTGCCTCCCCCCCACCTGCCTTCCCCGCACCTGCCCTCCCTCCACCTGCCTCCCCCCCACCTGCCTTCCCCGCACCTGCCTTCCCCACACCTGTGTTCCCACCTGCCTTCCCCACACCTGTGTTCCCACCTGCCTTCCCCACACCTGTGTTCCCACCTGCCTTCCCACCCGCCCTCCCTCCACCTGCCTCCCCCCCCACCTGCCCTCCCCCCACCTGCCTCCCCCCACCTGCCTCCCCCCCACCTGCCTTCCCCGCACCTGTGTTCCCACCTGCCTTCCCACCTGCCCTCCCTCCACCTGCCTCCCCCCCACCTGCCTTCCCACCTGCTCTCCCTCCACCTGCCTCCCCCCCACCTGCCTTCCCACCTGCCCTCCCCCCACCTGCCCTCCCCCCACCTGCCTCCCACCCACCTGCCTCCCCCCCACCTGCCTTCTCCGCACCTGCCCTCCCTCTACCTGCCTCCCCCCCACCTGCCTTCCCCGCACCTGCCTTCCCCACACCTATGTTCCCACCTGCCTTCCCCACACCTGTGTTCCCACCTGCCTTCCCACCCGCCCTCCCTCCACCTGCCTCCCCCCCACCTGCCCTCCCCCCACCTGCCTCCCCCCCACCTGCCTCCCCCCCACCTGCCTTCCCCGCACCTGTGTTCCCACCTGCCTTCCCACCTGCCCTCCCTCCACCTGCCTCCCCCCCACCTGCCTTCCCACCTGCCCTCCCTCCACCTGCCTACCCCCCACCTGCCTTCCCACCTGCCCTCCCTCCACCTGCCTCCCCCCCACCTGCCTTCCCACCTGCCCTCCCTCCACCTGCCTCCCCCCCACCTGCCTTCCCACCTGCCCTCCCTCCACCTGCCCTCCCTCCACCTGCCTCCCCCCCCACCTGCCTTCCCACCTGCCCTCCTTCCACCTGCCCACCTGCCTTCCCACCTACCCTCCCCCAGCCTGCCTTCCTGCCTGGCCACCTGCCTTCCCATCTGCCTTCCCCCCACCTGCCTTTCCTCCTGGCCACCTGCCCTCCCTCTACCTGCCCACCTGCCCACTTGCCTTCCCACCTGACCATCTGGCTTCCCACCTGCCTTCCCGCCTGACCACCTGCCTTCTGCCTGGCCACCTGCCTTCCCACTTGCCTTTACCCCACCTGGCCACCTGCTTTCCCACCCGTTTTTCCCCCACCTGGCCACCAGCCTTCCCACCAGCCTTCCCACCAGCCTTCCCACCAGCCTTCCCACCTGCCTTCCCACCTGCCTTCCCACCAGCCTTCCCACCAGCCTTCCCACCAGCCTTCCCACCAGCCTTCCCACCAGCCTTCCCACCTGCCTTCCCACCTGCCTTCCCACCTGCCTTCCCACCTGCCTTCCCACCAGCCTTCCCACCTGCCTTCCCAGCTGCCTTCCCACCTGCCTTCCCAGCTGCCTTCCCACCTGCCTTCCCACCTGCCTTCCCAGCTGCCTTCCCACCTGCCTTCCCACCTGCCTTCCCACCAGCCTTCCCACCAGCCTTCCCACCTGCCTTCCCACCTGCCTTCCCAGCTGGCCTCCTTTCCTGGTCTCTGCTCTTGAACATGCAAAGGGCTTCCCAAGCTGTGCTACTTCCTGGTGACCTGTGTTGCCTGGGACATATTTTGAGCCCTGTGAATGTCACCTTTTGGGTGAAGAGCCCTGTTTGCCAACCCCAGAGCCTGTGGCTGACCAGAAGATTATAAAACTATAACCTGTTATTAGTGACACTCCCTGTGATCTTACATCTATTTAGAACCTAGAGTCTTTTTCCCATATGTCAAAAGATGCTTCTTTCCTTTTCTGTGAAGTCTTCTCATTTTCATGGGGACAGCGAGGAAAAGGCCACCCCGAGCCCTGGATGTAAGACCTGTCCCTTGGCTGTACCGTGTTTCTTTGGTCCAGTGGCTGAGTCTGCGCTGGCTCTCTGGTTCGACTGTCATCGCTGGTGGTGGCAGTGGGGCTCTTCTTCAGCTGTGTGCTCCCCGGAAGCCAGGGGCGGCATCGTGAGCCGCGGCAGAGAGGACCATGGTGGTGTTTGCCTCGCCCTCCCTCTCCCTCTGTGTTTCATGTTTCCCTGCTCTTGTGGCCTCTCTGCTGTGGGCCTCCCTGCCTGGCCCCCTCCTGCTGGCTCTGTCTGTCTCAGTCTGATGGGGTCTCCGGTCTTCAGGGTGTGGATGAGATAACAGCCTTGTCCCCAAAGCACACAGGTGAGGCTGGGGCCACAGACTGACTGAGAGCTTTGTGTCTGCGGTTTTCCACCTGGCCGCCTGGACACCTGTGGAAGTTCCTGTTTCTCATTTGGTGTTTTAATACAGGTTCTGTAGGGCTGCTGCGATTGGCCAGGCCACTAGGAGGAGAGTACGTCATGTTTGGGGACCCCTGCCTAGTCACGTGTCCGGGATGGGGCCCCGACAAGAATAGCTGTGCAGGTTCGCAGGAGGACCTGGCTGCGGGCAAGTCCGCGGCAAAAGAGGGCGCGGTTCGGGTTAGAGTTGGGTTAGGGTTAGGGTGAGAGTTGGGTTAGGGTTAGGGTGAGAGTTGGGTTAGGGTTAGGGTTAGGTTAGGGTTAGAGTTGGGTTAGGGTTAGGGTTTGACTTGGATTAGGGTTAGGGTTAGAGTTGGGTTAGGGTTAATAGGGCTAGGGTTAGTGGTTAGGGTTAGCAGTTAGGTTTAGGGTTATGTTTGGTTCACGGATAGGGTTGAGGGGGTTAGGATTGGGATTAGGTGTTCATGTTGTTAGGTTAGTGTTAGGTGTATTGCTACGGCTATGGCTAGGGTTAGCGCTAGGTTTCGGGTTTGGGTTACGGTTAGTGCTAGGTTTAGGGATAGGGTTTGGCTCCTGCTTACGATAGTACCCTCCTCTGTCAGACCCCTCCCGCTCACACCCATTCACCCCACAGCCTGTTTCCTAAAGTGTAGACTCTTCATATCATTTTCTGTTTTCTTTTCAAAAGCCGCAGCCCCCTTATTGGTTTCTCTGTGCCATCTCCATCCTTCCTGCTTTCCCCTGGTGTCCCCCACCCCGTACCTGCTGTGCCTGGTTTCCTTCCCTGATGGCCCTCCTGGGATCTGGGACCTCCTGCCAGTGTCGATGTGCCCAGTGCTGTGGGGTGTGGGGTGAGATTGACGCATTTGAAGCTGGCATCAGCTCTCAGCCTGATGGTCTTACATAAGCTGCTTTGTGCCTCAGATTTCTTATCTACAAAATAGGACCGTTACCTTCCGTCCCTAGACCTGTTCTGAGGGGCAGGTCATGGATGTGAAGTTCCTGGCATGGTTCCAGGCACCCAGTGAACCTGGGAAGTGTCATGTTTTTATCAGACCCCCGCTCGGTGCTTCTGGCTGGGGAATGCAGTGCTCAGGCTGTGTTTGCAAACCCAGCTTCTCCTCTCCAAAGGGTAATGACTGACGTTCACATGGGCCTACTGTGTGCAGGACCCAGGTTGCTCTGTGTCCCTCGTTTCCTTGGAGACTTGTGGGGTGGCACTGGCAGCGAGGCTGCTTGGCCATCGTCCCAAGGCCTGTCTGGTTCTTCCCTCAAGTCCCCTGGTCCTTGGTGAGCTGGGATGCATCCCGGGCACGTCAGTGCTGCTCCCCGGCTTAGGACTGGCCTCCCTGGGTGACCTGCTCCACCCTGCAACAGGTGTGTGCATTGGGCTGTATCATTAAAGCCACTGGCATAAACCCCGACACAGGTGTGCCATGGGGACTGAGAAACTGCAGTCATGGTTCCTTGTGGATTTCATTACAGACACTCATGGCTCGTAATTTTCTGGTAGATTTGCTTGTTCTCGTATCAGAATGACCAGTTTGTGTTCAGTACCCAGCTACCTGGGGTGAGAAATTGGGGAGACAACAGAAAGAGGCCAGTTGTATTAAAAAACCTCAACGCACACTCAGTGCACAGGCAGCAGGGGTCTGGGTCGTGACCACAGGTTCACTCTGAGGGACCCGGCAGGACGTTTTGTATAGGAGGAAGAGCCCAGGTACTGAAAGGTGCTCATGGTTTCGTGCTTGGTATTGCATTTGTGTTTCTGTTTTGTTTTGTGTTTTGTTTTAACCAAGAGTGAGAAGCTCTGAAATTATTGCTATAATAAGCGTGAGCAGGGAGGCACACTGCCTCATGTAATAAAACAGCATGCTGCCCACGATCGCTCATGACCACAGGTGAGGTCATGGGACCGAGCCGGACGAGCAACGAGACTCGTACGAAACGGCCTTTTCTCCAGAGTCACCCATCTCCCCCTCAGGTCCCAGGGCTGCTGGCAGTGATGGCTGTGTAAGTGCTCCTCAGAGTGAAATAACTGCTTGCTATTTTTAAAGGTAGAGATTAAGAAATGACAAAACATTTTTTTAAAAAAGAAGTGTTTCTACTTTGTACTGCTTAGAAACACCTCTGCAAAAATCAACTAAGTCACAAGGAATTGAATAGAAAATAAAAATGACATTGAAGAGTACATAAGAAATGAATTACTCCTGTCTGGTTAGCAGTTTTTGGGTCGTTTCCATACACAAAACTTAGAACCTTAGAACTGACAGGGGGAGATCATGCTTCTGTGTGTGTGCGGATGGAGGGTCTGTCCCTGCGGAATTCCTGAGAGCTGCCCCCTGCTTTCTGCCTGCCCCTCTTGGTGGTGAGGGATGCACTCTTTATCTCAGATGAACAATTCTCCCTTGGCCTGCCCTGAAATCTCATTCTCATTGATTTCTGTTTATTTGTCTTATCTTGCCCAGCCCTCCTCAATCCTGGCTGCAATTAGAATCACCCAGAGATTTTTTTTTTTTTTTTTTTTTGAGAATGTGCAGGCCACTCCCTCAGAAGCCTGGACCTTAGGCCAAGTTCTGGCCTTGATTAGTTCTTGCCAGCTGTAGCTCGTGACCTTGACAGATGATTCTCAGATGCCACCTGCAAGGCTGTCCTGGATGAACTGATTTTCCTGTGTCCATTCAGTGCTCACCGAGTGACATCGGGGTTTGTGGCAGCCCAACCCACCAGTCCCCTGTTTTGGGTGGAACAGTCCATATTGTTGCAGTCGTTCTCGTATTACTTGGTTCCCAGAAGCCTCCCGTGGGCCCGTTCTGGACGCGCTCTCTCTTGTTCGCTTGCTGCTCTTCCGTGTATGGTTCAGAGCCCAGGCTGGGCTCCTGCTGCCTAGTGTGGAGAGAGGACCCTTGGCCAACCCTGTCCTGGACCTTCCATGCCCGGCTGTTGCTGAGGATGCTTCTGTTTGATCTCAACCCTGAGCCGAGTAACTCACACTGAGCCTGTGGTCTCCTGGGAGTTTAGGGTCTTTCCTGTGGCCAGAACTTTTTCTTCTTGCACTTTGTCTTTCCTTATGGGATTTCATCTTGTTAGTTTCAAGCCTTTGTTGCATCTCATCGAGAACTTTTGAGTCTCAGTGCTGCTTTGGTCTCCCTCATCTCTGAGTGTCAGCCCTGGTCCAATAAGCTTGTCCAGTTCCCTTTCCCCATCTGGGTTGTCAATGCACATGATGGCGGCTCATGGGAGGGTGGGCAGTGCAGCAACCTCTGAGACCTCCCTCCTTGTGGATCGGAAACAGGAGAATTCCGTGACCCCTCGTGGGACTTGCCATTTGCTCATTTGCACTCAAACCCCCTTACAGGAGGGGGAGCAAGCAGATGGGCAGGTGCAGGAGCTGGGTGAGTGCTTTTGGGCACCGGCCCCATGGTAGTGTCTAGACAATTAATGCTGTTTTAGCAGTTGCTATCTGCAGATGGCTAAGTGTTCAGCCAGCTCAGTGGAGAATCAGGGTGACAGCCTTTTACACCCTGCCCTCTTGGTACCTGGGTCCTCGTCGTCTGGTGTCCAGGAAGAATTGGGTCATACGGGCTTTGAAGGATGGTGAGTGCAGGGATTTCATTGAGTGGTGGAGGTGGTTCTCAGGGAGATGGATGGGGAGCTGGAAAGGGGATGGAGTGGGAAGATGATCTTCCCCTAGAGTTCAGCTGTCCCACGGCCGACCTCCTCTCTGTCCCCAGCCAAACTCCTCTTGATGTTCAGATGCTCCTTCTTGTTTCTGCCGTGCCGTTCTGCTACTTTGCTAGTCTTCTGGTCTCTTGCTCTTCTGCTCTCGGAGTCTGGGGTTTGGGGTTTCTGTGGCTGCAGGATAGGGAGGCATGGCGGGCCAAAAGGCAACATTTGAGTTCGAAAACAGGAATGCCCATTCCCATTTAGGGCCACAGGTTTTCAAGCTTCAGGGTGGGGCCTTTGCCAGGGAACTACTCTCTTCTACTCAATGTTTCCCTGTCTCCTGTCCGTATCCGATTCAGGAATGGCCATTCCTGGGCAGAGGCATCGGGCCTGCTCCCAGCTGACCTCTGTGCACTGTACCCAGCCATGTTCTCCTTCCTGTCCCCAAGACTGTCAGGGAGAGACCAGGTCCATGCATGCCTCAGCCTCCTACGTTACCAGCTTAGTAATCCTCTGAAAAAATAAAATCACGTTATATAGTTGATGCGCTTTTGCGTGACTGTTTTTTTTTTTTTTCCTTTTTTCTTGCCAAGTCTGGGATACAATAGATTGAAACGATTTGTATTTTATACACCTACCATAGCACACAGAATTGATCTCATTTGCTTCTGCAGCAGGTCAGCGGCAGAGCGTGTGAGGACCTGTGCTGGTGTACCTGCAGGCTGCCTCCCTTTCTCTTCAGTGCCTTCAGTCCTGCCAACGTACAATGTATTTGGAAAGCAGAGTATGTGTAAGGCATCTAAGAATCATCCCGTAGGTTACTAAACCGGCCTAGGTGTGGTGCGTGGATGTGCCACGTCTCTGCAAAGATTCTTCCTGCTCTGTTATCGTGGTGGGGTGCCTGGAAGAAGTGTGCATTTTGTGCACGTGTCTGACCTGAGCTGATGTGGCTGAAATGAGAGGGGCTGCGGGCTCGTCCCGTGGTGGCCGTGTCCCAGGAACCAAATCCTCGTGGATGACAGAGGCTTCAGAGGGGCGGGGCACGGTCCTGCCAGGTGGCCGGGGCTCCGGCGATGGGTTCCGGTCTCAGGGCAGCGGGTGTCCGATCAGCCCGTGCCGAGAGGTCAGTCCAGTGAGATTCTGGGTTGTTACGGGTTCCTCATGCCCTCGGCAGGTTTTTTCCTGTGGGAAGGATGTGGTAACATAATTGTTAGCTGAAACTGGTTGCTGAAATTGTAGAATAAGATATTTAAGATGTATGGCTGCATAATGAAAATGACATGTGTGAGTAAAATTGTCAGTCATAGAACTGGAAAATCTTCAGAAGTCAAGCTCTCTTATCCCTTAGAAAGGAAGTCATTGTGATAAGGTTGAAAAATTTAGAACCAGATAAAAGTCCTCATACAAGTTTCTGTACATGCAGTTGTTCGTTAAACGGCCCCTTTCTGGTAGTTCTCACGCCGTTTGTAGGTTGGGAGGTGAGAAGTTTTATTCCCAAGGCTCCTTAGAATTATGGTCGCTTAACTGAATTCGTCTTCTAAAAAAGCATTGAGCTTTCTTCCCTGTATAATCTTAATATTGTGGAATTTTACCTTTTCTTAACCTTTATAAAAGTAGTGCCATTTCCTCCCCTCCTCCCTCACCTCCCGTCCCCTCTTCCTTGTCAGCCTAAAGTTGAATCACAGATGTCACTGATGAATGTGATGCTTGCAATTACCTGTTCATTCCCTTCTCACTCCCTGTTAATATGCAGGGGAGCCCCTGGTGTTGAGCTCAGGCTGTGCCATGAACTTGACTGCAGACGGGTCCAGCAGCTGTGCCGAGTGGGGAGCCTGCCTGCAGTCAGCCTGTGTCACAGTTCAACAAAGCCCAGCCCAGCAAAGCACCACAGCTCCCAGTCCCCGGGCAGGGCCTCTAACCTTCACTTAGAAACCCAGAGAGGCTCGGTGGGCAGACACCCCTTTCTATTCACGGAGTTAACTAAATTGTATCTGTTATGGATGGAAATAAATAATGGATTTTATGAAGCCCAATATAGAGGGGGCAGAAATGGGAAAAATCTTCATTTTAAACACTTAAGAAGTTAGGCAAGAAAAGTGTCTTGCAGAGGGAGCGTGGGGGTGCGTTTCAGGAGGAAGTTGGTTTTTGGAAGGGCCGCTTTGTAGGAGTAGCAGCTCACGAAACAGGCTGGAGGCTGTGCTGTCAGTGCACAGGGGGCCATGAGGGTCCTGGCGCCGGGGCCGGCGCTGCCTCCTGCAGGTGGACAGCCTGGGAAGGAGAGAGAGGCCACTGCTCCCATGGGGGTACAGCTCCCGGGGGTGGGGCGCAGCAGTACCCTAGACGCAGGGCCTGGTTCTTCAGCATCACCAGAGCCAGGCGCAGACCCAGGCTTGCTGCCCATTGCACCTCCTGGAGTGATAGCCAGCAGCGTGCTCCTGGGGTCCTGTTTATTTTGCAAAGAAGAAAAGAGGCACAAATGTGCACTAAGAATGAAGTACCTTAAAAACCCATGGAAAACCAAAAACAAGATGAGCAGGCAGCCCCAAGCGCAGAAGGGGAGAACCTCAGCGTGGCTGCGTGGTTGCAGACTTCTTTTTGTTATGTATTTTTTACTACAATAATAATAATAACAATTAAGCGAAAGGGGAGCAACTTTTTATACAAAGTGCCCTCACCGCATGTCTGTGCTTTTGAGGGCGGTTGTGTGTGTTGAAGATGTTGCCTCAGGGACTTCAGACAGTGCAAGTCCGCCACTCCCTGGGCCCCGTGTGCAACTCTTGTCCATGGTGTGTGGAACCAGCCAGGCCAGGGCCAGCTTGGGATGCAGTGGAGTCAGCCAAGACCTGCTCCGTATTTGTGTTTCCAAGACACATCAGGAAGGTCCTGCTTAGAAAGGAACCCGGGAGCCCCCGGTGTGTTTGGGCCAAGCGCAGAGCGGCCAGTGTTGCCGTCCGTGGCATGCACGTGCACACTCAGTCGTGAACCACGTGCGCCTTCCCCAGGGCTACTCGGACCCGGCTGGCTCCTGCTGGCGCATGCTTCCGTGCACCCAGAGAGCATGGGGTGCGTGTTAGAGATCTTGCTCCTTATGCACAGGGCCGCTGCCAGGCCTTTCTGAGCCAGTCTTCCCTCTCTGGTGTGTACCCTCGGCACTGTGGTTAGGGTTAGAGGCAGCCATCTGTGCAAGGCCATGCCGTTCTCAAATCAGCACCGTTCTCTTTCCTTTGTTTAATTCTAATAAAGTGCCCGGTGAGCACTGCCACCAAGGGGCTGTCAGACTGGCAAGGAGTGAGGAGCGGAAGTGCTTTTTCCTGCAGACCTTCTCCCTTCGTGACGTGGCAGCCACGGAACCAGGCATTTCCTCAGCCAGGCAGCCAGAGCCCCCTTCCCCAGACCCTTTTCTAGCTGAGTTCTTCCGTGTCAGGATCAGGGCCACTGAAACATCAGAAGCCACCAACGCTGAGTCCCAATTGTGGAGGCGGGGGGTGTGTGGGAGCGGTGGAGGAAGGTGTGGGAGCTGTGGAGGGGGGGAGTGTGGGGGCCGTGGAGGGGGGTGTGGGAACCGCGGAGGGAGGGGAGGGTTGGGGGCCATGGAGAAAGGTGTGCAGGCTGTGGTGGGGACGTCGGAGCCGTGGAGGGGGCGTGAGAACCGTGGAGGGAGGGATGGGGGCAATGGAGGGGGTGTGGGGGGCCAAGGAGAAAGTAGAGTGGGCCGTGGTGGGGGCATGGGAGCCGTGGAGGGGACGCAAGTGTGTCTGTGCCTGCTGCCACCTGTGGGGTGCCCTGAGGGGGCCCGTTGGCCAGTGCTGGCGCGTATGTCTCCGGGAGGTTCACCTCGCATGTGAGGATGGAATGCCGCTGTGCTCCACACGAGAATGGGGAGTGTAGAAAAGGGATAGATGAAGTCAGAATGGCACTCAGGAACCTGGGAACAGCAGATGGGTGTCGTGGTCCCCTTGGGCCGCCTGGGAGGCCTCTTGTCTTAGTTTTGCTTTGACCTGGCTGTAACGAAACCTTGGTGGCAGTAAGGAGACCTTGGCTGTGTTACATGGCAGCACTTTGCCAGGCCCACTGGATTGACAGTAGTTTATTCCCGTGATTGGAGGCCCCTGGAGGGTCCTTGTCAACGGCACTGGGTCCAGGAGCCAGGGAGGAGGGGCGAAGCTGTCTGTTCTGGGGCTTTCTGATGAGGATTGTGGGGAGCGCTTGGGCCTGCGCCTGTCTGCACACCAAGGCTTGAGGCCCGATCAGGAGCTGGCTAGAGGCTCTGCTGTTTCAGTGGCCCTGATCCTGTAGCTGAAGAAACCTCGGCTAGAAGGGAGTCTGGGGAAGAGGGTCCTGGCTCCCTGGCTGAGAAGGTGCTTGGTTCCTTGTTGCTGAGGCTCTTGCACCTCTCCAGTTAGCCACATATTTTCTTCCTTGGAAAGGAAGGAGGTCCTTGGAAAGCTGTTCAGTCTATCTGCTCATCAGCCGCTTCTGCCAATAGCTTCAGTTTCTTGCCCCTGCCCCTCCACTCGTGGTCATGCTTCTCTCCCGCCCTCCTGGGGTGGCTTGGGACTCTGTGCAGGGTCTGTGTGTTCCTGAGGCATTTTGCCGTTCTTTCCCGACCGGTGACTTTGATCACTTGGGCTAGGCCATTCACTTTTTTTTTTTTTTTTTGAGACAGAGTCTTGCTCTGTTGCCCAGGCTGGAGTGTGGTGGCATGATCTCGGCTCACTGCAGCCTCCCCCTCCTGGGTTCAAGCGAATCTCCTGCTTCAGCCTCCCGAGTAGCTAGGATTACAGGCACATGCCATCTTGCTTGGCTAAGTTTTGTGTTTTTAGTAGAGACGGGTTTTGCCGTGTTGGCCAGGCTGGTCTCGAACTCCTGGCCTCAAGTGATCTGCCCGCCTCGGCTTCCTGAAGTGCTGGGATTATGGGCCTGAGCCAATGTGCCTGGCCAGATTATTCACTTTTAGTTTATTACTCAGTGTCTTGGTCAGAAGTACTGGAAGTCCTGGGTGATGTTTTATGATCCTTTTGGGGAACATTTTGTGCTTTGAAAACCCCACAGATGTACAGGGGCAGATTACACAGCCGCATTGTTTCAACTTACAAACTTCACTAGTAGTCTTGAACATGTGTGTTCAGAAATCTTGATTCCTTTACTGCAGGGAAAACTAGATCTCTCCCTGCCAGATGTTGCTGTTTTTGAGTATTTAGAATTGAATTGAATGTACTGAGCACCAGTCTGACTTAAACAAAGGCTAACATTTCTTCTTTCGTGGACTTAATTCCGAGTAAAGTCCACGTTTTTATCCGTGGTGCATCCTAGCGCTGCCCAGTCTCCTTTCTCATACCAGTGTCTGCATATGACAGACTCATATACCTGACTTCATTGATTTATTTTTTATTTTAAAATTTATTTTGTCATCATTATTACTATTATTTTTTAAGATGAAGTCTTGCTCTGTTGCCCAGGCTAGAGTACAGTGGCGTGATGTCAACTCACTGCAACTTCTGCCTCCTGGGTTCAAGCAATTCTCCTGCCTCAGCCTCCAGGAGTAGCTGGGACTTCAGGCACACGCCACCACACCTGGCTAATTTTTGCATTTTTAGCAGAGATGGGGTTTCACCATGTTGGCCAGGCTGATCTTGAACTCCTGACCTCAGGTGACCCACCCGCCTTGGCCCCCCATAGTGCTGGGATTGCAGGCATAAGCCACTGCACCTACCCTGACTTTATTTAAATATTATTCTTTAGGAGCCGGTAGGAGTTGGATAGATTTTTCTTCCTTTTTCTCATCTCCTCATCAGTTCTGCTGATCAGCCCTTACTGCTGACATTTTTGTACATGGACATATCCTTTAGCATTGCGTATGAATTGCACGTTAACTGCCCACTAATTGAAAACCAGCCTTTGTTACTGTGTCCCTCAGATCTGGGCAAATGCCTTCAGTGACAGACGCTGTCTCGCCTTGATGAAGAACCCCTTGGAATAGGTTTGTTACCAGTTTGATGGGATTCCTAAGTGTTATCTCCAAATATATACTTAGAACATTTTAAAGGGAACATTCTGAGTTAGCAGATCCCTCCATTCTACTCAATGTTAAAAATCTCTTAAAATCTTATTTGAAAACCAAGAGCATGGGGCCTTGTTGTCGTAAGTGGACACCCACTGAGACGTGGCTGTGAGAGACTGCAGACGGCGGCTGGGTGGTAAAGAATCTTGTGTTTTGTAGCTCAGAGAGTTTTAAGATATCCAGAAACATTTGTACTCCTGCCCAGTTTTGATGTCTAGATTTAAGTAAACCCAAGGCCATAAATGCAAAACATAAAACCCAATTTTTGTTACCCCGTGTTGTGTCCACTTGCAGTACATACAGTCTCTTCTGACTTTGGAAAAGCCTTAAAACCTCCGAGCCCAGCCCACACCTCGGCTGTGTTTCTCCCTGTCACACGTGT
Organism: Chlorocebus sabaeus; assembly: GCF_047675955.1. NCBI lineage: Eukaryota > Metazoa > Chordata > Mammalia > Primates > Cercopithecidae > Chlorocebus > Chlorocebus sabaeus. The sequence continues at coordinate 4,089,279 of NC_132921.1, forward strand.
TCCTTAGGTAAAGTGGGAGGGTTCTGACCACACCATCCCTTCCCACCACAGAGTTCGTCCCAGACCGGGGCTCAGACACACACTCCGTCAAGGCCAAGGCTGGACCATCAAGGGTGCAGAGCTTGGGGGCGGAACCCCAGGCTCATTTCTCCTGGGCAGCCCACAGGTGGCGGCATGGAGGTGGAGAGCATGGCTGCCCTTTGCTCATGCGCCTCTGGGGGACCTTGGGGCATCACAGTTTTGGGCTTGAGAACTGGACCTCACAGGAGAGATGCGTAGGGAGGGAGCCCTACGGCTGAGGCGGAAGGTGGTCGGTAGCCTGGTGGTTTCGGAGGCAGACACTGGGGTTCTTTGGACGGAGTAAGCTGTTACCCTAGCCTGCTTCTGTGACTGTGGGCTCCACCCAACTTCTGGTTTTCTTACCCTGCAATGAATGATTGTGAAGATTCCACAAGAGCCCTAAATGGAGAGTTCCTTGTTCCTTGAAAGTCATATAAACCTTATACTGCTGTGAACAATTAATTTTTTTCCTGAGTTTTAATATGCCAGTCACCCTCTGTTAACCAGGGACAGCATAGTGACATGTAACTAGATACACCACTGCTATTGTATTTTGTCCCTGTGATCTTTCGGGCCATTTAAATTGAGGAAAGAAACCCTGCCTGACTCAGCCTCCTTTTGTTCTTGTCTGGGTGGCTCCTCATGGATTTTATGAGACCCCCCCCAGACTCAAGCGTGGTTTGTCCTGCTGAAGACAGATGCGCTTGGAATGTGCTGTAGCTGTACATGCGCTGTGTCGTGCTGTGTTCTGATGAGAAATGGTAACTTCCCATTTCATATTTTGCCTCCTCTAGGGGGACAGCTGCGCCGCTGCTGCTTTTCCGAAGAGGTGACTTCGACCGAGCTCTCCAATGGAGACCAGAGTCACAAGCTGGGAGATGACGCCTCAGAAAGAGACACCGGCGAGTCCAAGGCGGGGTTTGCAGCTTCTGTGTCCATACTTGAAAACAGTAGCAGAGAGACTTCTAGAAGGCAAGAGCAGCACAGATTTTCTACGGACTTAAAAATGCCAGCATTTCACCCCAAGCAGGAGATGCCCGGCCCTGGTGATGGTGTGGAGTTCCCTTCCAGTACGGGAGCGGAGGGCCAGACGGGTCACCCTGCAGAAAAGCTGTCCGATTTGCACAACAAGGAGCACTCTGGGGGAGGGAAGCGGGCGCTGGCCTCAGACCTCGTGCCGCTGGATTTAAGTGCGAGGTCGACGCGGGATGACCCCAGCAATAAGGAGGCAGCCTCTTCCCTGCAGGCGGCTTTAGTCGTTCACCCGTGTCCTTACTGCAGCCACAAGACCTACTACCCCGAGGTCCTGTGGATGCACAAACGCATCTGGCACCGCGTCAGCTGCAACTCCGTGGCTCCCCCGTGGATTCAGCCCAACGGTTACAAAAGCATCAGAAGCAATTTGGTTTTCCTTTCCCGGAGCGGACGCACAGGCCCCCCGCCTGCCCTCGGTGGCAAAGAATGCCAGCCTTTGCTCCTTGCTCGGTTCACCCGCACTCAGGTGCCAGGGGGGGTGCCAGGGCCCAAAAGTGGCTCTTCTCCCCTGGGAGTGGTCACAAAAGCCGCTAGCATGCCTAAGAATAAGGAGAGCCATTCCGGAGGCCCCTGTGCTCTGTGGGCGCCCGGCCCCGACGGGTATCGACAGACCAAACCCTGTCACGGCCAGGAGCCACATGGCGCGGCCACACAGGGTCCCCCGGCCAAGCCCAGGCAGGAGGCTAGCTCCAAACCGGTGCCTGCCCCGGGTGGCGGGGGCTTCAGCAGGAGCGCCACCCCCACGCCCACCGTCATCACCCGGGCTGGCGCGCAGCCCTCGGCTAACAGCAAGCCCGTGGAGAAGTTTGGGGTCCCCCCAGCGGGGGCTGGCTTTGTCCCCACAAGTAAGCACAGTGCCCCGGACTCCCTGAAAGCCAAATTCAGCCCTCAGCCTCAGGGTCCACCTCCTGCAAAGGGCGAAGGGGGCGCTCCTCCTCTACCTCCCCGCGAGCCCCCTTCGAAGGCGGCCCAGGAGCTGAGGACTCTGGCCACCTGTGCTGCGGGGTCCAGGGGCGACGCGGCCTTGCAGGCCCAGCCCGGTGTGGCTGGGGCACCCCCCATCCTACACTCCATCAAACAGGAGCCGGTGGCCGAGGGGCATGAGAAGCGCCTGGACATCCTCAACATCTTTAAGACCTACATTCCAAAGGACTTCGCGACCCTCTACCAGGGCTGGGGTGTCAGCGGCCCTGGGCTGGAGCACAGAGGTAAGATGTGCGGGCCCCCTCTTTCCCGGGCCATGTGTGACCTCCAGAGCCACCCCTGGAAGGCCAGGGCTGCTGCCCACCTGCCTGCCCATGGCCTCTGAGGACAGAGCCAGCCTGCCCCCTCCCACTGCTGAGCTGAGAGCCACTCCCTGGCCCTGGCCCAGGAGCACAGCAGATGGGAACAGCCCTCCCAGGCTCCACCTCTGCCCTGCCGGGGAGCGCCTGCCTGGGCTTGGTGGCCCTCTGCATGCTGGCCCTGGGAGGAGTCGCAAGCCCTGCACGGCTTCCTTCCTGCTGAGAGGACGTTTCCTCCACACCGACATTCTGCAGGAGCAGGCAGACGTGATTGCACTTCACGTGTTTGTCGTTTTAAACAGAATCCGTAGATGTTCATTGTCCTGTCTCTCCAAAGACAAGAATATTTATTTAGTGTGATTAAGTTTTATTTTTATATATCTATAATTTAAAAAACACCTATCTAGTCCTCTAGTATTGGTAAGCAAAGCCTTGCAGAGGATGGATGTACCATGTAAAGTCTGGAGAATGGGATTTGTGCAAAAATTCCTGAAAAAAATACTTGGAAAGGTTGTCTTTGCTTCTCCCTCTGCCTTAGTATTGCTGTGTCACAGTAACACTGAGAAGGAATTGCTTTCCTCCTGCCTCCCCGCTGCGCGCCCTGTCCGGCATACGGCACCCTGTTCTGGAACATAAATTGAAGGTCACTCTCACTTAACGTCCAGAACACGAAGAAACCTAAGTTCTGTTAAAAACCAAAACAAAACAAAGTCTCAGTTCATTACCTGGGAAGTCCTAACCATGCTTTGTTAGAATTGTTCATTGTGACGGGTGCGGTGGCTCACGCCTGTAATCCCTGTACTTTGGGAGGCCATGGTAGGCGGATCACGAGGTCAGGAGTTCAAGACCAGCCTGGCCAACACAGTGAGAGACGTCATCTCTAACTAAAAACACAAAAATTAGCTGGGCGTGGTGGCGGACACCTGTAATCCCAGCTACTTGGGAGGCAGAGGCAGGAGAATCGCTTGAACCCAGGAAGTGAAGGTTGCAGTGAGCAGAGATCATGCCACTACACTCTAGCCTGGGTGACAGAGTGAGACTCCATCTCAAAAAATAAAGTGGTTACCATTAGAAATGGCCTCTGAGAGCGAGGGCTGCAAACTCCAGGCAGCTGGCAGGACGGTCAGGGGCATGGTTCCAGGTCTGGGAGTTGAGATGTCAGCAGTGAGCCTCCCCAAATCCACCGTGGGACAATGTCCCAGTGGGTGCTGGGGTCACCTGCTGAGCTCCTGGCTTAGGCTGGGGTTTCAGAGCCAGCCTAGATCCGTGAGCTGCCGGGGCCGTCTTGGCGTGAGCGATACTCACCCCAGGTGTTTTCCAGTAGGAGACATCGCAGGTCTGCTGCCTTCTTAACACATTTGCCGGCGAAGGCCTTGCTCCAGCCAACCTTGTTACATTAGCCCGCTGAGTGCTTGTGAACTTTTTAGGATGAGGCCGAGACCTGGACACCCGAGGATCTCGTGAGATGTGTTGGGCTGAGGTGTGACTCGGGAGTGGGGGTCCCTGAGGCGTGGTCTTAGATCCTCATCTCTTCTCCCCGCCCGTGTGCTCTGGGTGGACGGTGTAACCTGAGGAGGCCGTCACGGGTGGGAAGTGCGGCGCAGTGCCATGTGGATTGATGGTTTGACTTTTCCCATGTTCAGTTAAAGCGAGTGAGTTCCCTCAGCCTCAGCAGGGTTTCTCAGTCATGTAGATTATTTGCTGTAAAGTGAAAAACAAGTTTGTTGGTGGCCTTTTGACGTGATGCCAGCTCGCTTCTGGAGATGTGGGTTTTCTTGGAACCCAAAGCAGAGAAGGCTGAGCGGTGAGGGTTCCGCTGTCTTGGATGCTGGGTGTTCCTGGCTGCACCTTGCCCACTCTGGCTTCCCCTGGTGGCTGCCTCCCAGCAGAGCACGGGGGGTTTGACGCCCGCTTAGTCCACCTGACTCGTAATTTAGTCACGCGCTCACAGCCTGCACACACCCTAAGTTCTAAACCTGCCGGCTTACACCTACCTGGAAAGTGGCATCCCCAGTTTTTAAAAGGCCTTTGAGCTGCCCTCTGGGTGGCATAGCTGCTGTTTCTAAGAAAGTAGAAGTGAGTTTTAAGGTAAGGATTTAAAATTTCGGATGATAGAATTTGAAGTCCAAAATAGGCTGAAGTATTTTCCCTCTTCTTACAGACATCTTTAAAAATAAATGGTTCTAAGGCCCTTTTTTTTGGAAAGAGAGAGGTTAAATATTTATCTTTCATATGTGAAAAATACTAGTCATAAAGCACATGGGCTCATCTTGGGTTATTCTTATAATGCACACATCGAGACATAGCGTGAGTCAGCAAATTTATGGTTTCTAAGTCTACTCTAAATTGGATTTCTTAAGGGAAATGCTTTCACCTTTTTGGTCTTAAAATACACCTGTTAGTAGGTGCATTGTTAGGATCCTGGCTTCCCAGGTATAGAGTACCTGAGGTCAGCCTGTCTAGATACTCGGTCAGCGCACCTGAGAAGTGCTGAGCATCTCCAGATGGGGAGGGGCTCGGCACCTCCTGGGGCCCTAGCTTTGGTGAACTTCCCTTGCCTGCAGGTCTCTGTGTTGAAGCCATCAGAACAAGCTGAGAGCTCTTCTATGTGATAAACCTTTAAACCTTCAGACACTTGTCTCTTGTCTTTCCTGGACCTAGCATCCCTGCTCTACATCCATCCTCTGCCTGGTCCCCAGGACCTTCTGCGTCCATCCTCTACCTGGTATCCAGGGCTTTCCCTGCCCATCCTCTACCTGCTCTCCGGGGCCTTCCCATCCATCCTCTGCCTGGTCTCTGGGGCCTTCTGTGTCTATCCTTCTACCTGGTCTGTGGGGCCTTCACATCCATCCTCTGCCTGGTCTCCATGGCCATCCCTGTCCACTCTCTAGCTGGTCTCCAGGAACTTCACATCCATCCTCTCTCTGGTCTCTGGGACCTTCCCCATCCATTCTCTACCTGGTCTCTGGGGCCTTCCCATCCATCCTCTGCCTGGTCTCTGGGACCTTCTGCGTCCATCCTCTACCTGGTATCCAGGGCTTTCCCTGCCCATCCTCTACCTGCTCTCCGGGGCCTTCCCATCCATCCTCTGCCTGGTCTTCAGGACCTTCCCCATCCATTCTCTACCTCGTCTCCGAGGCCTTCACGTCCACTCTCTAGCTGGTCTCCATGGCTGTTCCTGTCCACTCTCTAGCTGGTCTCCAGGAACTTCACATCCATCCTCTACCTGGTCTCTGGGACCTTCTTTGTCTATTCTCTCTCTGGTCTCTGGGACCTTCTGTGTCCATCCTCTGCCTGCTCTCGAAGGCCTTCTCATCCATCCTCTGTCTGGTCTCCGGGACCTTCTGCATCCATCCTCTACCTGGTATCCAGGGCTTTCCCTGTCCATCCTCTACCTGCTCTCCGGGACCTTCCCCACTTCTCTACCTGGTCTCTGGGGCCTTCACGTCCATCATGTGTCTGGTCTCCGGGACCTTCCACATTTCCCTTCTCCTTACTTGAATGTTTGTTTCTGACGCCCTTAAAGTGTTGTAGCCAGAAGGAAACCCAGCAACTTTGGCGTGGTCAGACTATTGGAAAGGTGAACAGAACACTCGTGTTTCCTGTTACAGAGACTCGATTTCTGTTAGTGCAACCCAGGACATTTGTGCGGCCTAGATTTCCTTTCTTGAGTGTTACTGAATACTGGAGTAACCACACTTTCTTAGGACGTTTTTCTTCCACTTGTTTCTGTTCAGCTGTTTATTTTTTGTGGCGTACCTGTAGTTGATTTTTGAGTCATGAGTCTAGAATCTTGTTTCATTCCTCCCTTGGTCAAATTGGTCTTTTCGACGTGTCTTACTATACAAGTGTGTCTGTACGTTCTGGTCTCCTCACCCCATGCATTTGTTACGTGTCTGCTAGGTGGGTGTTGTCTGCAGATCTAAAGGTCACAACTTCCCTGTGTGTGGTCATTGATTACATCTATTGCCGTAGCATCATTTTTTAGTTTGGGGAGGTAGAAATATGCAGAACAGAACGGTCTCAGAGAACAGGAAGTCATCTCGTGTACATGCAACAGTTGTGGGTGCTAGAAGTGTGATTCTGGTTTTGCAGTGGACATGTTCCATTTATACAGAGAACGTTGCTATTGCAGGATGCCTCTGAGACAGGTTTTACTCAGAAGTTAGGAAACGGGAGTCTCAGAGACTTCCCTGCCCCCTGCATGTGTTCGGGTGGTGTTTCTGTAGATAGGGAGAGTCTAAAAACTCTACCCAAACAGTAAGGAAAGAACTGTTGCTACCTCCCTAAGGGGTTCCCTGACCATTTAAGAAGAAAAACCCACTGCATTTTCTGTAATCATTGTACAGTGCGACTGCCAAGTCTGTAAACATACAGGAAGAGAACATAAATGACTTATTGCTACAACAGTAATAAAATAATACATGATCTGTGTTTTCAGACCTTTTGGCCAGCCTAGATGATCTGATACTATGAATCTTAGAATAAAATTTGAAGCTAATAAAATGAGATAATTCCAGATAAAATAGATGGTATTTCTTATTAGGACTTAAAAAAAGTCATTTATATCAAGGAGGCCTTCATATTATGGTGATGAAAGCTTTATGCTTCCTTGCAGTCTGATCTCTCTCTGTAGAGTCTTTTTCATCTCCTCTTTCTCTATGGATAGCACAGCACCCCATAATGACACACAGTGTTGCAGGACTGGGTGACCCCCTCTGAGGTTCGCCAGGCCTTTTTCTTTCCCTGTTAAGTCCACTTTCCAAACACAACCTGAATTTCTAGGTGAGAACATTTGAGCTGCGTGCTCCCCAGGTGGTCTTCGTTCAAATGGAGTTTGTCACCTTTGTGATTAACTCGGAATGTTGGGGTAGCTTGGGCATAATATTGTTGGCCATACGGGCAAGTGCCCTGTCTTTAAAAAGTAAAGAGAAAGTGATATGGTGAAATGGGTGGGAAAACCATATATGCACGTGCACTTGTGAGTGCGTGCGCCTGCGTGAGGGCGTGCGCCTGCGTGAGTGCGTGTGCCTGCGTGCTCATGCACCCTCAATTCAAGGAAATAAGCACAGGTGAGCGAGAGGGCTGTCCGTGTTTTCTCTGTTGCTCATTTGGATAGGAAATAGCTACCATAATTACTTGAAAAAAGAATGAGAATGACTTCGTTTTTGAAAGTTCTGATTGTTAGATGACATTGCATGTCGTCGTCATTAATCAGTGTTCTGTGTAGGTGTGGTCAGATTCCACCTGCAGATGCAGTCTAGTTGGTACCTGGGAAAATCTAGACAACCAAAGTATTCAGAAGTTTGTTTCATAGGAGCTCCACTGGCTGGTGTTTCTAGTGCAAATGAATGGGGGAACAAAATAGCTTTAAAAATCTCTTTTCCTTCCTTCCTTCCTTTCCTTCCTTCTTTTCTTTCTGCCCTTCTTTCCCTCCCTCCCTTTTTTCTCCTCTCCTCTCCCCTCCCCTCCCCTCTTCTTTTTTTCCTTTTTCCTTTTTCTTTCTTTGAAGACAGAGTCTCACTCTGTCACCTAGGCTGGAGTGCAGTGGTGTGATCTCAACTCACTGCAGCCTTGACCTCCTGAGCTCCAGTGATCCTCCCACCTCAGCCTCCTGAGTAGCTAGAAACAGGCATGCACCACTCGCCTGGATAGCTTTTACATTTTTAGTAGAGATGAGGCCTGTCACTCTGTTGCCCGGGCTGGTCTTGAACTCCTGGGCTGAAGTGATCCTGCCACTTTGGCCTCTCAAAGTGCTGGAATTACAGGTGTGAGCCACCGCAGCTGGCCCATGTTAACTTGAGTGTTGGTTGAAATGTTTCTTCTTATTCCTTTTGTGTATGTAAGGCAATGGGAATATTGAGTAGTCAATGGCTAAGGTGTTAAATTTCTCTGATTCATGTTAATGATCTGTCATTTAAGAAATTTGACAAGATGTGCCTCACAGTTCGTGCATTTCTTTATTATTTCCATGAACATGATCTATAGTGTAAACATGATTTTATGTTTTTACCTATTGAGCTACTTTGAATTAGGGTGAGAGAAACAATATTGAAGATTTGTTTTCAACCAGTGTGACTAAGGTGGCTTTTGTCATTCTCTGTTATTTTTTTTTTTTTTTTGAGACGGAGTCTCACTCTGTCGCCCAGGCTGGAGTGCAGTGGCCAGATCTCAGCTCACTGCAAGCTCCGCCTGCTGGGTTTACGCCATTCTCCTGCCTCAGCCTCCCGAGTAGCTGGGACTACAGGCGCCGCCACCATGCGCAGCTAGTTTTTTGTATTTTTTAGTAGAGACGGGGTTTCACCGTGTTAGCCAGGATGGTCTCGATCTCCTGACCTCGTGATCCGCCCGTCTCCGACCAAAGTGCTGGGATTACAGGCTTGAGCCACCGCGCCTGGCCGCCTTTTGTCATTCTCTTCACTTGCTGTTCACACTCAGGTGTCAGCCTTTAGATACATAAAAACTCAGCTGCGTAAAGCAGCTTTTTAAAAAAATTATTGCAACAGGTGTGACTTTTTCTAGTTATTATTTGGTTTTTTTTCCTACTGAGTTGAGTTACTATTGCACGTGACAGTGACTCTCCCAGCCAGAGAAATGTCTTTGGAGCTACCAGCACGTGGAAAACAAGCCTTTTCTTCAGAGCGAAAAGGCGTGCAGACAAATAAACACTCTCTGCATCCCTTTCTAATAAAAACCGTGTGGCTTTTTGGATCAGAAGGAAACACAAAGCCCGGCCTTTGAGTACAGGGACGTGGCAAGATCTTTGGGGAGAAGGTGGGACTTGGGGACTTCCGACCTTGCCGATGGCCAGCAAGTGCACGCGCCTTGGGGGCTGCTGCTGCCTGGTGCTTGCAGGTGTCTCCTCCCTTCTGCTGGGGGCCGCGGCCTCAGAGCCACCCAGGCAGGCAGGAGAGAGGGCCAGAGGCGGGGCCGCCCCATGGCTGCACTCACTCTTTGTGGGTCTCTCAGGATCGCGGCCGGGTCACGGCGGGCTCTGGTCCCGCTCACTTCCTATTTTCCATGAGCCTTGTCTCTTGTCACGCTGGTGTCACTCTCATTTGCCGGATGAGCCGCTTGACAGAGCTGGGTGATGGCTGGGCCCAGCCTGCAGATGCTCGGAGCCGCACAGCCGGACGTGCAGCCTGGCGGGCGCCTCCCGTCCCGGGGAGCGGTTTTTAATTCGCTGTAATTTATGCATCCTTGCAGTCCTGAGAGTGCCTGGCCTGTCAGCAGAGCCGAGATGAAGGCTGACAGTTGTCACCAGGGCCTGAAGGGAGCCTCACATGATGACATATTAGACAGACTAATGATGTTTTCCTCTCGCTTCCCTCTCGCTCTCCTGCCTCCTCACCTCCACGCCAACCCTGCCACGGCCCTGCCACCGCCACCGCCACCGCCACCGCCACTGCCATCACCTCGCCACCGCAGGGACGCTCCGGACGCAGGCCCGGCCAGGAGAGTTCGTCTGCATCGAGTGCGGGAAGAGCTTCCACCAGCCCGGCCACCTCAGGGCCCACATGCGGGCACACTCAGGTATCGCCCTCCCGCCCAGCTGTCCCCGAGGGAAGCAGAGGAAGAGGGGTCTCTTCTGTCAGTGGCTTGACCATCCGCAGCCAGGGAGATATTGAGATTTCAGCCCCTACCAGGTGGGGGGGGCCCTGCCATCTGCCTCCGGGATCGTATACCGGCCGCCCCCACTCCACACCTGAAATGGATTTTTTGGTATCCATGTGCCATGTGGTTTAATTTGAGATAAACCTGTTTGCAAATGTTCCATTTTAATTAGAGAGTAACTGACTCCTCAAAAATGAATATGCTAATGAATGGCATTGCCACCAGCACACATTTAATCAAAGTACCCTTTTAGCACCGTGTAGGCATGGTTTTGTGTCCTCGCTGGCACTGACTGGACTCTGTGGGATACACCTGGGCCCCTTTTTACCTGGCAGGATGTACTGCAAAATCCCTCAGCCTTTATGTAGAGAGCTTGCACCCGATCAGGCTGGAAACTGTCAGGACAGTGCAGGGCCATTAGAGAGATGGGGAGACGGGGTTCTCTATCAGGACTGTGAAAGATGCACACAGAAGCTGGTCTGATGCAAGATGACACAGGCCAAATGGTAAGTAATGCAAGAAGAGGGTCCCTTACACACACACCGATAATTAATGTTGTCAGTGATTGCTTTTTTCAGCAGCGAGGTCTGAATTAAAAAGGGCAGTGGCCCCAGGCAGCCATTATCACAGTCTCTTACTGTAAGTGTTACGGTAAATTGGTATTTTCCAGCCACAGGCTAGGCGCTGGTGTCTTTTTTTGTGAAAGTACTTAATCTGTAATGGACTCATTTAATGTGCACGTCCTGAAGCTCACACGCTCATCTGTTAACAAACCCCTTGTTCCCACAGTGGTGTTTGAGTCCGATGGACCCCGGGGTTCTGAAGTTCACACCACCTCTGCAGACGCCCCCAAACAAGTAGGTCTCATGATGAATTGGATGTCTGGGTTTTGATGCAGTAGCTGGGAAAGGTGCACCATGATGCTCATCGCTGAAGCATGACCTCCTTTTTGTTTTTTTTCACAAGATGTGTAAATAATCCTATACACTTTCTTGGAACGTGACCCTTCGGGGCCGTCTGTGGGCAGTCCCCGCACAGAAGCCCTCCCAGCCGGGTGGTGCAGGGTCTAGGTACACACCGCTGGTTGTTGGTTGTGTTGGGGAGGAGGAAGTCAGGACAGACTGGCGGTGACTGCAAACACTAGACACTCCCTTTTTTTTCCAAGATGGTTTTGGATATGAGTTTGCTTGAGAACAAATTATGGTTAACTTCCTTGAGGAACATTATTTTTGTGTTATTCTGTAAGAAAAGTTTCACGTCCAGCGTGGTGTCTTGCGGCTTTGTGCTTTGCTTCTCTGCATTACGAACACGACCGGCATGGCCAGAGTGCCTGAAAGTAGCTGTGTGCCTGTGCCCGTGATGCACCATTCCATCCAGGTGTGACTTGTGTACGTACACCACTCAGTATACACAGAGTGTGCAGGACCCTCGCGTCAGCACGCGGTTCTGAGTCCTGCTCTAAAGTAGCACGGCGCCCACAGCCCGCAGTGGGTCTCTTGCGTTCTTTCAGGATAAGAGTGTGTATCTTCATTGCTCTCCCATTCTGCCCTCGGAGGGCGTCACACCCGTGTTGCACAGGCATTCTCTAAATAACATTCTGGCTTTCTCCAAAGACACACTTTCCCCTGTGTCATTGTGGAAAGAGTTTCTTTGCTGTGACAATCAAGCCTTGTCTGGGTGGTCGAATTCAGTTTGTGTCCCCTGCCCTGACAAATCTAATTGTCTGTGGGATTCCTGGTTGCTGGTGAGTATGAGGGCGATGAAGACCTCCGAGGGATCTCAAGACTCAGTATGATCTAGTCAGATCTCAAAGGAAACTCGAGAATCATTCTGGTTTATTTCTGGAGGAAAAAGGTGTGAGAGGCATGAAATGGCTTCACCAAGGGCCCGCTGCTAATGAGTGATTGAGCTGGGCTGGATGTCGAATTGACATTACCTGATTAGGGATTTTGTTTCCTTTTTTTTTATTGCCTTGGTAGAATTTCTATGTGTTGTTAAAGGCCTTTGCTTTGTGTCTTGTTGACAAAAAGCCTTGCCATTTATTACAGGTTTTAAATAATTAGCTTCTGCTTTTCTTAATAAAACCCACAGTTACCCACTACTATGACAACTGATGAAATAAATAAAACATCTTTCTGAAAACGGAATTAAAAGATTTCCCAATGCATGGCCTCCACTGCAGTTAGGAAGCGTTGTCCTTTTTAACAGAAATACAACCCTCTTGCCACAAACAGTCACCGTCATGTGTTTGTGGGATGTAGTAACCGCAAGGTCAGGCCGTAATTGAGAATTACAAGTTGATGTTACAACTGGAGCGAGTCCTAAGTGTTCCTGCTTGCGCAGGTGACCCGTTAAACCCACCAAAGACCTGGCTTTTGGGTAGGAATGTTTGACAGGGGCGGGAAGCCAGGCCAGGCGGATCTAGGAACAAGTTGGTGAGATTCTTCAGGAACGCATGGCAGTTTATTTGCTGTCTATTAATTCTGCCTGAGTCCCTTTGAAAAGCTCTTGTCCCAGGGAGAAGTAGGAGATCAAAAAGCAAATCATGTAGACTGCATTTTCAATAATTTCTGTGTTACTTATTGGTTATGCTGGGAGTTTATAATAATTGTTACTCATTCCTAGATGTAGTTAACATCATTGTCTTTGTCTCTCTGGACTAAAATGTTGTTACTTTACACTTCACACCAGCTAACCTCTTAGTTTTGAGATTACAGTAACTCAATATCATGGTCTGAGTTAATGTGTCTTTCAGACTTAGCTTATGTATTCACTGTTGGTGTGAAGATCTCAGTGGCCCAGCTTCCCTTGCATTCGTAGGACAGTGGCAGTTCAGGCCTTGGCATTAAAACTGAGCTAGATTTGTATGCGTCTCCTGCTGTGGCAGCCGGTTTGTTAAATTCTGTATCTGAGATCATGGCCTCTGATAGTACTTTTTGTCTTTCATTACATTTAAAGTAGCTTTTGGTGATTTACCACTGAATACTCTGGTTCTCTAAGGAAATTACATTTTCCTTAACGTACTTTGGAACTATATCTTTAAGCATTCCCATACAGATTTGTTGTGTAGGATAATTGCAAAACACATCAGTAATAGGTAGAGGTTTAAATCCTAGGGTTCTTTGTTCTTATCCTGTAGTTCTCATTGTTTACAGAAATCACAGTAACTATGTTAAATTTAGAATACGTTATAGATTTATAGAAAAATATTCTGTAGTTATGTATGTCTGGACTGTGATTCATACTTACCAATCATATTCTTTTTCATATTGAGAGTGCTTTACCAACATTCATTAATATTTAAATCAGATTCTTTTCCTGTGGGCTTTAGATGCTAGGGATCATGGCTGTGTTTTTTTTGGATCATGCAACACTGTGTATTCATGCAGAAATTATTTGATGTGACACTTAAAGTCAATGGACTTTTATAGATATACATAATAGATGCTAAATTATTTAATTGAAACAGCATTTGGAAATTCCATTTTATAATAATGTATTCACTCATTAACAATATTTATTGACCACCTACTGTGTGCCAGGCCTGTACAGGGTACTGGGGAGACAAGAAAACCATTTTCCCTGCTTCTCTGGTTCCAAAGGTCCATGGGTGGCTTAGACAGGAAATAGGGCAGAGCAGGGTAGCGCTGTGACATGGGAAGGGTCCTGTCATTGAGGCCGGAGGCGCTTGGAAGACTATGCAGGGGCGGAGGGATGGCCGTTCCTGAAGAGCTCAGCACGTGGAAGGCCCAGAGTGGTGGAACACATTCCACTGGAGGAGCTGGGTGGGGGTCAGCTCAGGGAGGGAGAGCCGGAGTGGGTGGGCAGAGGCTCGGGACTAGGGTCTAGGGAGCACCAGGTCTCCTTGCTGAGACTCATGAATGTCTTCCCATGGGGAATAGAGAGCCCAGGGGCAGGACGGACACCGTCAGAGTTGTAGCGTGAGAAGAGTGAGCAGGTCACACGCCACAGAGAATGGGCTTCGCGGTTCCCGGTGGCAGGAGCAGCCCTTTGGAGGCGCTTAGCTTGATCCCAGTGAGAGACAAGGTGGCCTGAGCTGGCATGGGGCTGGGGAGAGCGGGTAGATTTGAGCGGTAAAACAGAGGGATTGGGTGTGGGAAGTGAGGGACAGGAGGGAATCATGTTGACCCCAGGTCTGGCCTCAGGCAGCTGGCCCCAGGGATGATCCATTCCCCTGAGGCTGGAAGGAGGAGCAGGATAAAACATTTCCAGGTAGAATTCAGGGTAAGTGAGAGCTTCGTGGAAACCCAGGTAGGAATGTCCAATAGGCAGGTGAAGATACGGGTTTAAAGTGGAGAGGAGAGATCCTGGCAGAGACTATATATCTAATAGCTATCAACTTTTAAATTCATTCAAGGTCAGCCAGTTCTACTTTGAGAGACCCAGATAATATAAATTACTAATCTCTTGGGTTATTGAGTAGAGGCTTTAACGTTGATCCTCCACCATAGACATATAATATAACCTAAGTTTCCTTATCTATAGAATAATGATAATGGTGCTTATTTTGTATACTTGCTGTGGAAATCAAGTTAGAACATAACACCATGAAGCACACATTCAGTGTGACCTCGTCATTTATTCTAAAAATAAGCAATTTTCCTTAATAACTGGAGGAAACTCACATACTTGGAGAGCATTTCTGTGGTGAGCTCACATGTGAACACGTGTACACACATACTTATGCCTATGTGGACAGATGACTGTCATTGATAAGCTGGTTAGTCGATTTTGCTTATGAACTCAGTTTGACGGCATGTTTTCTTTACTTGGTGTCTTGTGGCTTTGTTGGAACCTGCCAGCGTGCTTCTCTTTGTTTTGTTTGGTTTAAGAGACTTGTCGTTAATTATTCATTAAAGAGAGGATGCAGGAAAACTGTGAGTTTGAGAAAAGTATTGTCAGGATAGGCATAGTTACCTCATTTGCTACATTCTGTTCAAAAGCCCTCCGGTTGGTAGACAGACATTGTTGGTTTTTGTAGAACAATTGCCCTTACTTTGTCATATTAATATTTGAATATTCTATCCTGGAAAATTCTGAGAAATCATGATACACCGTCTATCTCAGCGAAACAATTCAACAGGCACGAGGGCCAGGTAAATCTGCTGAAATTGATTTATTTCACCATAGGTCAGAATCAAGAATAAATAATTAAAAAGTCAGTTTAATTCATCAGCACACACCTGAAGCTTGAGGAGAAATAAAGTAGTTTCCTTTCGTGGTGACACTAGTAGCAGTCTTTTTCAGCACATGCACTGTTTAAACCTCTTCCGTGTTACAAACACATACTTTAAGACTGCAGAGGACGTCATGAAAACCAGATAGATGTCAAGCAGCCACTTCCTTCTGAACACCTTCCTTTGGTAGGCGGTGAGGGTGGAAAGGATGCCTGGAGCCTTGGAAGGCAGAGATGGAGGATAAATATAACAAGGCTCCCCGTAGGCTGCGGATGCTCACAGCACGCCCCTCTAGGCATCTCACTCTTTGGCCTCGATCATAGACAAGCTGGAAGATGGTGAGAGGGTCCGGGCCCTGGGCCTCAGGAGCCCAACTGTGAGGGCATCCGCCCCTGTGCGTGATTCTTCCAGACCAGCGGTGGCCCCGGTGCTTGTCCTTGGTGCTTTTACTGTGTTTTGGATTAAGATGGTTCTAATGCCAAGGACTGCCGATCCTCCAAATCAAATTCTAAATGAGGGGAAGAGCTCATGCATGTTGTCGTTTAAAAGATGCTTGGTCATCCGTTTAGCACAACTGAATAAATGTTTAATTTCTAGTAATCATCAGCATTCATCATTAGAAACACTTTTTGAAAACAATACGTTGAAATCTGGGTGTTTTGTCCTGTGGATGTTAGAGGAAAAACTAGGAAGTTTCTCTAGTGTTGCAGAGAAATTGATTTTTTTTGTTACATTGTTGTTAAACATTAGAAATTAAAATGATTTTTGAAACCAAGAAAAATCATTCCCCCCAACCTCGTGGTTTTGGGATTTATTAAAAGACCAGAATGACTGCTAAAATATGAAATCTGGTGTTTTGATTTGTTTGGATTCCTTGCCAGAATTTAAAGACTATGATTAATAGTTTATTTCTTATTATTCTAAATGTTATTTAAAAATAGTTAAGCTGGATAAATAATTCCATTAATCAAAATAACAGGAAATGAAAAAATAAATGGCGACTTAATTTGTCTCATTTTTAGCTGTGGCTATTATAATGCAAATGATGGAGAAATCACGTAGGTTGGTACATTTGAATATATGCATAATCTATTTTCAGTATCACTTTTAGAGTCTCAGCATCACAGATCAGAGTTTGGAATTCAGCTCATTTGCTTAAGCTTTTCTTGTTTATTAAACCAAACAAGCATCTTAAAACACATTTTCCATTTTCTCTAAATATAATATGCTACCAAAAATCATGAATTAGACCTGGTGACTTACCCAAAATCACCCCAGTCACATAGCCCTTGTTTACGGCTTGTTGGGTAAGGTTTTAGTCAATAAAGCATCATGCATAATTGGTCCTCAGGCACTTAGCATTGCCTGCGTGGCTGACCGCAAGCGCTGTTTATAGGCTGACCTCCCTCTGAAGGCTGAGAGGTGCCCCAGGTGTCCTGGGGCATGGCGGGTGTTTTGTGTGCAGGCCATCGATCCACACCCACCACTACATACACATTTCCCTTGCCTTACTAAAAGAAAGAGAAAGTAGACCTCATAAAGTTCCAGTAGTCAATATCCATCCCTACAACACGGAAATACCTTCCAGAAAGATAGTATTTCTTTCAGCATTACTGAAAAGCCCACAATTCACAGCTGCAAAAAAGAAAAGCGAAATCTTCTAAAAGCAGGCTTCCCATTTTTTGACTGCTCTTTCCCTTTCAGGAGGACAAGGCGATGTGGATGTGCTCAAAAGATTACAGTGTGTCCACTTAATTTGAATATTTCTGTGCCTCCTTTCTTCCATGTTTTATTCATTTCTTAAAAATGCTCCGGGGCTGCTTTATTGAGTAATGACATGGTGGCCTCTGGTGAATCAATAACTTAAAACAACTCTCTTAAAAAATGAGGTATTGGAACACATCCCTTCAATTATGAAGAGAAAATAGGCATCTCTGCATCTGGATTTGTGAACACAGTTTAGCCACCTAGTTGTTTGGCTTATCCGGACTTTGCAGGGCTTCCAAAATAAATATTTTTAAAGCCGTCTGAGCCCTGTAATGTGAAACGTTAGCCCTTCACGGACAGAGGGCCGTCTTCCTGTCGCCTCTGGAACAGTCCATTGATGCCTAACCCAATGCAAGTCTGTGACTTCTGGTCCAAAGGAAGAGTTACCCAGGTGGATGTGCCCTGGGGGTGCCGTCCATGTGAAATCTAGGCACACAAAACCCCCGTGTTCGTAGGCACCCCCTGACCACTTCTTACGGTCCCTGACGTCTCTTTTCACTATGCAGAGACGGTCAAGGCCAAACACCAACAGCTGACTAGAACTCCCAGTTTTCTTCTGGTAAACACAAGACCATTTTCCTTCCCGAATGTATTTGGAATTGGTTCTTGGTGAGCCCCGTTGATGATGAATACTTCCCGTCAGAACCTCAGAGATCTCTTCACAGCCTGATGTCGCTGTAGAAAAATGTAAAACAATCTTTCTCCGTTTACTGCAGGAAATTCACCATCTACTTAGGGAAGTTTTATCACATCTCTCATTCTGTTACTGTTTCCAACATTTCAAATAAACTGCTGTCTCCACCACTGCACCCACCCCCTAAGCCCTCATAAAATTTTGTCCAGTATCTTTCTGACTTCCACTACATGTCAACTGGTAGATGTCATGAACACAGAGCCAGCTCTAAGTAGGAGTTTTCTAGAACTATTAAGAAAAGCCTTTAATTCATTGTGTGAACCAGACCTTCCCCTACTCTGCCATTATTTCTGGGGTTCCTATAGGCCTAGCTGGAAAAGTTAGAATTTTACATGAGTCCCTTGGTTTATGTATGCATGTTAATTTCTGGTGGTCAGTTTCACTTCAGGATTTTAGCTGAAGGTTAATGCAGTTAAGTAAGATAAATCTGGCCATACTGTTTTTGTCCTCAGATTGTAAACGCTATTGTTCAAACAGGGATGCTTCACATGTCATTGGAGAGCATTCTCTGAAAGCTGTGGACCCCCATTTATGCTTGATTTTCTCTTGCAGTTCACTGTAAAATACCCCTTCCTTTTTCCAGTGTGGTAATTGTTTATGGAAATGGGTGAAAACGTGCTGAAGTTCTGACAGACATATGTGAGAGCCGTGCTTTTCTTTTTGTTTGTATGGCCCCAAATTCAGCCTTGTTTCGGAACTAGCGTTCTCTTGTAGATCCGCTTTGTACTATACAGCTTTACAATCTGGCCGCCTCCTCATCTTGCCAACTTGTAACCTTCTCTCCAGAGCTGGTTCAGACATTATCATCTGCCATTCTTACATGTGAAACCATTAGAGAAGTCTAATGATCCTTTCCAAATCACACTGGAAATGATTCTTTTTCAAGCCGCCTCTCTTTAAGGCAGCAAGGCACATTTAAACTTACTTCATGCTTATTTTATAGTATGAGTTACAGCTCAAGCCAGGGGTCTTTGCCGACTTGGTGGCTTGCTCTGTGAAGGTCATTGTTTGTGTTCTTGGATGTTGATTAGAAAATTAATAGGAAAAATGCATTTAGAAACCAAAAGGCAGAAATGAGCTTTTTTCGTGTTCTTTCCTTTTTCTCACCCAGGGGAGAGACCATTCTAACACAGGTACCGTCCAGACAGTGCCTCTCAGAAAGGGAACCTAAAGGCGTGTTTCCGACGCACCCCAGGTCCCCATAACGGCCATTATCAGTACCCTCACGATGTCCCAGCAGCCTCCCACCTGTGACCTGGCCACTCCATGGAAGAACAGCCGGAGAACTCCTGAGCAGACACCTCACATCCCGAGCCGCTGCGCTGGAGTGGAACCTGAAGGCAGATGCCTCTCCTTGTTAAACGTTCAGAAATAAATGAAGATGCTATACTCTAGAAATACATGTAGATACTATATACACATTGATGTGCTCATCGCCCATAGTCCCATATTTTCTTATAATAAACAGTAGTACTGGCAGGCACAGTAGGGGCACAAGGCATCTATCTTATTCAAGACAAGTTTGAGACACTGGAAAAAAAGATACTTGTTACGTGTGTTGGACAGAGTGGCGAGGCTGAGCACTGTCACAGGGGCCTCCCATGCTAAGAGGGACTGTGGAGATGATGTCAGAGCAAGCCGTGGTGGATTTGAGGTTGATCGAGTATTAATACTACTGCCTCTCCTTGTCTTAGTGGGTATTTAAAATAGTAAATAAGAGAGGGGAAGGAGGTGACGTTCAGGTGCTGTGGGAAGCAGGCTTGGTGGAGGGGCATGATGATGGGACCCTCATGCTGGTTCCGTCGCACTCTCCCTGGGGGCCGTGTGCCTGTTCCTTCCACCATTCGAACTGAGCGAATCTGGCAAAGGAGACACGTCTGTGGGAATGCGTAGATTCTGCCTCGGAAGAGAGCTAGTGGAACACTAAGAAAAGCAGGCTTCTTGTTTATTCTCAGGACCTTTTTGTAACAGGGCTACATTCTGCAAACTGCTTACAAAGGAAGACTATACGTCTTAACAAATTATTTAGCCACTGAGTCCTCCCGATTCGGACCTGTTTTAGTAATGGCAGAAGAATCCTTGAGCAGGTTCAGGGGCCCTAGATAACTAGGGCGCTGAGCTCTGGCACCTTCTGTCCCCACTCTTTGCCTCCCCGCCCCTTCCCTGAGCCACCCCAGCAAGTGGGTGTGTGTTCTCCCTGGGCCTGGTGACCTCCACAGGATGAGTAACTTCGTTCATAAAGGGTGGGGATCACCAGCCCCTTGGGTGGGGGATGGCTTTATATACCTCTTCCTCAGTAATGCAAATGCGAGTTTTTGTGGTGGGGGTTAAGGCCCATAACAAAGGATCTTAAACCATGGAGTGTACGCAGTTGAAATTGTATTCCACAGATATAAATATTTTCTTTTCCCATTGCCGTGACACTATGTGTGATGGCAATATTTCTGAGAGTTTCAGATTTTTGCACATATGATTTTATGCATTATCAAAAGTTACTGCTGCCTTGAATGAAAATGTTCTGTGAAATTTTTTGCAAAAGCTTTACTAGGTTTTTTTTTAATTGTGAAATTTTGTAAAGGCAGGAAATGGATTAAAACGAGCATGCTAAATATATTTTTCAAAAAAGCAATAATTTTACATGTACAGAAATTATCCTAACCTTTAATACTGGTGAGAGCAACAGTTTACTTAATACAGTAATGGATTAGTGCAGTTTTTGTAGACAGTGGGCTTCTGATACAAAGTCTTGTTTAAACACACACACACACACACACACACACACACACACACCCTAAAGTGTGGGTTTCCTGTTCTAATGATTTGTTGAATATTATTATTATTATAATATTATTATTATTATTGTTGTTATTATTAGTTAATGTTTGGTTCTGGATTCTACTTGTTACTGAGTTTAAATTACTTGACGGTTCAGGTTACTTTGCAACACTTTCAAACAATGCAATGTAACTGGCTAGCTTATATATATATATATATATATTTTTTTTTTACTTATTTTTTTTCTGATACTCTTACACCAGATATGTACGAAAATAATCTGTCCTGTTGGTGTAATTAGGAATGTCCATGCAGATACAGTTAAGCAGCTGTAATTGGCTGTTCTGTGAAGTTATTCTGAGCAGAGTTGCAGAGACACATTCCTCTGTCCACCTACGAAATCAGAAGACTCTTGTGTTGATTTATGTTTAATCATTTCAGAAGTTTCCCCACAGTGATCATTCTGCATTTTCTGGCTTTTGTTTTCTTGGCCGAAAGTGAACGGTGACTGTTAGGAATGTCAGGGACTAGTGACCCAGTCCTGTTTCTCTGTGTTTTAGTTATTAAAAAGAAATTCTATACCCAAAGTGACACAAAAGTGTAGTCTACATTTTTACTGTTTCAGAAGCGGCCTGGAAAAGTGCAGCTGGCCTTTGGAGCTGGAAGTGTCTTGCTGGCGAGTCTCCATCCTGGAGAGTCTGGTGGGGAGTGGGCTGGTGCCGGGGCCCCGCCGGCCGCGTGCTGGATCCTTCCTGGCTTGCAGGAGAGCAGGCGTGGAGGACAGTCAGCTTGCGGGGCCGCGCAGGGTGCAGAGCGCAGGAGGAAGGTTTTCAACCAGCTAAACAGACTCGGGGGGACACCCCCAAGAATGCCATCCCCTGAGGCCAGCTGTGGGCAGGCCGAGGTGTGTGGTCCCTTCCTTCACCAATCGTCAGTATTGTATTGGTTTGTTAATTTGTTGATGTCAGTTCGGTCATAGTATTTAATATGATTTGTGTTTTCTTATTTATTTAGCCACTGTTTGATTCCCTTTTTTTTCCGAATGGTAATTTCTGCATGATACACTTCTGTACGTTGTCTTCTGACTGTTACAGACTTTCTACTACCTCTCCCGATCTGCTGTTTCCTTGTTTCTTAACAGGATTTTTTACAGTGTTGCGTCTAATGTAACTTAGACAATAAAGGGTTTGGTTGTCTACACTGCAGCTTCTCCGTGTCTCTCCCCTGCTTTCCGCTCGCTGCTTCCCGCTCTACCCCTGCTGGGGCCTGGCTCCACCCTGGCCTGCCTTCCCACACTCTTCCTGTTTCCTGCTCACATCTCTTCCTCATTTTTGCATTCAAATAACACACAGCTAATGAGCTTCTAAAAATCTTTCAGGTTGTTCACTTGTATTCCTTAATTTGAAGAATGAATATTTAAATTCTCTCAAAAGTCAGATATTGAGGATCTTCTCTGGGAAATCAGCCACTGTACCTCCCTACCTTTCTGCCTGGTCCTGGAAGGTCTTATTGTCATCTTAGACGGACAGATTCCGTTCTCAGCACCATACAGACTTGGCTTCAAAGCCCGGTGAATTTTGCCTTTGAGGCTGTGAAAAGTATTAAATGTTATAAGAGGTTCCCCAATATTTACTTATTTATTTTTTAAACCAAGAGTGACACTGGTCTCCTGAAAAGCAGGTGCTTCAGGAAGTAGCAGTTGGAAGTTGTATACAGTTACTTCGTCAGAGAAAGGAGCGCCCAGTATGACAGGCCACCGCTCCTGATCTGGCCACTGTGCACAGGTCACTGAGGGCACGAGAACACCTCTGCAGGGGCTCCGGGACATGTGGGTTTCATCATTTCACACGCCTTCAGGGCGCAGGGTTGAGTGCGGGAAGGGCGAGCTTCATCTCCATGGTGCCTCTCCAGGGCGGCCACTCTGGTCGGCCTCTGTTCTTTGGACAGAGAGATAGGGTGTAGCTTACAGGGTCAGTAGTGATGCCTTCTGGATCAAAGAAAGTGGGTGCAGTGCTTAGTCTGCTGTGTGGAAGAGGGCACCTCCTGGGCTTTTGTGGCTGGAGACTGTCTACCAACATTCCTTCCTTCAAACTAGACAAACCCTCCTCTGCCACCCCCAGCAAATTCTCAGAGGTTTCCAAGCTGTAGAAAAGGGAAGGAAGGAAGGACGGCATTCATATAGCTTTACTTTCCACTTCAAAACGTCTTAAGTAGCATATGTTGTTTTACTGCTTTTAACTTTGGTGAGGTCTAATTTCAGAATGTTTTGTTCACTGAGCAAAAAAAGATGAAACAACCACAGGTCAGGACTTCAAGTGAGGAGGACGCCTTTGTTTGCCGTGGTTGGTGGTTGGTGGGAGCACACTTGGGCCCGGTAACATGCCTGTGGGAAGTGACCCAGGGGCCACCCGCCCAAGGGAAAATGTTCATTCTTCATCAGCTTTGCTAATTCTACTTTGAGGCAGTAAAATGCAAAAGGCCATAGAATTTGTATTTCCTTTTTTAAAATACAATTTATAACATTATATTTTGTACTCTTTATATTAGAATTTGTAACTAGATTGATGTATTTAACTCTATTTCTGAAAAAGTAATTCAATGTTTTAGTTGTGTGATAAAAATATTTAGATAAAACATATTCATTCTATTGGAATTTGAAATAAATAAAAACATCTTGGAGTTCTGAGATTTGTAAGACGTTTTTCCCCAATTTCAGAGGGTGGCTTACATCGTTTGACAGCCCGCTTTGATCTGTGGTTATTTATTTTTGTTGGCTGAACATAAACCAAAGTGTTAATGCTCTTTATTTATAGAAGAATTTTAGGATGATTCACAAGATCGTTCATCTGAAAAGATGCCCAGATGGCCCGAGTTTTTTTTTTTCAACTCTTTTGTGGACTCCGGGACATTCACTGTTTGTAATGGAAGATGCTGTGTTTTTCTCAGTTTTTTTTCGCAGCACCTCTTATTTCCCCACTGAATACACTCACTGTTCTTACCCCCTTGTACTGTCACCCATACAGGACGTATAGGGAGGGACGCAGAAGGAATTCTGACTCAGCCACACCTGGAGGACATGACTGTGTCAAACGTGGGGACACAGAGGGGCTGGCACTGTGGTTTGCAATGGTTTACTGATGAGACAGTGAAAATGAGACAGGACCATCAGATGCAATAAAGATTCTAATTTAAAAAGATAAAATGTGTTTTTAAATTAAAAGATGTAACTGTGTCTCTACTGGCTGAAGAAAGAACGGACTAGTTAAGTTCCTGAATGTGGCTTCCCAGATGGACTGGGCAGGAAATGGAACTTTGAACAGCAGTGGGCGTCCCTCCCCCCACCCGAGCCTATAGCCCTCTGCACCACACTGCGGTGAAAATGCTGCTTCGGAAGGCCTTTGATGATCCGAAAGACCTTTGCCTCAAGTGCAGAGCTTGTCTAACTCAGCCGAGGTTTATGCCTCACTGTTGAGAACCTCCTTCCTCTTGGATGGCTGGTTCTTCTGAGAAGGGCGTGCATCCGAAACGAAGTGGCAACACCAAAGTCCTTAATAGGTAGCTGACATTGAAGCGAAGGGCTAAGAACACTTGTGCTAGGACAACACAAAACCCTGGCCTACATGTCCCTGTGTCACCGGACAGGGTCAGTTCTCCCTGGTAGCCCAGGAGCTTACTGGTGTTGCTATAGCCGCATCCCAGACCCTTTGGTTCCACAAGTAACCAAGCTGCTTCGCCACGGAAGGCAGTTTTACATCCTTTATCCGCCTCCTGTTCACCCAGCAGTGAGGGCGCAACGTCTACACTGGCTGCTCTGGACGTCTTACTGGGTGGGAAATGGGGGAAGGCAGTGGCGCGCGGTCTCCGTGTCTGTGATTTGTCCATGTCATGCTAGGCGCAGAAGCTGGGGATCGTGACACCCCCCGCCCCCAACAATCTAAAACCTTAATACATTCATCCCAGCACCTTTACTTTCCCTCCCTTAGCTGTTTGAAAACGGTGGTGCGTTTCTAATGTGTGTTACTAATGTTCTCAATCTTAACCTTTTTAAAAGATACTATTGTAAAATTACAGAATGAGAACGTGAGATGCCCTGGTCTTTACCGGTGTGACAAGTTCTTGGGATGTGCGATTTCCTCACTGTCCACCGAGGCACGGGGGCTTATGACGGCTTTGAGGAAGGGGAACTTCCTTAGGGATCTGGCACAGGTTAACGGTCACACATCCCTCGTCTGATTTCTTTATGGGTGGGAAAAATGTAGCGAAACAATTGCAATGAGAATGCTGTCTCAGTCCTTTCAGGCTGCTATCACAAAATACCTAAGACTGGGCATATTTTTTGCTCACAGTTCTGGAGGCTGGGACATTCATGATCAATGTGGTGCCAGCAGGTTCCGTGTCTGGGCAGAGCTTTTCGCTTCGTAGATGGAGCCTTCTTGCTGTGTCCTCCTGTGGAGAAAGGCGAACAAGACCCCTCGGGCCTCCTTGATGAGGGCCCTGATCCTACTCCTGAGAACTCTGCCCTCATGACCCTGATCACCTCCCGAAGACCCCACCTGTTTATGCCAACCCATCGGGTATCAGGTTTCAACATAAGAAATTCGGTGGGAACACAGACATTCAAACCGTAGCAAATGCTCTCTCCTGTTTTCATTTTTCAACTGTCGAAGATGTGGAGATTCCCATTCCAAGTCCTTGGGTGGGTTATTCCATCTGCCAAGAGTAAATTCTTAACTTCATTGCCAACAGTTTCAAGTTTTAAAGGGCAGGAGGACAAGGGGACTCCATCTTGCCTTTTTATGTGCCCAGATTTGTCCATGGAAGAACAGTATTCAGGTCACAAGCATGAGACCCACTTGACTCCGTACATCAATCTCCTTATGTCCTGCTCTTCCATTCTGTAAGAGTGGCATTGATGGACCGAATGTTCCCAGGACAGGGTTACTGGGTCTAAAGGGAGGGTTTAAGACAGACTTCGCAAAATTAGGTGAACCGCTGTGAAATATTTGGAGGTCTGGCATGGGTATTTTGATTATAGAACTGTCGATGTGTGGTGGAAGGAATAGGCTGACACTGCCTCAACATAAAATGCCACCCGTGGGTCAGGCTGTGCAGCCATAGATGACTCGCCCTGACCCTGCGTCCTAGCAGAAACTCAGTATTCATTTTTAAGGAATACAATATCAGAGTCCTTACTCGGAGAAGTAAATTGGAACCAGATAAACATGCAAGTTTCACTTAATCAGAAGATCTTAGGCTTCTTTAAAATTGTAGAAATCGTATAGAAAGTTTTCAACTTTATGAATTTGCTTAACAAATTCTGTGCCATGTCGTATGCACTGAAATAGGTGCAGGCATAGAAAGATGAACAAAACGGACCCTGCTTTTTGGGCTGTCACAGTGGAGGAGGAACATGGGCCTAAAAATGATGAGTTCTAGGCCAGGCACAGTAGTTCACACCTGTAATCCCAGCACTTTGGGAGGCCGAAGTGGGCGGATCACGAGGTCAGGAGATGGAGATCATCCTGGCCAACACGGTGAAACCTCGTCTCTACTAAAAATACAAAAATTAGCTGGGTGTGGTGGCACGCACCTGCAGTCCCAGCTCTACTCGGGAGGCTGAGGCAGGATAATCGCTTGAACCAGGGAGCCAGAGGTTGCAGTGAGCTGAAATCACACCACTGCACTCCAGCCTGATGACAGAACGAGACTGTCTCAAAAAAAAAAAACAAAAAAAAACAAAAAGCAAAACAAAACAAAAAAGAAGATGAGTTGTAATTCAGAGGGAATACATACAAGCTCACGATGTCTGTGGAAGAAGAATGGAGCCTCTTCCATTGGGGAGTGAGGTCTAGGATCTAATCAGATCTAATCTAGGATCTAATCAGGTGACACCCACCTGAAACTTTTGGAAGGATGTGATATAATGGGGTAATTAGGTGGCATTAAAACAAAACTTACCTCTGATAGTAAACCTTAGTTGACTTGGAAAATCTGTAAGAAGATCTTAAGATGGGAGAGACAAGTGACACGTGAATTTCAGTGAGGAAAAGCTAAGGGAGTGTATTTTTGGAAATAACCCATAGTACAATTAGAACACACTTTGTCAAATCTGACAGAGGAAAGAGACTGAGATCGTTGTCAACTATTCCTTAATGACATTAATTCAAAGTGAGGCTTCAGGTGGCAAAATTGGCAGCTTGTGGATCAGCAGGCAGGAGACTGTGGGGAAAATGGCACAGTGGCCCACCAGCACCCTAAAGGTACTGTGTGCCTGTTTCTGAGTTGATATGTGCATCTGTTACTAAAATTCAAGGAACTAGACAAAAGCCAGAGGTGGACAACACAGTAGCTGAGGGGAAACTTCAACATCAGATGTAGAAAAAGTGAGATGGATTAGTTAAGGGAAAGGCTAAGAGGAAGTCTGTGATGGGAACAGCATGGATCAGATAGACATTTTGTACAGGCCTATGTGTAGGCGATACAGCTTCAAGTCTTGAGAGAGAAATTTACAAGAAGTTAATACTTAAAAGGGCTACCTGTGTGCCAGGAACTCAGATATTTTCATCTAATTTATCTTATTCAAGTCTCACAGTGCTCTTCAACGTAGGCACTATTAACTCAATCTTATAGATGAAAACTGACAGAGAAGGGTAACGTACCCAAAGAGACACAGCCAGTAACCTGTGGAAACACCAGTGGAGTCCATGTCTGCTGTGCGTGCAGACCTACCAGTCTGCACTCTTCTGCTTTGTTATACTGACTGGAGGGATGCATGCAGTTAGTAAGAAGGATCATCCCTGTTTCATGTCCCTGTTGAGCATCACTATAAGGGAGTATCTGAGACTGAGTAATTATTCAGAAAGGAGGTTTATTTGGCTCATGGTTCTGCAGGCTGTGTAGGAAGCACAGCACTAACATCTGCTGGGATTCTGGTGAGGCTTCAGGCTGCTTCCACTCATGGTGGAAGGTGGAGGGGAGCTGGTGTGTGCAGAGATCACACAGCAGAGAGGAAGCAAGGGGGTGAGGTACCAGGCTCTTAAACAATGGGCCTCCTGGGAGTTGGTAGAGCAAGAAATCCCTTAATCCCCACCCCTAGGAGGGGATTAATCTATTCATGAAGGATCCCAGACACCTTCCCTTAGGCCCACCTCCAACATTGGGGATGAAATTTGGACATGAGGTTTAGATGGGACACATATCGAAACTATAGCACATGTTACTACTTCCCAAAACACTGAGACACCCATTACCCGCATGAATCACTGCAGCAACCCGGGGTGTGGATCCTGTCAGTGAGACGATTGGAGGTCCTCAGTGGATCAGAACAAGATGTTTTGGGTTTCTGAGCTTCTGCCTCAGAGGGATCAAGTCGTCTTTTGGGTGACCTTGTGTAAGTCCAGCTGTAACGTGCATGGGGGTAAGAACACTGGGATCTCCGCAGACCTGGGTGTGAGTTCAGGTGTGTTGCATGCCAAATGGGTATGTCCAGTAGCCTTTTTCTTCCCGTTTCTTTCTCCTTCTCTGTCAATTTTTTCCCCTACTCATGTGGACATGCTCAAGACACCCCCTTCCCGGAAACACCTTCCTGGGACCCCAGAACCCTCTACACCTGTTGTGTCCTTACCTTTCCTCCTTCCTAGAACATTGTCCATGATCACTTTACCCTCCTTGTTCTAGCTTGTATCACCAATGCCTACTTCACTGAAATGTCTCTCCTCAAAGTTATCAAGATCCTCATAGTCATTGAGTACAATTATTTTTCTTTAAATAAAGCTAGGATAAAATGTAGAGTAAAAGGAAAAAAGTACACATTACATACACACACATTTCTATATATTTTTCACTCTCCAGATGCAACAATTGCAATATTTTGCTAACTTTTATTTCTACCCTTTGTTGTCGTTTGTCCTGTTGTTTCAAAGTGATTCTCAGACATTGTGTTATTTCGACTGTAAATAACGCAGTGTGCATCTCGGAGCAATTGAGGTATCATCTGTAGATCTAGTTATGTATCTCTCTGTGAATGCTACGTTTCCTTCCGTCCACCGCTTTGGCCTTGTTGCCCTCTGTGCTGACCCTGCGGAAGGACTGCCTAGACCACCTGGGTCGGTCTTCGTGGGATTACACACCTGCCGAGTCACCCCAGCTCACTCTGTGCTGCCACAGGTACTTCCCGGAACACAGATCATTCTACCACCTTGGTTGAAATCTTTCAGTAATTTTCTGTTACCTCCAGAAACATCCCAGATGCTTCCCTGTGCCATGCAAATCATTTCACGATTTGACGCCTGCAAGTCATCCACAGACACTCGATGCCAAACGAGGTGTGTTAACGGCACTGTGCTCTTGTGTGCCGGTTTTCCTGCCTTCTCAGAGGCTCCAGTTGAGGGGAGCGGCCCGGCAGCCTTGGCCACTCTGACTTCTCTTCCTGCCTCTCCTGCGCCAGAGGAGGCTGGGTTCCTGCCTCTGCTCTGTACTCCCCCAGCTCTCTGGACATCCTGGTGTGCTATTGCACCAATCACAACATCTGAAACTAGACCTCCTCTGCCTCCTCCCACTGAGCCAAGCTTGGCAGTGCTTGAGGGCAGACGCTCTGCACTGCATTTCTGTGGCTGCGCTAAAGCCAGGCCCATGGCTTTCCATGTGTATGTTTCTTAAATGAACACATGATCAGTGCGTGCCTCAGTTTCCACAGCTGTACAGTGGGAATGGCCATCTCCCGGTATTGGTGTTACTGTGGCAAATTATATGGGCTGCATTTTGTCAACTTGAATGCAATATATAAATGTAAGTTGGAATTGCTTCCAAGAAATTTGAGTGACAATGTTTTTTTCAAGTATCATAAAGTTGTCGTTAAATAAACATGGTCTCTAGACACCAATTTTTTTTTTCCTTAAACTATATTGCATTTATGAATCTGGAAATTTCTATTACCTATGACACAGAAGATGTAAATCATTTTCCCTTGTTCAATAAGTTTTTTTTAACTAGGTAAACAGTTGGATTTCTTCTCCTATCCACAGAAGTGTAGTTTCAGGTAGACTTAAAAAAAAGCAAGCTGATGACACTTTTTTTTTTTTTTTTTTGAGATAGTCTCACTCTGTCACCCAGGCTGGAGTGCAATGGTGCTATCTCAGCTCACTGCAACCTCTGCCTTCCAGGTTCAAGCGATTCTCCTGCCTCAGCCTTCTGAGTAGCTGGGATTACAAGCACGCACGACCACGTCTGGCTAATTTTTTTTTCAGTATAGACGGGGTTTCACCATGTTGGTCAGGCTGGTCTTGAACTCCTGACTTCATGATCCACCCACCGTGGCCTCCCAAAGTGCTGGGATTACAGGCATGAGCCACTGCACCCAGCCACTGATGGCACTCTTAATGAGAACTGTTTATTATTATTTGACAGCTATTAAAGAAGAGCTGATCATATTCTCTAAGGACAGGAATTAATAGAAACTGATGAACACCCCGCGATGTTTAGACCTGTAGTTTCAGGCCTCCAGTCCTGCTGGGATGAAGTGCCTGCGGGGATGGGTCCTTTACTGGGCTGGTAAAGGGAAACTGAGCCGATTTCTCAGCATTTCACACGTTACCTTATCTGGCTCTTTTCTCGGGCTTGTAAGTGTCCTAAGCTGCCCTGTCCGTTGTGAAATGGACGTGGACTTGGAAAAAGAAAAAGGCTTTTCCTCTTTGTTGAGTTCAGTGCTAGTTGGACAGAATTCCGGAGAGGACGGGGCATTCTCTGCAGAATCAGGTGGTGACGGTTTTCTGGGCGCAGCTGCCCGCTGCCCTGGGAGGTGCTGAGCAGAGCAGCGGCCACCGCGTGGGGGCTGTGGGAGGGTGAGAGGCTCTGACCACGACACAGACTTCCCGCGGGGGGAAAGTGGGCGATTGGCTGTCACGGGGCAGTTTAGGGGCAGCTCCCTGAGGCTGTGCTGGCACCAGGCGGCTCCGGATGACCCCTGTCAAGTGGCCTGCTCTGCGAGCCCACCACAACACAGGCGAGCAGGACGCGGTGCCAGCGGAAAGTGGGCCTGACGCCCGGTGGCGGGCAGCCCGCGCGTCCCCACGGGTCCCACTGCTTTCCCAAATAGCCGGCTCCAGCCACCATCGTCTTCGTAGCCTGAGGTCAGGTGGATGGCTGGGATTGCCGCCTCCACACAGGCTGGGGGCTCCACACTGAAAGTGCTTTTCGGTGACCACTTAGGAAGCTGCCACTGGCTTTGCAATTCTGGGGCCACCTGTGGGGCCTGGCCCACCTTGTGCTGGGAAGGCCCTGGGCCCCAGCTGTCCTGGGCCCACTCTGAAGTGGCCGCTGCCCTGGCTCTCTGCTCTCCAGAAGATGCTGCTGGGCGTCCTACACCGTGGCACAGGCTCAGGTGTGAATTCAACCTGCGACCCTGGATCCAGGAGTGTCCCGCTTCAGAGTGAGAAGAGCCCCCGCCGAGACGGGCAGTTATTCAAAGAAATGTCTCATGACAAATACACAGTTAGGTTTTTGTCAGGGATTTGCCTTACATTAATTTTAAAATCAGAGAGTTACAACACTCGAAGGTTCAAACACTCTTTAGGGACCAGGTAGTCTAACATTCCCCATCAGGCAGACGGAGCTGAGGTCTGGAGGTGCCGTGTGTTCACAGGTCCTTAGTGAGCCTCTTCAGTTTTACTCTGTGTTTCTGATATTGTTACATCATCAGAATTACATTTGCCTTTCAGGTTTTCTGTGTTAAGCACCTTTTCTTTCTATTGCGTTCTCACCACCTTGTCCCCCTCGGTTTTGCATTCTTCACTCTTCTCAATGTAGCTTAACTTTCCCCACATTCTCTCTGTTTACCAAGAAGCAGGAAAGACAGCCTTCCTGTGTCCCGACATTTGCCCTGGGCTTGCCCTGTGCAGTGCCCGGGGAACGGAAAGGCCTGTCCTTCCTTGGTGTGCAGGTCAGGAGAAGCACAAGTACTGATTTTGCCTTGGGGCTTCCCCGCCTTTGCCTTGGTACTTTCACCTCCCGCAGAATGTGCCAGAATCAGTTCCCAGGGGAATTCTCAGCGCTTCTCTAGGAAGCAGGGATGGAAGTGATTGTAAACCAACAGTCAAAGCGCCCATGTCTCGACCACCGATCTTCCTTTATCCATTTTTGAAGGGCTTCTCTAATTTCTTCTCAAAAGCTCATTTGCCTGAAGTTGCCCTCTTCTACCACTAGATGGTAGATGGACGTCACACATGAATGTGAAGCAACCCCGAATGCAAATTCATTCACTTCCTTATTTTCAGCCGGCATAAATTAAGCGCCCGCTGCATGCGGAAGGGGTTACCAAGATGAAGATGACACGCTTGGCCCCTGGGGCCTCACGCTGCTTGGCAGGGTTTGACACAGGCCCACAGTGACGATGGTATATGCCGCTTTGCCCGCGGATCTTGACCGAATCCCTGCCACATTTCGGGCTCACTTCCAGGCACTGGCGATTCAGCAGCTCAGAAGTGGAGGGCCCATCTCTCATGGGGGTTTGCGTTCTCCTAGGGATGCAGGCCGTAATCAGACAAGCAGATACATGCAGACATTTCAGAAAGAGACAAGTGCGACAGGCAGAGCCTGGCAGGGGGTCTGGAGGCAGGGAACTTGCTCTCATCCCAGGGCCTCTGCCTGCAGGCTGAGGAGTCAGCAGGGCACAGGAGAGGACGAGGACTGGAGGGAGATCGCTGTGTGCGCCCAAGGAAGGGAGGCCTTCCACACAGGAGCTCCGCACAGGAGCAGGAGGGAGGGCAGGCCAGAGAGCAGGGTGCGTGGCTGCGTTCTCCCGGCCTGGCAGCCCTTGCTAAGGCGTGTTGCCCAGTGGGTGACATAATCTGATCTGTTTGTCAAAGACAAACATAAATTGGCTCTTGGCTGTTGGCCGTTGGCAGAATGGATCCCCCTGCCTGTGTGGAATGTACTTTGGTGTGGACACAAAAGCTGAAAGCCATTGTTCACAGGCCCTGGAGGAGGCTGGAACAGGCGGGCGGGAGCTGTAGGGCTTACAGGACCCGCGTGGCTGGAGGAGAGAAGGGTTCTGAGTGGATGCCCCCGGCCTCCCGGGCCTGAGCAGCCTGAGACCTGGGGCAGCCTCAGGCCTGGGAGCCTGGGCCTCGGGGTGTGTGAAGTGGTGCCATCAACTCACTGGGGAGGATGGGAGAAGATCG
This sequence comes from Chlorocebus sabaeus, assembly GCF_047675955.1. Taxonomy (NCBI): domain Eukaryota; kingdom Metazoa; phylum Chordata; class Mammalia; order Primates; family Cercopithecidae; genus Chlorocebus; species Chlorocebus sabaeus. The sequence continues at coordinate 4,121,881 of NC_132921.1, forward strand.
CATGATCTGAGGGTAGGACCTGGAGTTCTTGGGGGCTCAGGGAAGCATCACCCACAGCTACTTACGTGGGTGTGCATTCGCGAAGGCAGCTGGGGGCTGGGGATGGAAACCCTGAGTGCTCAGAAGGTGTCTCCAGGCTGGAGAATGGGTGCCTTGAGGGCAGAGCAGGGCTTGGAGTGAGCTGGAGGAGCGGTGGGAGCACCCCTTCATCCTGGGTTCAGAGAATGAGGGGAAGAGGCCAGAGCAGCACAGGGAGAGGCTGCCCAGGTGGCTGAGGGGGCAGGAGGAGGACAGCCGGGCTCAGGGACCAGGAGCGCGAAGGGGGCGGCAGCTGAGGGGGCACCTGGAGCATCTGGGGATGGCTCTCACTGGGCCAGCTGGAGGTGTGAGGCAGAGGACACAGACACTCCGTTTTGGGAAATACAGTTTCCTTCTTCCTCAGTGGGACAGAAGTGTATTTGCCTGCTCAGGCTGCCACACAGGACGCCAGGCCTGGGCAGCTTCACAGCCGGGTCTCTTTCCACAGGTCCCGGGGGCCGGATGGCAAGGCTGCAGGCTGGCTTCTCTGGGCCTCTCTCTTGGCTGCAGAAAGTGTCTCCTCCCCATGTCCTCACATAGTCATCCCTCTGCTGGCCTCTGTGTCTGAATCTCCTCTTCTGAAAAGGACACCCATCATGTCCTATCAGGTCTCCACCCTAGTGACCTCACATAACCTTCACGACCTCCTAAAAGACCCCGTCTCCATGCCAGTCACACTGGGGGTGAGGGTCTCATGCGGCGGGTGACAGGGAGACGCAGCTTAGCCTAGAGCAGGGACCCCCACCCTGGGAGGAGGCTGGGGAGGAGCAGGTGCAGGAGGAGGGCCTGGCCACTCAGACATGGGCCTCATGGATGATGCAGGGGAAACTGAGGCAAGGCATGCCTCCTCCCTGTCTTGCCTGGGGCTGACTCCTGAGCACCGGCCCCGCCAAAGCTGGACCGGGCAGGTGGGAAGCTCAGGGCTTTCTGTCGCCTGGGGAGGCTCAGTGTGGTAAAGAACCAGGCAGAGCCAGCACCCCAGTGCCTGCAAGGGATGCAGTCAGGGCAGGGAAACAGAAGGGGTCCAGGCCGTGACTCCTCACAGGTGGGGCGCGTGGGGCTGGGCTGCCTCCCGTCATCTTTCCTGGTGGAGTGTTTTGTGGAGAGTATGTGAGCCAATGGCTGGTTTGAAAGTTGGGAAGCCAAGAGCTGATTGTTCAGAGAGAAACTGGTGGCCAAGCAGGGCTGCCCAGGTCGTCACGCCCACATTGTCATGGTTGAGGGGCTTTGTGCCCCTGGGACTGCCGTAAGGAGCAAAGCCTCCTCAGGCTGGCCCGATACAAATGACATTTGATTCTCAGACTAAAACGAGGGCTCAGGTATTCTGGGGAGAGGATGTGCAGTGAGGCCCCCAGAGGGACCCAGTGTTCCCAGGAGCCTGGCGTGGTCCTGGCCATCCACGGCCCCAGCCCTGAGTCTACCCCCGGGTTCTGTCCCGCCGTCCCCTGTTTGGATGGAATTCATCTGCTCAGCTGTCTGCCTGCGTGTGGCCTCCAGCGGCTGCACCAGCCCCTGGATCTACCCGACCCTCAGCTCAGGCTGGGAGCCCACAGGCAGAGTTTCCCCCTATCCCAGGCTGGGCTCCTAAGAGGGGACATGGCCGTCCCTGCTTACCTTCTGCAGGCCAACGGTGGGCCACGAGAGCCGCTCATGCCCCGCCGGCCCGGCCCTGACCAGTCAGCTTCAACCAACCGCTGGGGACCTTGGGCAGTGCAGGCTCAGCTGACGCCAGGCAGGAAGGACGCCACCCTTCAGATGCAGATCCAGAGCCCATGGGGAGGGTGGGAGGCAGGACGCAGCAGCGAGGGCCTGGCCCTTGTGTGGCACTGACTGGAGGCTCATTCATCCCTTGTGAATGACTCCCTGACTGTGGATTTTCTTCACCTTTTGAAATAATAAGAAAAATAGAAAGGTTCTGGAAAACAACTCTTGATGAGTCAAGTGTAGGTGGATTAGACTTCTAAGGTATTCCTAGATTTTCAAATGTAAGTATTTTTCTAGATGAAAGCTTGACAGTTAGCCCACCTATAAATACAGTGAATTTAACTAAAGCTAGAAATATTTCTGGTTTTGGGAAAGACTCCTATCTTCTAATTTTGGCCACCATTTGGAAATCTTTCAGAAGCACGATAATAGACACCCTGTGTTTTTCCATATTTTGATCGACAAATACCAAATGTTATCTCTGTCCTGGGAAGTAGGCCACATGTGGCCAATGAAACACTGTCCTCAATGAAGCACCTGTGCTTCCTGGAATACTCTTTCCTTAGGCCTTTGCTTGGCTTGTTGCCTTACTTCATCTGGGTCTCACAGGTCTCAGCCCCCATGCCCCTTCCCAGAGGGCAGGGACAGCTGCCCTGGCTGCTTGTAGAAGCTGGAATGCTCCGTCATCATGCTCTATCCACTTGCCCGCTGTTTTTCTTTCTAGTACTTACCACCATGTATATATTCGTATATACATGTATATATTCATATATTCATGTATATATTCATGTATATATGTATATATGTATATGTGTACATATGTATATATGTATATGTGTACATGTGTATATATGTATATGTATGTACACGTATATGTATATGTATGTATATGTATGTATGTATTTGTATGTGTATGTATATGTATATGTGTGTATGTATATGTATGTATGCATGTATTTGTATGTGTATGTATATGTATGTATACATATATGTGTGTATGTATACATATACGTATATACATATGTATATATATGAATATATACATGTATTCATGTATATATGTATGTATTCATGTATATATGTATATATTCATATATACACACACATAGACATAGCTTATTATTTGTCTCCCACACCAGAATATAAATGCCTAAAGGCAGAGACTGTCTTGCCTGCAACTGCTTTATTTCATGACCTAGAAAACAAATATCCACACAACAATGACCATGGAGGTTTGCGTATCATCATTGTCACCATCATTGGCATCACCACCAATGAGATGAGTGGTTTTGCTGACCTAGGCTGACCAGGTCCAGGGATCACTCATGCATCTGCAGTCAGCTGCAGATCAGCGAGGGGGCGTTTCTGATCATGGCTGAGCATTCTCATGTGCCTGGGGGTCAGCTGGGGCAACTGTTGCTTTTTGGGTCTCACTCCTCAGCAGGACCCTGGTGATAAGGGCAGAGAGGCCAGACTGAGAATGGAGATATGGAAGACAGAGACCAGCCTCTGGTTCCACACACCCCATTCTGTTGGCCAAAGTAATTCCCAAAGCCAGCCCAGTGGGGAAATAGATTCCACCTCTTGACTGGACGGTCTGCAAGTAGCATTGCAAAAAATGTGAATACAGGGAAAGCTGAGGATTTGAAGGTATTTTTGTAATAAATCTACCACAAATAATATGCTGAGTGCAACAGTAGAAGCATGCACAGTACCCTGAGAGAACAGAGGAGACAGACTTAGCCAAACCGTAGGGTGCAGGGAAGGCTTCTGGGGAAAGTTCATGTGTGTCTATCTATGTAAATTTATAACATAAAAGATGAAGTCCTAAAGCAATTAGTGAGCAAAATAAAGCTAACTAAATTCCACTAAAATCTTCCCTCTTTGATATACATGAGGACTTGCATATGGAGAGCTCTGGACCTATTTGGTTAGTCCTGTTCTGAATTTCTATGATTTCTTCTCTTTTCATAGGTTTTATCTCTATAATGCCTGAGGAATCAGTCTCCTTTTCTAAAAACATTAAGTCACTGTGACATGTACTAAGTTCATGTATTTTGATTAGACTTGGGGCTCAAAAGTGGCATCTTTATTTTTCTGAGATTAGCAGGTTACTTTGAATAGGTTTGTCCTTCTCTATCTCTCTAAACTGTCTTCCGAATGACCATATTTTCCTGAGATAGGGATTCTTCCGAGGTCAAGGCTGAGGTTCCGATGATACCATCGTTATCATTTTCATCACCATTATCACCATCACCTACATCATCATCACCATTATTACCATCATAATCATCATCAGCAGCATCATTACCACCACGCTTATCATCATCACCATCATCATCCTCATCACTGTCTTACCATAATAATCATTACCATCACTATCATCACTATTATCACCATCATCAGCATTGCCATTACCATTACCGCCATCTTCACCATCATCACCATCATCATCATCATCATGATCACCATTATTACCATAATCATAATAATTGTCATAACCGCCATCATCACCATTATCACCATCACCATCATTAGTATCACCATTATCACCCTCATCACCATCACCATCATCACTATCACCATCATCATTATCACCATCACCATCATCATCACCACCATTATCATCATAATCATCAGCATCATCATTACCACCATCTTCACCATCATCACTATCACCATTATTACCATAATAATCATCACCATCATCATCACCATCACCACATCATCATCACTGTTACCATCACCACTATCTGTACCACCATCATCATCATCATAATCACCATCACTATCACCATCACCATCATCACCATCACTATCATCATCACTGTTACCATCACCACTGTCTGCACCATCATCATCATCACCATCACCATCACCATCACCACCATCACTATCATCATCACTGTTACCATCACCACTGTCTGCACCATCATCATCATCACCATCACCACCATCACTATCATCATCACTGTTACCATCACCACTGTCTGCACCATCACCATCATCATCACCATCATCACCATCACTATTATCATCACTGTTACCATCACCACTGTCTGCACCATCATCATCATCACCATCATCACCATCACTATCATCATCACCATCAATCACCATCACCATCACCATTATCACCATCATCATCACTATCATCATCACCATCAATCACCATCACTATTACCATTATTGCCATGATCACAATTATCATTACCATCACCATCATCACCATCATCCCATTTTCATCACTATCATTACCATCTTCACCGTCACCATCATTGTCATCACCACCATCTTCACCATCATTATTGCCATCATCCTCATCATTGCCATTATCCTCATATGTAATTCATGCCGTGCTAAAATTAATTGGAAATGTAGGCCAGAAGGTTTATGGAGGAGGTGAGATTGAAAATAAAGATTCATGTGTGATTAGACTCATGCTTAAATCATGAAAATGTGTGAACTCTCTAAGAAAAAAATAAAGATGAAAAAGAAGTCAAAGTATCAGTAGGTGATGATGCTCCTATAGGAGTAAGGGAAGAGGAAATGTAGCTAGTTACAGGTTCAGATATGGAGCTGGCAGGCCTCACTCAAAGCTGAAGTTAAATCAAAGCAAACACGAATCTAGATGAGGCCATTGTGTTTAGAAAGAGCCCGTCCCTGCTGATGTGGAAGGGCAGTTTCCATGGTGTGGTGGACAGAATTCAGATTGCAGCATGCACCTATCACAGCACCAGACATCATAGGATGTCTACCACTCAGCTGCCCTTGCACCTCAGGGAAGCCCACAGAAGTCAGGCCCTTTGCTGGACACCTGCTGGGTTTATGATTAACCAAAATAACAATCCCTTTTCTGCAATGTCTGATGGAGAACCAGAATTTAAATTTGCACTATTAATAGAAAGAATTCAGCAGCCACTGTAAATCAGTTATGCAATTTGAAAATGGTTTCTTAGAAGAAAATTGTCATTGGGGATTTCCAGACTATTTCTTTTATAATAGTACTACTTTAGGAAATGATGAAGAAGCTTCTGTTAAATGTAAGATTGCAGAGGAGAAAAAATAGTGAACTCTTCAGTTGTGATGAACTTACAATGTCACTGAAATATTTTCTTAGCAACTAATTGCAAGGCAAATAAGTGATTATAAGATAAGATATATGGCATCGACAAGGCTGTTTATTACCTTTAGATACATTCTAGATTATATAACCATGAGTTGATTTGTTGGAAATGCTTCTTGAGGACAGGGCCATGTTTATGTGCCTAATACCTTATACTACATCTGGCATTTTGATGAAGGATGGAGGGAAGCAAGGTGACAAAGGAGGGAGGGAAAGAAAAGGTAGAGGAAGGAGTTGCAAGAGTCTTCGGGATGCTTGAAATTCATTTTAATGTCCTGTACTGCATCACCTCCAGCTGAAGACATGGAAACCACGGGCAAATGAGAGCACTGTCAGTGACCTTTGAGGGATTGGGAAAACTGAGGGAGTGCCAAAAGAGTAGACAAATGTTGCTCTTGTTTTAAAAGTAATAAGATGGTAGATTCACACACTGCATACCGGTTTGCTTGAGCAGTCTTCTGGAAGACATTATTAAAGAAATGGTCTGAGAGCACCTGGAAGGGAAAGCAATTCACCAAGAACAATGCCAGTATGCTCCACCGTGTCTTCATCTCAGCCCAGTGCTCATGTAGAATCGGGATTCTGAAAATGAACTTCGAATAAATAAAAATTATTAAAACAAGCAGTGTTAGTCTAACTGCCTTTCCTCCTTTGAAAGATTTAAAAACTTAGAAAGTGAAAAAATTAAGAGAGAGATGATGTATCTGGACTGCAGCAAGGTGGCTGGCAAGCTGTCCTTGCAGAAAAATGAAGAATATGAGCTGGATGTTAATACAAATGAGAAGGTCTCTTCATGAGTTATGTGTGAATTCAAAAGATATTTAATGAATACCAACACAAATAGACATATAGCAAGAAATTAACATTTTTAAAATGAGAGTCCTGATTTAGATTTGGAGGAAGGGGGTCAGGGACTTGTTACCTAAGGTAATATTGAAGCTGAGGTCTGAAGGAAAAGTAGAAGTTTGCCAGGGGAATGGTGGGGGAAGGGCATTTCAAAGGAAGAAACTTCGCTGAGTAGAGAAAATGAGAGTAGAAGTGTAGGTAAAGAATGGTGAGGTAGGATCAGAATGGTTCAGAATTGTACTGGAGTGCTGTGTAGCAGCCAGAAATGCAGGATGTATGGGTTATGTTAGGGCCAGGACTTCTATTCCTGATGCTAAGTGAAAACACAATACATTGAAGGTTTTTCAAAGCAGGTTATGACATTATCTAAACTCTGTTTGTCAAAGCCTATCATGGCTTTTGGGTGGAGAGTGGATTGGAAGGGGAAGTCTCTCATAGTTTGGGGGCAAGAAGATGGTGACTTGGTCTGAAAGGGTGGTGGAAAGAAGGCAAAACGTGGTCAATATCAATACATATTTAGGAGGCAGAAGTGGCAAGATTTTGTCATGGCTTAGACAGGATGGGGACTGGGTTGAAGGGAAAGGCTGGCTTCCAGATTTCTGGGAGGCATAATGGGAGGAGCATCTCCTGAGCAGGAGAATCACCAGAGGAGGAGCAGACACCTGGATGACAATGCAAAGTCAGCTTTGAGGTGAAATGCAGTGGAGGCCAGTGGACTAATTCGTGTGGGGCTGCCAGAGGGCATATGTTCTTTAGCATTCCTCTCAACGACTGCCATGAGGACACGGGAGCCTGATTTTTAGATGACAAATGCTGAAAGGTATGAAAAAATCCTAGTGGCACTTAATTCAAAACGCCATATTGCTATGACTTTTCTTTGATGGCATTTTTGATATTGTGGACACCAACAGTATGTAAATTCACACTTCTTATATCCCTCCAAAAGCCAACCAGTCATCAATTATTGTTGATTCTTCTAAAATGTTTCTCAAGGAGGTCTTCCACCACTGTGTTAACTTAATCCTGCTCCATGTTGCCTTCAGAAAATTAAAATCCTCCCAAATGAATTTTCTGCATCCATCTTCTCTTACCTCCATCTACCCACCACAAAGCTTATAACTAACTTTCTAAATGAAATCCTGAACTACCATTTAACTCTTCGGACAGTATTAAAACTCACATATTTTTCTGGTTGGCATTGGCTGTGCTGAAGTGTCTGTTGTCAACTGTGCCTCAATCTCTTCCAGAGTCTCCTGCGCCCTGCAGAAGAGAAGCCTGCAGCTACACTGACCAGCATTCCTGCTGCTGCAGGGTTCTAGGTTAAAGACTGCCAAGAGGCACTGCTGGGAGGTTTGGAAGGTGGAGGATAAGGAGAACTGTTACTCTCCAGTAGACTTGCTGGCAGAAACAAAGGTGGAAGGTGCATTCTTGAGCAACATCTACCTGGTACTGCCTGCAGCTGTGCTTGGGAGAGAGCTCCTGCTGAGATGTCTGAAAGCTTTGGTGGCATTGAGTATCCTGAAAATTATCTGCTTGAGCATTTGGGTTCCATCTTTCACCCTCCAGCCTTCCAAGAGGCTGTGGAAGCCTCCAATGATTTCCCACATTAAACCGAGAATACCTAGCTTGGCTTCTGTTTTCCTGAAGCAGTCATCCTTCACGTGACCCCAAACCGATCGCTCTAAACTCAATTCTCTTCGTACTGTCATTTCTCTCAACCCCAGTACCGTAGCTTCCAGTCACAATCAATCATGGGCTTCCCCTGCGGAGTTTTTCCCACTCCCTGGAGGGGTTTAGTGACCAGCTCAGTGCCTGGCATCAGGGAAACACTCAATGGAAGTATGTTAATTAAATAAACATATGCATGAATCTTTATATCTTTGCCTCTTTTGTGTCCTCTGCCTCAGGTGCCTATCTTCCAATCCATTGTGCAAAGGCTTGCACATGAGTTATTTGTTAATTCAAAAGATATTTTTGAATACCTACACAAACAAATGTATCACTATCCAGTTCAAATTTCCTATGCACCCCTTCCCAAATTTTTCATGCAGATTTAATTGCCAGGTCTTTTGTGTTTCCATGGAAATTTGTGCACACAGGGCCAGCCCCATAATTTTAGGGCCCAGTGTAAAATGAAAATGGAGGGAGGCCCTTTGTTAAAGAAGCAAGGTGAAAGATGTCATTAGAGGGACAGGTGCCACGGAAAGATTTTGCCTTTCTTCTGGGTCTCTCTGCTATCATGGTGATTTTCAGTTACTCTATAGCATCAGGTTCCTTCAGGTGCAGACATGCATGTGGGGCTGGCACAGACCTTCACGGGCACTGGGGGCCACCCCATGACCTGGCAGAAGTGCTGTCCGTCCTGGGCTGGTGTGTGGAGCCTTGGTGGGGCAAAAGGTTCAGCCTGGCATTTCCCCTCCCATGTAGTTGCGATCCCATCGCACGTGAATGGGTGACTCCAAGGCCATTGCTGCCTTTACAGTAGGACTGTGTGTAAGCCCCATCAAAGCTCCAAGCCCCTGACACCTGCTCCACTATTCCAGTGGATTTCACTTAGAAAACACAAATTAAAAGATAAAATCATTATGAATTTCAAGACGGCACTCACAGAGCATTAGAACCCAAGCACAGGTCCCTGGTTACATGCCCCAGAAGCCAGCCCTGGGCACAGCTTGCTTGATGATCAGAGCCAAGAGCATGGACCCTAGAATCAGCCTGTCTGGGCTTGATGTCGGCTTGGCTGCTCACTTCCTGCATGACACTGGGGGAGTTGCCAAACTTCCTGAAGCTTCTGCTTCCCCATCTAGAGGATGAGGAAATAACTGTGCTTACCACCCAGGGCTGTTGTTACCATTAAATAAAACAATATGTGTATAATCCAGCTCCCAGCACACAGCATGTACCCAATAAATGCTTGCCAATATTATTGTAGTATTCATCCCAAGAGATTAAAAAGATAACCCAAGTTACAGCATTCCGTGGGAGCATTCGTCTCGGCGTTGACTGTCCCTGAGCCTCTCATATCCCCAGGGCCCCTCCAGGTCACAGAGTCTTGTTCTTTTCTGCTCTTGCCTGCCAAGGGCCATGGAGCACACATGGTGGGCAGGGGGTCCACTCTCACAGTGCTGACTCTGTGTCCAAGGCGCCAAGGCTCAGCTGCTCCAGAGGCATCCCTTGCTGGATACCAGCTGTGACCTATGATGAGGGAGTATGTCCCCCAACTCTGTCACTGGCACATCCCAACAAGAACCCCAGTGCCCCTACAGTGTCCCCCATGGTTTGCTGTGAGAATAGGTTGATCAGCTCCTGCCCAGGGCCCCCTTTTCCCTGATATGAGTCATTGGGACCCAGTGGGCATGATGATATTAGGTACATTGTTTCACTGGCTAGAGACTCTCTTTCCCCACCGTTCTTCATGCATGCCCAGACATACTTGTAAGAAAACATTTTAAATGGTCCATTTTTAAGGCATGATAAATCTAAGTACTGGTAGCCAGCCTGCAAATGTAACAAACCGCATGGCTCATGCACCTAGAAGGTTATGATAAGTGAACAGAATGTAGAGGAGGGGTCAGCCCATAAAAAGAAAGTTAGTTTTGTTTTTGGGAAATTGAAACTTAAGTGGGGAAGGGGATGGGGTATACCCTTATAAGGGGATCATAGACCTTGGGCGATGTCTGGGAAGATTGTAACCCCACAGTATTTGACCAGTGGGGAACTGGGGGAGGGATTTGCCTGATAGCAGATAAACTACCTGCTGGAACTGCTCTGGGTGTGCCCGCCTACCAGACACCCCATCTTGCAGGACCGCCTTTAAAAGTCTCGCTTCTGCTGTTCTTCGTGCCTCCGAGTCCATTCTTTGGGTTTGGATGGGTGAATGCGTGCGTCTCACAAACCGAACCTCAGTGTAGCTTCAGGTCCGACTCACATCCGTAGGTGACTTGTGGTTCTCTCATCCATCAAGCAGTGTGTTCTAGAAATGGGAGATGTGTGATTAGTGAGTCCCTCCAGCGATTCCCGACTCCCGCCCGTGTTCTATGCAAACAAATCTGTACCTAAGGCCTTACGTGGCCCTACATAGACCCTGGTGCAAAGTTAGAATCCAACTGATTTACTTATTTTCAAGTCAGGAGCCTGAATCCTGAATCCCGAATCCTGGTCCACCATCAGCTCAAGGCTCCCCGGGGACATGACCAGGGGAGCTCAGCCACACAATTGTTTTTGCTGGCTGGAACTTTGACTTCCACCCTGTGAAGCTGATCTGACGCATGTGTGACCTTCACCGATGTTCTTTTATGTTTTATAACCCATGTCTCCATCCCTCTGATCCAGCTCCAGCCTAGGCAGCTCTTCTTCACTGCTCCTGGCCCTTCACTGGCTCATTTGAAGAAGCTCTCTGCTGCCTGCAAGCTCTCCTCATCCATTCCGTAAGTGTCACCTTTCACTGCTCGAAAGTGGAGGAGAAAAGAAAGAAAGTCAAGTGAAGGAAGAAAGCTCGATCTCTCTTACTCCTCACACCAAAAGTTCCAGCCCCATGGAGGGAGAACACACTACCTTGGCTTAATGATCCTTGTACTGTCACGGCACCTTCCTCAAGGGCAGATGAGGCTTCCAGCAAATGCAGATTAATTAAGGCAGATTGTTTTGCCAATCAACATATCTCGAATTTCCCATCTTCTAATGTCACGGACTATGTGCCTTACTCTGGACATGCCGAAATTGGAACAACAGCATGGACATTTGAAGGCATTCTCCACTCTGCTCTGTGTTCTTACCCTCATTGTCACAGGACCTCTGGGGGTACGTCTGCGGGATACTTTTTAACTTTGCTTTATAGTTTGGAAAAACGGAGGCACAGAAAGTTGTGCTTTGCAGACACAGCCCTTATGATGGGCTGGAGCTGCGCTAGCGAGGCCCCAAGTTCTCTTCCTCCAAGTTCACTGCTCTTTCTATTTTAAACTGCAAACGTGTAAGTTCCCCTGGAATTCCAGGATGAACTCAGCAGGCTCTTGTGGGTGTCCCAGGGACTTATGGACCACACAGCACATGAGGCTCGGTGGTGAGGCATGACGCATGGTGTCCCATACACAGGAAATACACATTGATGTTGCACGTCCTGTTTAGTGTTTCTTCATGTTCACCTCTCCCATGTGAATGTGCTCACGTCGGAATCCTTCACTTGGAGAGACATAAACACTGCTCCTTGTAAAGTGATGTTGACTAAATGCTATCAGATGATGTGTGCGATTCTTCTAAGTGTGTCCTTGGGAGGCATTCAACTAAACACAACCTAACATAACCAAAAAGCAAAGTTTGGATCAAGTGATTGTTATAGCCCCTCTGTTCTTTGTATTAAAACTATGCATGCTTTTCACATATTGTCAGAAGTTGCTTGATTTTTTTTCCCGCATTAAAATGATTTAGAGCCACGTTAGCTGTGAGTGTTCTTGCTAATGCATGAAAGGGCTCTGTGACATGGGGTTAAAAGGGCTACAGAAGGGCCTCATCCTGTGCAGAGGTTAGAGGCAAGCACCCGCAGCTGGCTTCTCATGACAGGGGGTTGACCTGGGAAGCAAACCTGTGCCCCTGGAGAGTTCATTCAAACTCTTTTCCTTTTGAAAAACGGTTCTTTTACAGGTTTGTGTTGGCACAACACCCAAACCCTGCAAGCGATTGAAAAACAAACAAACAAAAAAAAGTGGGAATTTCCAGTAACCTGGAATGTGGAAAGTGATATTATATCCATCCCGCGTTCAATAGACTTGCCTTCACTCTCCAAATGGTGTAAACCAAAGAAACGTTCACACGGGGAAATGCTGTTGAGACCCATCACCATTGAAGAGTGTACAGGCGCTTCCCGGAGCGCAGCTGCTGTCCCCGGCACGCAGGCTGGGAGCCTCTGTGTTCCCTTGGGTGCTGCTTTGAGACTCTATGCAGAGGGGCTTCTTGTTTACTGGGGAGGGGCTGCCAGCTCCTAGTCCCTCACCATTTCCAAGCGCTGGGGATGCCATCTGGGGTTACCCGGTGAACAGAGCCTCTGGTCCTACCCAATATCACCTCCTCCAGCCAGCAGCAGTCTGATTCTAGATCTGTGTGGCTGCTGGTGTGTCTCACACCCATGTTTATTTTAAAGACATGTCATGGTGGTGAATGCCAGCCTGTCTAATGAATTACTATTGTCCAGGCGGTCTGGCCTCATTTTAGATTTAGTGTTATCTCATTTAGATAATAGTGTTACTATTCTTTTAAATAAATTGGCAGGAAAAAAATCAGTGGGTAGCACGTGATGTGTGTTGCGTCTCCAGCTAATAATGAACTATTAGACCCTTGGACTGTGGCTCCCAAAGTCAAGCAGCCTTTGCTGTCCTCGCCACCCTGTTATGCAGGATTTTATTTTTAAAAATTATGTTCAGAAACAGAGAGGGAGACTGTGACCAGTGCTTGAAAACAAATGAACCTGGTTGATCGAAGGTTGAGGGAAGAAAGCCTGGCAGTGGCTCCAATAGCTGCCTTGCTGTCTCCCTTTCTCTGCTACGTATTTGTGGAGCTTTTCTTTTTTCTGTCTTTTCTCCTCCCCTTCCTCCTTCCTTTCTCCTCTTTCTTTTTTAGTTTGCACTAGTGTCAACGTTTTCTTCTAATGTCACTTTATTTTTCATTTCAAATTGTTTTCCTTTAATGTTAAATATGTTTATTTTCTAAAAAATTAGAAAAGACAAGTAAGCCAAAACAAAACAAAACAAAACAAAAACCAACCAACCAAACAAAAAAACTAGTCTGAAACCCCATAGTGAAGAGATAACTACTCCTCCAAATAATATATGCTTCCAAATAATACATTATATATGATATGATCGATAATGTAATTGGATATAATATACTATGTTGCCCCAAATGAGATTATATTTTGCATACTGGTTTATAAATGGTTTATTTAATTTGCTACATGAATAGCTTTTGTGCTCATAAGCCCTATTTTAATGGTTGCAAAGCAATCCATTTTGTGGGTGTACTATTTGCTTCACCAATTCTGTTTTGATGGGCTTATCGATTATTTTATATATATATTTAAAATTAATATAAACAATTATCTGAGAATTATATTTTGCTCACCCATCTATGTGCTCTTATTCGATTCTTTGGGACATCCCCTAGATAGGAAACTGTCGCTCTTTTTAAAGACAATTGCTACCGCTTGTCAAATAACCACCCACTCAGAAAGGCTGACTCAGCAGCACAGTGTGGCAGGGCCCACTTCCCTGGACCCGTGCTACATGTCTCCCTACACATTTTAATCCATTTCCTTTTTGCTTTTATTATTTTTAATTGATGTATAGTAGCTGTACATATTTATAGGGTACAGTGTGATATTTCAATACATGTGCAATGATCAAATCAGAGTAATTAGTGTATCCATCGCCTCAGTCATTTATTAAGTCTTTGTGTTTGGAACATTCAAAATCCACTCTTCTAATTAAAAAATATACCATAAATTGTTGTTAAATTACAACATACATCGTTGTTAGTCACCCTATAGTGCTGTAGAACCCTGGAACTTATTCCTCCTATCTGGCTGTAATTTTGTATCCATTAACCAACCTCCGGCTATCCCCCGTCCCCTGCCCTGCTTCTGTTAACCACTGTAATATTCTCTGTTTCTATGAGATCAACGTTTTTAGCTTCCCCGTATGAGTGAGACCACGCAGTGTCTATCTTTCTGTGCTTGGCTTATTTCACTTAACACAATGTCCTTCAAGCTCCTTTATGTTGCCAAAAATGGCAGAATTTCTTTAATGGCTGAATAGTATTCCATTGTGTATATATACCATATTTCCTTTATCTATTCTTTTCTTAAGGAACAGTGCTGTTTATTCCATACTTTGTTTATTGTGAATAGTGTTGCAATAAACATGGGAGTGCACATAATCTCCTCGACAGACTGATTTCATTTCCTTTGGATATACACCAGGTAGCAGGACTGCTAGATAATATAGTGGTTCTAATTTTAATTGTTTTGAGGAAACTCCATATTGTTTTTCATAATGATTGAGCTAGTTTACATTCCCACCAACAGTGTATAAGAGTCCTCCTTTCTCTACATCCTTGCCAATATTTGTGTATATATATATATTTTTTGACAATAGTCATTCTAACTGGGGTGAAATTATATTTCACTTTGGTTTTGGTTTTGTTTTGATTTTCCCTGATGATTAACACTGTTGAGCATTTTTTCATATACTCATTGGACATTTGCATGTCTTTTTTGAGAGTGGTCTATTCAGTTTGTTTGCCCATTTTAAAAATTGGATTATTATTATTATTATTTTTGCTGTTGAGATCCTTGTATATTCTGGATATTAATCCCTTGCTGGGTGAATAGTTTGCAAATATTTTCTCCCATTCTGCAAGTTGTCTCTTCACTCTGCTGATTGTTTCATTTGCTGTGCAGAAGTTTTTAGTCTGCTATAATCCCATTCGTCTATTTTTGCTTTTGTTTTTGCCCGTGTTTTGAGGTCTTTTCCACAAAATTTTCTCCAGACCAAGGTCTTGAAATGTACCCCCTATGTTTTCTTTTAGTAGTTTTATAGTTTTGGGTCTTTCATTTAAGTCATTAAACCATTTTGAGTTGATTTTTGTATGTAGTGAGAGTTAAGGGTCTAGTTTTACTTTTCCACATATGGATATTTAGTTTTCTCAGTACGATTTATTTAAGTGGCTATTTCTTCTCCAGTTAATGTTTTTAATGTCTTTGTTGAAAACAAGTTGACTGTAAACATGTGGATTTATTTCTGATTTCTCTATTCTGGTCCATTGATCTATGTGTCTGTTTCTACATTTTTAGTTTTTTTTTTTTTTTTTTTTTTCCTAGTCCCATGTCATTTTGGTTACTATAGCTTTGTAATCTATTTATTTTGAAGTCTGGTTATATCATGACTCCAGCTTTTGCTCAAAATTGCTTTGGCTATTGGAGGTCTTTTGTGGTTCCAAATGAATTTTAGGATTTTTTTTTTATGTCCATGAAGAATGCCATCAGCATTTTAATAGAAATTGCATTGAATCTGTAGATTGCTTTTGGTAGTACAGTCATTTTCACAATATTAATTCTTCCAGTTCATGGACATTGCATATCTTTCCCTTTTGTGTGTGTGTGTGTGTGTGTGTGTGTCTTCTTCAGTTTATGTCATCAGTGTTTTATAGTTTTTCTTGCAGAAATTGTTCACCTCATTGGTTAAATTTATTCCTAAGTATTTTATTTTTTAATAGCTATTGTAAGTGGAATTGCTTTCTTTACTGATTTTCCTGCTATTGTTGTTGGTGTACAGAAACACTACTAATTTTTTTTTGCACTTTGATTTTGTATCCTACAACCTTACTGAATTATTTATCAGTTATAAAAGGTTTTGGTGGAAGTTTTAGGGTTTTCAATATATAAGATCATGTCATTAGCAAACAGGGATAATTTGACTTTCTTCTTTCTAGTTTAGATGGTCTTTATTTCTTTTTCTTGCCTAATTGCTCTGGCTAGAACTTCCAGTACTATGTTGAATAAAAGTGGTGAAAATGGGCATCCTTCTTTTGTTCCAGCTCTTAGAGGAAAAGCTTTCAACTTTTCCTCATTCAGATGGCTGTTGGCTGTGGGTATGTCATATATAGCCTTTATGATGTTGACATATGTTCCTTCTGTACCTGACTTGTTGAGAGTTTCTTTTTTATTGTGAAGAGATGTTTAATGTTAACAAATGCTTTTTCTTTCTATGAGGTGATTATATGATTTTTTCATTTATTCCGTCAATATGATATATCATGCTTATTGATTTTTGTATTTTGAGCCATGCTTGTATCCCCTGGGATAAACCCCACTTGATCATGGTGAATGATCTTTTTAATATGCTACTGGATTCAGTTTGATAGTATTTTGTTCAGCATTTTTTTATCTATGTTAATCAGAGGTATTGGCCTATAGTTTTCTTTTTCTTTCTTCCCTTGCCTTCCCTTCCATTCTGCCCTACTTCCCATTCCCCTTCCCCTTCCCCTTCCCTTTCCTTTCTCATTGGTTTTGGTATCAGAGTAATTCTGGCCTTGTAGAATGAATCTGGAATAATTTCCTCCTCTTTAATTTTCTGGAAGTGTTTGGAATCTGATATTTATTTTATTGATTTTTTGTCTAGATGATCTGTCCAATGGTGAAAATGGAATTTTGAAGTTTCCAACTATTATTATATTGATTTGATCTGTTATATTATAGATCAAATGATATTTGCTTTACATATCTGAGTGCTCCCATGCTGGGCACATGTATATGTACAATTGTTACAGCATCTTTCTGAATTGATACCTTTACTATTGTATTATAACCTTCTTTGTCTCTTTTCATAATTTTTGACTTAAAGTGTGTTTTACCTGATATAAGTCTGGCTACTCCTGCTCGCTTTTGGTTTCCGTTTGTGCAAAATATCTTTTTCTATCTTTTTACTTTCAGTCTGTGTGTGTATTTACAGATGAAGGGAGTTTCTTACAGGCAGCATATAGTTGGGTCATGTTGTTTCATTTATTCAGCCATGTATATTTTTTAAATGGAGAATTTGTTTCCACTTAATGTTACTTTTGTTAGGTAAGGACTTATTCTTGTCATTTAGTTAATTGTTTTCTGGCTATTTTGTTCCTTTCTTCCTTTCTTATTGTTTATCATTGGGGTTTGGTGGTTTTCTGTAGTGATAAAGTTTATTTTCTCTTTCTCTTTTGCATATCTCCTCTACAAGTGAGTTTTATACTTTTGCATGTTTTCAGGATAGTGATTATTGTTTTTTAGCTTTAAGATATAGGACTCCTTTGAGAATTCTTGTGAGGCTGGTTTAGTGGTATTGAATTCCCTCAGTTTTTGCTTGTCAAAGAAAGACTTTATTCTTCTTTTCTGAGAAATAGCTTTGCTGAGTATAATATTTTTGACTGACAATTTTTTTCTTTCATCACTTTGACTGTATCATCACATTTTCTCTTGATGTGTAAGGTTTTTGTGGAGAAATCTGCTGTTAGTCTAATGCAGATTCCCTACATATGACTAGATACTTTTCTCTTGCTGCTTTTGGAAAACTCTCTTTGTCTTTCAATTTTGACAATTTGACTGTAATGTGCCTCAGGGACGATCTTTTTTGGTTTGAATTTATTTGTGAATCTTTGAGATTCCTGGACCTGGATGTCCAGATCTTCAGCTATTATTTCATTAAATAGGTTTTTTGATGCCTTTTTCATTCTCTTCTGCTTTTGGAAATCTCATAATATGTGTATTTGTTTGCTTAATGGTGTCCTCTGTAAGTCTTATGGACTTTATTCACTCTTTTTCATTATTTTATTTTTCTCTGACTAGGTAATTTCAAGTAACCTATCTTCAAGTTCAGAGATCATTTTTTTCTTCTTGATTAAATCTGCTATGTAAGCTCTTATTGCATTTTAAAATTTAATTCATTGCATTCTTCAGCTGCAGTATTTCTGTTCTGTTCTTTTTCATGATTTCTATGTCTTTGTTTAATTTTCTACTTATTCATGAATTATTTTTCTCACTTCACTGAATTATTTTCCTGTATATGTAGTATCTTGTTGAGTTTCCTTAAGAGCATTATTTTGAATTTGTTGTCTGGCACTTCATTAATTTTCTTTTCATTGGGGTCTGTTACTACAGTTATGTTCTCTTGGTGGCATCATATTTTCTTGCTTTTTCATGCTCCTTATGTTCCTGTGTTGATGTCTGTGCATCTGATGGAACAACTGCTTCTTCCAAACGTTCTACAGTGGCTTTCATAGAGAAAGGCTTTTCACTTGCAGTTGGGTTGTAGTGTGCTGATTGAGAAGGGTATAGTAACAGTTTCCAGATAGGTGCAAAAACTGTGGGCACCTCAGTGATCTAGGCTGTAGACATTTATGGCAGTGGCAGCATAGGTTGTTAATGACCTCTGTGTCAAGGCTTTTGGGGCCTTCCTATTCTTGTTTTCCCCACAATGGGGAGACTTAGCTGAGAAGATTCCCTCTTGGTTTCAGGTCTGAGACTGCCTATAAACAGCCGCAGAAGCGCTGTGTTCCAGGTGCAAGTGTTTGGCTCTAGGGCCAGATTTCTAGCTTTGGGGTCTCACAAACTTATTGTGACACTGGAATCTTGGGGATACAGGTTTGCTCTCTCTAGCAGGGTTAAATGTAGGTTGCTCACAGAGCCAGGATCTGTGACTCTGAGGTACCTCTTAGTAGTACAAGTCTGGGGACTGAGCAGTACCTGTGATTTTGCCCTTAGGGGGCAGGGCACAACCGTGGCCTGACTCTGGGGAAGAAGGAATGCTCTGGAGGTTTGGGCCAGAAGAGCAGGTATGGCTGCAGTTTGGGAATGTGAACCAATAGGGCTCAGTGGCATCTTGGGTCCCAGGGTTTGAGGCACCATGTAGTAGTGACTCTAGACTCTAGGGTGGGGGGCAGTATCTGGGACTCTGTGAGGACAGGTTCAGCAGCAGCAAATACTCCAGAGAACAGCTGTAATTTGGGCACAGAGGGATCAGAAAATGGCATAGTGATGACTCCACTCCCTGGAAAGAGGGGTGTCTCGAAAGCTCAGACTCTAGAGGGCTAGTGCAGCTCCAGGAAAGTAGGGTATTAGAATCGTTTGTCCGGTGGGGCAGGGTGTCTCAGCTCAGCCTCTGCTGTGTTTCCCTGATATGCAGGATAGTACATTAGCTCAGTCCTGGGATGCACAGCCGCAGTGCTGCTGAGCTTGGCCTGGGCACTGTTTCCCCAGGGGTTGATGTGCTGCTTCAGCTCAAGTGCAGAATATGTGACTGTTCTGTGTGGCCCAGACATTTTCGCAGGATGCAGGCTTCTACTTCAACTTAGGCACGGAGGAGGCATAATTCCTCAGAGTGGTCAAGGTATTATTTTTCTCAGGAGGTAGGGCACTGCTTCAGCTCAGGCTGGAGAGGGTGCAGGAGGGGTAGGTGGAAGGGACCCACCTCTGCTTGGCCTCCTGGGGAGAGAGATAACAGTTGCTTGTAGCTCAGCTTAGGGATGTCGGGCCATCAGGCTGGGCTGGTTCATCAGTGACTTAGCCTCAGGGATGAAGCGGAGCCATGCTTACTTGCTGCTGAAGCAAGGCATGCTGCAGCCATCATTTAGTTCCAAGATGGCACTGCAATGTGGCTGCACAGGGAGTGGGGACAGTGTTGGCTCCTTCTCTGGGGAAAGCACAGCTGTGTGGTCTCTGGGCAGCTCCCTCAGCTGGACTTGGTGCTGGTGGGGACTGCAGGGGACCTGGTTGGTGAGGTGTTTTGTAGGTGTCCAAGGTGTGGATGGGGATTGCTGAAATCCTCTTGTTTGCCTCCTGGCCGTAGGGAGAAGCTCCTTCTTTTTCCCAGCTGATCCTGGTTGGCGATGGGGTGGTGGAGGTCTGGCTTTTCCTTCTGCTCTCTACGTGGCTATCCTGGGTGTCTGGGCTCGCCAGGGTTTCTGTTACTTCTCTGATGTACTCGGGTGTTCTCCCTCAGTTATTTTCAGTAAAATGTGCTTGTTTTATTTGTGTTCTGGCTTTCTTTGGTAGGGGGATGAGGGCTAGGGGCTTCTAATCAGCCATCTTGCTGATGACCAATCAGCCATTCATTTCCCTTTAAAGGAGGCTTCTTTCTATTTTTTTAAAATTGTCCATTCGGTTATTGTCTACTTGCCTTTCTGGTTTTGGGCCAATGATCTCTTCTCTGATTGAAAACAAGAAAGTAGCAATGTGGGTGCTAAACCAGTTTCTGCATTTCAGTGGCCATGCATAAATCCTCTCTGATAACCTGAGAATGATCTCCTTGTCCCCTCTCTTAGCCACAGCGTGGCCTTACCATCTCTTCGGAAATTCTGCACACAGTCATTTGCAATCTGAGTGGTAAACTGTGTTTCAGACCCTGGCGCACTGGCCCCTGGTACGTCCTTCCATCCGTAACAGAGTCTTTCATTTGTGCTCAGTTAAGTTTTCAGTCAATTCCTGAAAGTTTCCACTGTTTTTTTTTTCAGGTATTAAATGCTGATGGTGTAGTAGACATTTACCTCAACCCCATAATTTATTTAGCTCTTTGTGCAATAGATTTCATTAAATTAAAAAAAAAAAGGTTTATTTGTTTTGACAAGTCCATGTGCTACCATCGTATTGTGCCATGAACATGTCATAATAGAAAATAGTCCCTGCAATTAGCTCGGTGGTACGATGACTTAGAAAATGGCTGCTTTATAATTTTTGACAATTTGAAACTCAACCAAAGTGCTCCCTATAAACACCCTCATTTATGAGATGGATGTTTCTTTAGCTTTGATAGGGGCAAGAGCCGAGATGAACCAGCCGTCTCCCTATATTGCAAGCAGTAATGTATAGAACACCCCCCTTGCAGGGCTCAGACACAGCACCCAGGCCCCCCTTGTCAGTAGTGCCGAGTGCCATCACCTGACCTTTGTGAGTTAGAGAAAGAATCCAACCCAAGGGAGCACATCAGTGCAACATACCTTTGAAGTTTTACCTCTTTTATATCTTGGCCCAGACTCGGGTTTTGATCTAAAGTATACACTTGCTAGTAGTTCTAGTAATTCCTTCCAGAATAGTAATTATTTTTCTATTTCTTGACATTTTTGGTGCCATTCTCACTTTGATAAGAATTTTTTTTTTTGTTATGGGATAATGATATTGCCAATGACAAGTCTCCCTCTCTTTTTTCTAACTTCTCCAGGTTTTTGGGAGGGCGTGTGTGATAACATACTTACTTTGCCAGCGTAAGTAATGTGAAGCAGTAAGAACAGCAACATGGTTTCTGCATTTCTTTAAAACACCATTAACACATCTTACTCTGTCAGACATTAGCAGGCTTGTTTTATGTCTTTGTGATTGTTAAGTAAAAATAGAGACCAAGTTATTGTCTGTGTTTGGTAAAATGTCTTAGGCACTCAACATACTTTATAAATAATAACATTAATAACAGTGCAGCTGAATCACTAAATGTCTTCTGAGCTTTTTTCTCTCACTAAATTCGAAGTTGGCTTTTCATTCTCTGTTCTTCCCACATACCCTGGCTTCTCATGGCATTTTAATGAGTTATTTTAGTTTAAAACATATTGTTATATTCTTCATATACATATCTTATTTATATCTACTAACAACCTTTTAAGGATGATTTTATTATTTGCACTTTGGGGATGCGAAAATATTAATATTGCCACTTGGAGGCTCAAAGAGGTTAATTAACTTATCAAACGTCACGCTTGTAAAAGTGCAGAGCCAGGATTTGAACTTGGGTCTGCCTGGCCCCACTGTCTGACAATTTTTCCCAGTAACACTTTGCTGCTCTAGTGCTCTCAGTACATCAGATTCACTTAGACAATTCGAGTCTTCCCTGGTGTTGTAGAGCTTGTTTACTGCTGGACCTGTGTGGGCACATGTGATAATCTCAAACGTGAAAATAATGTTGCTTTTATGCAATAAAATTCATTGTTAATAAGTGCAGAGGCCACAAGCCTTCTCCACCTTCTGCTTCATTTTACTGGTGTGTTCTTTGAGCATCTACCACATTCAATAACTGCAATAACTCGACCCTGCTCCCGGAATTATGTTGGGTACAGGGTGTCAGAGCGAGGAGGTGATTAAAAGATGCCCACATCCATTCATTGCGTGATCAGATACACAAAGGCAAGACAGATGTGATTTCTGCCTTCATAGAGCCCAGAGTGCAGGAGAAGTGAGCCTGTAGTTAGCACCTGTCATGATCAAGATACCGAACTGAAAGGGAGGCTAGAGGGTCTTCCTGGAGCCACCTAACCCTTCTGGGGTATCACGAGAGACTTCCAAAGAAGGGCTGTGTTAGGAACTCGACTGAGACTTGACGGATGAGTAGGCTTTAGTCAGGCAGAGTGGATAAAGCACCATATAGGGAGTGCAGCCCTATCCAACTAGTTGTATCATCTAAAGAAAGCCACAGGACCTACCTTGTAAAACCCATCACCCCAGGACAGTAAGTCTGAGCCTCCATAAAGCACTTTTAAACATCTTAAGCGAGCGACCAAATGTAAAATTGTTTACACTTATCATGACTAAATTCATCCATTTGATGGCCTCAGGTGGCTAAATTTTGGGTAGATCTGTACAACTAAGAAGCCAGTCTAACAGTTTGAGTCTTTAGAAAACACCAATAATTTCTGAGAAAAGTTTTGACTTGTAATCTATTTTAAACATTTGTTTGGTTAGCAGATTGCTTTTCTTTAATAAGAAGCAACTGGAAATCAACCGTTTTCCAAGCCCAAATACATTTTAGAGGCTTTTGTCAAAACTGTGGAGTTAACATAATGTCTTGGGGCTGGACCCAGGCTGAGAATCTTACTCCGTGTAGGAAGATAGACAAGTTCTGTACCAACTGTGTGTTGGAATATACACATCCACACAGTCTTCCAGATAACTTCAAACTCAGCAACTCTGCAGACAGGGGGCCAGCTTGGGCACAGGTGCGATAACTCAGGCCCACTCTGTGGACTGCTCTTAGTTTCCCAGCCGATGAATGCCTGCCCCTTGCCCCACAGTTCTTACCACTGGCCTAACAGGGAAAAACCTCCTGTCCGGAAGGGAGAGGTGAACAGTCTTTACTGATGTCACACCTCCTGAAAGCAGAGGGTGACAGGAAGACTGTCTGAGTGACACAGTCCTGTTCTTGCAATTCCAACCCTAATCTCCATGGAGTCCTTGGCTTGGGCTCCGCGAGGCTGTCTTGACATCTTTTAGGCTGCAGTCGTGTGAATGAAGGCTTGTTTCCATATATTATCTGTTCTTTGTGGCTACCACTTTGCTCTACAAGCCCCCTTTGGGTCAGGGAACTTGAATTATTGAAATAATAAATCACACCAAAAATCCTTCATTTGTAGCTGAAATGAGGCTCAGTGTTTGCATTTACTGATATGGATTTTTCCACCTACGCTTGACCTTGGGCTGCATTTCTACTTTGTGAGTCAGAAGACCCAAATGTTTACCAGCCTCAGGGCCTGCTTTTCTTACAGGTTCTTTGGGTGGAAAATAAGGATGGGATGTTACTGATCCTGTTTTACCTCTCAAATGACCTGGGAAAGCTAAAGACCAACCAGGCAGTCCATAAGAAACGGGGGGTACTGGCCTGGTGGGTGTTCTTCTTGGTTGATATATTTCTAGTAGATTTTAAAAATCTTGGCTTGCTAATATGACCACAGATATTTAGATTGCAAAATGTGACAGAAATATAACCAGATATATGTATATCTATATACTCTAAATCTAAACCTACATCTGTACCTTTACTTACACCTATGTCTGTGTTTACATTTATAGTCACGTCAATACCAATATAGACATAGAATACATGTGTATGAGAATGAAAGAGGGCAGGGAAGAGAAAAGACACAAAGAGGTTTGGGATGAAATTGAATTCTTAGCATTTGAAAGTGAAGATTGATTTTTGTTTTTCACTTTTACTGTTTTCAGAAAATTGTGAATGTGAATTCAAGGGTGATTGGAGTCCTCTGTTTATCCAAACCGTGAATTTTGGAGAATCATTAACAGGTGAACCGGTACTGAGGAGCCCGGGCTTTGAGCCTCTGCCTGTCCTCACCTGGGTGTAGGTGATGGGCTAACAGGACTTCTCAGGCTTGGATCCAGGTGCACCAGATGGACAGCTGTACTGTTAGAATCAGTTTGGGTTCTTTCTTTGAGTGTATCCCTATTGAACCCTCCAACTTGTGCCAAATCTTAAGCTGTTGTGAAATGGGGGGCTTTGAAAGTCTTTAACATCACGATGTTCCTGCCTCACGGGAGGCTGTGAGTCAGAAGTGTGTGTAAAGAGAAGAGGAAGGAGAGCAGAGGAGTTACAGTTTAATCTGTAAACTAATACACATAGTATATGCTTTAAAAATACTGTGAGGATGAGTATTTGTATTTCATATGTATATGAAATGCTTAACTCAGTATCAGCACATGGAAAGAGCTAACACAGATGGCATGTGGTTGTTGATGATAGTAATTGATGAGCCCTGTTGCTGTTTGGTTTCAGCTGTTTTGAAGAACTGGCACCTCCCCAGGTCTCTGCATACTCACCTTCCCACTCGCTGCTGGTGGCATGGTGTTAGATCATAGCTCACTTGGCAACTGAGTGCAAAACCTGATTTCTCACCTTTCCTTATTGCAGTCCTCCACGAACATCCCCTGTTAGGTCTCATACCTGCCCACATTGTGAACTATGTCAAATCTTAGCCCCCCAAGCAACTTCTACTCTACTACTGAAGTCTGATCTGCCTTTTACTGTTATTGAAGAGGCTCACGTGGTATTGCTTGAATAAACTCTTCTCCTATCAACTCCTCTTTAACTGGTCACCTAGGAACTGTCCTTCAAGACTTGGATTCCAATTTGCCTTGGAAATGCGTTCCAAGGAATGGGTGAGATTTGGTGGGGAGCACCACCTGAGAATAAAACAAAGATTCAGCCACGACAGCCAGCCACAAACGATTGTAAGTTGCTTATGGAGATAAGAGACAATGTTTGGTTTTTATCTGGTGCCACAGGAACGATGTGACTCAGAGCCCTGAGCAGGGTCCGGGATGGCACTGAGCACAAGGGGGACGCGTAGATGGATGCATTATCTTCTTTCACTCAGCAGACGGTAGGAGAGTCTCTTATTTTTATTGTATTTTCTTGTATTTAATATACAAGAATTTGACAAAGTACTACAGTCTAATCATCTAATAATATCCATTTTACCCCATAAAATTATTATATCCAGTCTTAAAATGTTAAATATGTCACTATTAGAAGAGAGTAACATAAAACTCAGTTTATAATATTAAAACTCGTAACATGACACAATGTTATCAATCACATTCCCTGGTAATATTAAACTTTCCTCATTTTTCTTTAATTTTGCATTTTTAGTGTAACAAATTGAGATTAAAGCAGCAGGCTTTTGTTCACAATCTCTCGGCAGTGAGTGGCAGGAAAGTTGGAAGTAGAGAGATGACAAAACAAATCACAGGAATCCCTAATATTTAATAGTGTTTGAGATAGACGACTGAGATGTAAGAGCCGGGGCAGTAATCGGTACTGGATCAGCATAGACGCTCCAGTAATTATCCAACCTTCGCGTCAGGTCACTTTTGAATAAATATAGACACTTAGAAAAAAAGACTTGAATTAAATTGCATAGCTTGGAAGAAATTGAGATATACCTCTTGGAAGGTTTTAGTTTTCTCTCTGTGGTTTTTTAATGAGCTCTCTGAATATTTTCCTTTAAAGGCAGAGCAACTTGTCAAATTTGGAGTTATTTTTTAAATAAGCATGTTAATATAGCTTAACCCAAATGACTGCCTCTCTGAACCATACCCTGGAAAATTTACATGACAAAAATATTTTCCCGTGTGTGTTTAAAAATGTCTCAATATGCTTACTCATTATATTTCTTAAGAAAACAGAGCTGTAAAAGTTGCCTTTTAAGTTTTACCAATAAGCAGGGGGAATCTTCTAAAAATCTTTGTGATTTAAAAATCTTTGTGATGAATTGAGGACGATTACATAATAAAGCTAAAAAAAAAAAAGCTGTACAGTTTAAGTTGACCCAGCTCTCTCTTTGCACATAGTATATATATATCAATTACTTTGTGATGCATCACGTGATATAATCTAGTTCACCGCATCAAACTTTTCAGCCCAGCTTCTAAATTCAGCTATGCCAGCTGCTGAATCATTTGCACCAAGTAACATTTAGCTTCTCACTGCAGAGGGTCCTCTTTGGAAGGCTTGACTAGATTTACTGTAGGTACCGTACTATTTGATCTGCTGTGTTCAGGTGACAAAATGAACATGAGCTCTATGCAAAATAAGATTGCCTATCTGTATTGTAATGTTTTTTTTTTGAGATGAAGTCTCGCTCTTGTGCCCCAGGCTGGATTGCAATGGCGGGATCTCCGCTTGCCGCAACCTCTACCTCCCAGGTTCAAGTGATTTTCCTGCTTCAGCCTCCTGAGTAGCTGGGATTACAGGCGCCTGCGACCACACCTGGCTAATTTTTGTTTTTTAGTAGAGACAGGGTTTTACCTTGTTGGCCAGGCTGGTCTCGATCTCCTGACCTCAGGTGATCCACCCGCCTTGGCCTCCCAAAGTGCTTGGATTACAGGCATGAGCCACTGCACCCGGCCTGTATTGTAATTTTTACATTGAGGGTTCTCCTCACATCTTGAATGTATTCCTGTAACTTGAATGGCACATTCTTAAGGATGTCTTTGAACTTCTTATTAGAAGTTTGCCGTTCTCTGACAGAACTCGAGATGCTAACTACAGTGCAGTAAGAGTGCCTGGTGATTTCTCCTCCATTATTTTTTATTTTTTTTGTTTTTTAATTTTAATTTTATTTTTTTTGAGATAGAGTCTCCCTCTGTCGCCCAGGTTGGAGTGCAGTGGCCGGATCTCAGCTCACTGCAAGCTCCCCCTCCCGGGTTTACGCCATTCTCCTGCTTCAGCCTCCCGAGCAGCTGGGACTACAGGCGCCCACCACCTCGCCTGGCTAGTTTTTTGTATTTTTTTTTTTTTAGTAGAGACGGGGTTTCACCGTATTAGCCAGGATGGTCTCGATCTCCTGACCTCGTGATCCACCCGTCTCAGCCTCCCAAAGTGCTGGGATTACAGGCGTGAGCCACCGCGCCTGGCCTTCTGCTCCATTATTAACAGGAGTCTTTTCTTGTTGCCAAAGAAAAGCCTCAGCCAGTAGCACATTTAGTACTGGTTGCATATAGCTGCATGGTGATATTTACCAACTAGCTCTGTTGGAATTACTAATTTGAATGACTCATGGGCAAGACAAAGTCTGCCTTTCCGGAGAAAATGACACTTCTGGTTACCAGCCATTAAGCCCCAAAGGACACAAATAGGTTTCACATGAGTTTATTGAACACATACTGGGTACGAGTCAGACTTAGAAACAGGGAGACAGAGATGAAAAAGAAACTACAACCATTTGCATAACATAAGTGCTCTCTGTATCTCTGAAGGAAACGCTGAAGAAAGGGTTAATTTTGCTTTGCGGATGGGAGAAGTGAGGAAGACTCCGTAGGGGAGGGGACAATGGGAATTTGCAAAGTTGCAAGGAAGAGCATAGGGTAACCTGGCAAGGTGTTACAAATTCAGGCGTAGTGTAGTGCACGTAATTTAACCTATGAGGAGGTATCTATTGCATCGGGAGCAGTGAGAAGCCTTTCCTGTGCATAAGCACATTAAATCCTCACAACAACTTATTATTTATTTATTTATTTATTTTGAGACAGAGTCTTGCTCTGTCTCCCAGGCTGGAGTGCAGTGACTGCAGTGGCGTGATCTTGGCTCATGGCAAATTTCGCCTCCCAGGTTCACACCATTCTCCTGCCTCAGCCTCCCGAGTAGCTGAATATTTTTTTAATAGTAAAGTGAGGGCATTGGGTTTAGATCAGCTTGCAGCTTCTTATAACTCGGAATTTCTAAATATGTGCCATACTTCAATTCATGATCAAATCACAAACCACTTATAACTTCAGTGAAGGGCTTGCAATAAGAAACCTGGTTCAGACTGTAGGCATAAAAACGACTTTCTAGTTCTGTTTCTGCCAGACCTTCTGGATTTGGTCTCTTGTGAAAACTTGTATTTGTATAGCACTTCACCATTTTCAAAGCTATTATTCACACATTCATTCAGCTCTCACTCCTTTAGTCCACCACACACAGACGTAAGACTGACCAGCGTTCGGTAGTGTTAGCTTTCTGGAGTTAGGATGATGTGGTTTCCTTCCCATTCTCTTGCCCAAACGCTCTGTGACTGATGACGTTTAAGTATAAGACATTCACCTGGTATTAGGTGAGCTGTCTGTGGCCACAGAAAAGAGCAGAGTTGACTGGCCAGCACAGAGCGGAGTCCACAACCTATCCTTGCAGTTTGCTGAGGATAACTAACCCAGTCAACTAGTCAAAGTACAACTGCTGCCTTGCCTAGGAATTCAATTTGGGTATAAAAATTATATTCGTGATTCTCATTGTGCATTTTATGGGATCTGAGCATAAAGTAGAGTTATTTCATTGAAATCTCAAAGGCCTATTTTATATCTTCTATGCTCAAAAAGCCAATGAGAGAAGGGACAGAAACGTCCTCGCAGAATGGGGAGTATTGATCCGCGGGCTCTGGACTTCCACACTGTTGATTATTTTCTTTCTGGGTATGAATGTTTGTTAGAGAAGGGGAACAAAAATAAATGTTGGGGAAAAGGGTGCATTTGGGTACAATGATATGGTTGTTTGTTATCACTGTGGTTACATTTGCTTAGCAAATATCTGAGTGCATAAGAAATGAGATGGAGCCTGCCTTTCTACCAGATTGTTTAACTCACAGCCACCACATACATAAAATCATGTTTATTTACACTTAATTTTTAAAACCAGCTTGGCAAATGTCTCCATGACAGAGTAATTCTTATGTAGCCTTTTTTTTTTTTTTTTTTTTTTTTTTTTTTTTTTTTTTTGCCACAGGACTTGGAGCATGGTCTTTGATTGGGAATATTTTGGATGGGAGACAAAGTGTTGGTATGAAATCTAAAAATTTGTATACACAGGACTTCTTCCAGTGCACTCAGCCAAAGCCAATACCCAGCCACGGCTAAATCATTCTGATGAGTTAAGCATTGTGCGTGGTTTTGTTTTCTTAAGCAAATGGATTTGTCTCTGTTTCTGAAACTGCCGGGGATCAGTCAAGCAAATATTCCTGTGGAAGAGAAGAATACCTGTTCCTAAGACAGCTGGATGCATTTCTCTCTGTGGTGGAAGTGATTGCTGAAGCTAAAGCTGTGTTCCAGAATTGAATCTGTAGTTGTGTTTGAGAACTGTTCATACCTAGGGTCCTGACTAATGAGTGAAATAAATAACTGCCCCTCTTTCCACATTAGTGCACAGCCACCTTTATCAAATCCACATGCTGGGCAGAATGAGCCATTGTCCGTTTGAGAGCAAGACAGCAGGAATGCGACTCACTGGACAAGGAGATGCTTTGAGCAAGTTCCAGATTTTCCCTCTTTACTGCTTTTTATTATTTATTTATTTGACAGAGTCTCACTCTGTGGGCCAGGCTGGAGTGCAGAGATATGATCTTGGTTCACTGCAACTGCTGCCTCCCAGGTTCAAGTAATTTTCCCACCTCAGCCTCCCAAGTAGCTGGGATTACAGGCATGCCCAGCTAATTTTTGTATTTGTAGTAGAGACGAGGTTTCACCATGTTGGCCAGGCAGGTCTCGAACTCTTGACCTCAAGTGATCCGCCTGCCTTGGCCTCCCAAAGTGTTGGGATTACAGGTATGAGCTACCACGCCCGGCCCCTCTTTACTGTTAAAAGGAAAAGGGACGTGGCTGAGATTGAATAGAAATGACTGTGGAGGGGCCTAAGCAAGGGCTGTTAGTGGAACCAGAGAGAACAAGCTGGTGCCTGTGCCCAGCCCCAGATTTTGGCTACAATAAGGGACAGGTGATGACCACACGCATCAATCACTAGCTCCTCCCTCGTGCACCTCACACCTTCCAAGCCGCCCACCTGGGCCCTTACAAACATCTTCCACTTTTCTCTGCCCCTCTGCACCCTCCTCATTCATGTAGACTTTAATGACCACAGTAGAAGTCAAATTATCCTATAGAAGTGATAACAAACATTTCTTTTAAACAGAATGTCAGAATTTCACTTTTATGCCTAAGAAAGAGAAATAACACAACGGTAAGCATGTCTTCACAGAGAGTAGGTTGCTGGGACTTGCAGTTGAAGTTAAACTTCCCTTTCTACCCATTAACGTCATGTTAGACTCTTATCAGAGTGGATTACTCACACAGTACTCAAGTTCATTGCTCTGACCTACTTTAGCAGGATAATGCTGTAGAGTTTGTGGGTGTCCCCCCGTTTCCCTCAGACAGCATGTGCACAGCCTGTCCTGGAAGCCTGGTTGTCATTTGGTAGGTTTCGGTTGTGATTATAAAATGATTATGATTATAATGATGATAAAATGCTCAGCCTCCTCTCATGTGTGTTGGGAGAGCTACAGGTGGCTGGTGAGACCATGTCCTGTTTGCTTGATTTTGTTTTACCCATTTAGTCAGATATTTATTCTTCTTTGTGTGACAGTTTTTTACTTTGGCAGATGCTGGGACTCCCTGCAGTAATAAAAGTGTTCCATGGAGTGGAGAATCCAAAACACTGGGTCATCCGCAGACCATTTGCATTTTTTTATACCTGCGTTTTCAATAGGTCCAGGAAGACTGCAGATCCCATTACAAAGATGGATAATGGCCAGTCTGTTTCCAAAAGAGACGAGAATCAGCTTTTTCATTGTATTTTCACATCTGGACACTACTCACTGCCTCCTTCAGGCCAGGGGCAGCTTTAAGTTCTTTTGGATCAGGTTGACCTCACAACTAGGGCATCTTCAAGGTGCAACCCTTCCCCGTGCATCACAACCAAGATGCCGGACATGAGAACAGATGGGGAGAGAGCTCAGATCGTTTTTTTGCCACCACTAACCCAGCCATGACCCTAGACAAGTTAATTTCCCTCTGTGAACCTCAAGGTCCGCAGCTGAAGATACAATTTCCACACCCACAGGGGTATTAACAGTGAGTACTAAATAATATAATACATATAACTTACTGTCGTTCCAATATCCACGTGCAGTTAGGGTAGCTGCTAATTTTATTTGGCAAACCACGTTTCTAATTGCAACAAATACCCAGGGGTCCCAAAAAAAAAAGTCTGAATGTTCTTACGCTAAAGTGAAGATTTCCTTCCAAGACAATTTGTATTATTTCAACCACAGTTGTTTCTCAAACCAAGCTAAAAATGAACATATCTTTTTAGAGGCTGGGAAGAAATGACTAATTTTAATATTCTTTTGACTTATAAAATGCAGTTATGATATTTTTCTGTTTTATGGATTGAATTCTAATATGATATTGTTATCTGCTGTTAACAGGTGTTTGGAAAGTGCAGCTGTATTAGATACATATCATTTGTTTACAAGGTTCTGGTGGGTGATTAGTCAGAAAGATGGAAACCGTTCTCAAGCAAAGAGAACAGGGTTGGAAGACGGGGAAGAAGAAGCAATGTCAGATGAAAAAGTAGAAGCAGCTTGTGAGTAATGGCCTCAAGACTAAAGTAAACATGTCCATCATTCTATGTTTTGAAGGGGCTGTAAATGGGACGGAGTGTTGTAAGTGTCCACAGGTCACACCCAGCTTTGATCTTCAAACCCTTTCCTGCCTCTTATCACTCACCAGCCCTGTCATTTTTCACATGTGGAAGATGGATTCCAACATTCACCATTCAGGGCAGAGTGGACAGTTCAAAAACATAAAATTAAAAAATGCGGCTGTGTCTTCATTGGACACCCCTTGCAACCAAATGTATTTTAAATGATGCTCAAAAGTTTCAGGTGGGAATTAGGCTGTCTGAGATGAAATTCTTTTTGAAATTTGATGTTACACGAGGCATCCACACGTCTGATTTCACAGGAGGAAGACCGTGTTTTGGAAGAAGATAACAGTAACACATGTGTCTTTAAAAAACCCCAGTGCAGCTGGAGTAGCAGATTAAGGGAGATTTGTAAACTGTTTCTGAAAAAGCACATCATATTCCTCAGTTTGAGTGGCACAGGAATTTTAATAAGCATAGAGTCATCTGTTTCTTGGCAGACCTCTGCCATAGCTTATGGACATCTTTTCTACATACAATTTATTAACAAAAATTACCCTGTAAAGTAACATTGAGTTGGTAGATTGTTGGGCTACTCTTTTCATACTGAAGTATGGCAATTTTCAACCGTCTACCCATTGGCTAAATTCACAAGTCACGTGCAGACTTAGTAGTCTCAGCTAGTGGAACAATATAATTTGGCAAATTAAAAACAGAAAGCATATGTTGATCTTGAAATGCAAACAAAAGATGCTCTCTTATTATTGTAGATCAGAAAGTCAGGGATTAGTGATGTCTTCCTCTAAGGTAATGATGCAATAATTCATTAATGTTCTTAAAACTTCCAGTAAATTCTCACCATTTCAAATCCCACTGAGGCCATTAAATCAAGGCTGATTTTGACACGGATACTTCTCTCATATGGAAACATATAAATGGGATCAGATGGTCAAGGTAGTTCAAGTAAGTGGCAACTATTAATTTTATGGAAAAAACCTCCCTCAATTGATGTTCCTGGCTTGAAAGTCTGGTTTATCTCTGAAGGGTTAACTGGAGTCCCACTAATGGAAACACCATCACAAGATAAAGTAATATCGTTTAATGCACCCTGCTTTGAATTCAGAGTTCATGTATAGTCTAGACTAAAGGCCAAACAAATTTACAACACTTCATGCATTTCCACGGAGGAACGTTTCTACTGAAGGATATGTAAATACTGCACTAATCAGAGGTTCTGGAATTCCAAATGCCATAAAAGGTTATGACCTGAAGCCCTGCTAATATACGAGTGAGGGCGTAGACTAAAGTCCTTTGAATGACGGCTAACATGGGGTGTTTTGCATGAAAAATAACCTCTAATAAATGACCCCTGCTTTTTTCTTTTCAAATCGATGACAGTAATGAATGGGAAAGGGGAGCTTTCCACACGTCCGGTGTGTTTACACCTATACAGATGAGAGTCTTGGCTG
Source organism: Chlorocebus sabaeus (assembly GCF_047675955.1). NCBI lineage: Eukaryota > Metazoa > Chordata > Mammalia > Primates > Cercopithecidae > Chlorocebus > Chlorocebus sabaeus. The sequence goes on from NC_132921.1 coordinate 4,155,339, forward strand.
AGTGTTGGCTTTCATTCAGGAAGGCGGAAGAGTAGAGAACTGATTTCAGAAAACAGTCTTTGCTTTTTCATTTTGAGATTCCCACTGAGATTCAAATAACAGCAGAAGAAATACAAACATTAGCAAAAATGGATATTTCCGAAGGGCCCCTCCGTAGAGGGTGTGTATGGAATCTTTTGGAATTCTGATAAAACCTTCTGTGCTCAGAGTGCCCATGCCCTTTAGCCGGTCAGAGCTGTGTCTCTCCAAGTGGGCAAGTGTTTTCAGGAGCTTGGAATCCCTGCCAAGAGCTCCTGGGGTTGTTTGGATGTGCACAGAAAGTTCTGTTATTTAGTTAGTTCAAATTTTAGCTTGATTAAAAAAGGCACATATTCCCTTAAATAATGGAGCTCTCTTCCTCCTCTTCCCCAATACAAAAATATCTTTCCATATTATATATTTTCAAATCTCAGTAATCTCAAGTTGCATTAGTAAAAGATCCCTTCTATTTGCCTTTTGTTTCTCAAAATATTTGACCGATGCTTTGTTTAATCTCATAAGACTCAGAGCTGTGCCACTCCCACGGGCTGTGATTGTGTACAGAGGTTTCTGAGGAAATATCTTGTGGTATTTGGCTTAATTTTTTTCCTTTCATTGCGTTTCGTTTCGTTTCCTTCCTTCATTCCTTCCTTCCTTTCTCCTCCCTCCCTCCCTCCCTCCCTCCCTCCCTCCCTCCCTCCCTCCTTTCTTTCTTTCTTTCTTTCTTTCTTTCTTTCTTTCTTTCTTTCTTTCTTTCTTTCTTTCTTTCTTTCTTTCTTTCTTTCTTTCTTTCTTTCTTTCTCTCTCTCTCTCTCTCTCTCTCTCTCTCTCTCTCTCTTTCTTTCTTTCTTTCTTTCTTTCTTTCTTTCTTTCTTTCCTCTTTCTTATTTTTCTTTTCACTTTCTCGCATTCTCTTTTCCTTTCTTTTTTCAGGGTCTTGCTTTTTCTCCCAGGCTAGAGGGCAGTGGAGTGATCAGTGCTCACTGCAGCCTTGACCTCCCGGGGTCAAGTGATGCTCACACTGTAGCCTCCCACGTGGCTGGGACCACAGGTGCACACCACCATGCCTGGCACAGGCACCCGCCACCATGCCTGGCTAATCTGTGTGCTGTTTGTAGAGATGGTGCCTTGCTATGTTGCCCAGGCTGGTCTCGAACTCCTGGGCTCATGTGATCCGCTCGCCTCCGCCTCCCAAAATGCTGGGATTACAAGTGTGAACCACTTTGCCCCACCCTAGATTTTTCTTTACAAAATTTAAATCTGGCTACTGCCAATTATATTGCTTTGAATTTTAATTCATGATTTCCCTCCAAATGCAATGATCGTGCTATTTAATACTTTAGAGACTCATGGCCGCATGTTTCATTCCCCCATGAATGCTTGCCTTTTCTGCAAGACTGAGAAACCCCAGCTACGCCCTCTTTTAGGTGCTAAGATGTAGCTGTCCATTTTTATGTGCTGCCTGCTCTCTTTGACCCTCCCTTGTTCTCATTAAAATGTTACATCTGAAATAAAATGCCATTCTTTTATGGATTTAGGAAAACATCATGTCTGGTTTCCCTTGCCCGGAGCCATTCCTCCAGGCATAGGGTCTGTGACTCTAGTTGAAGGAGAATATATTGACGGTGGCAGCCAGGGGGATGCCATGGGCTTTGGGCCAATGACACAGACCTTTTGGATCTAAATGGTGACCTCAGCCCCTGAAGAAGGGGCTGGGAAGAAGGAACTGAGCAGTTAGATTCCTTTGCGCTCCCCGCCCCTGCCCCCACCCCTGCATTGCGGAGGCATGTACCTGGGCAGCTCCCTTCCTTCGGCCTAGAAGTCTGGGGGTTCAGGCCAGCATCATTCCTTTTCTCCTGTGAACAGTCTGCTGACGGCCTGTCTGGAGCCAGGCTCAACTTGTCTCCTCCGCATCATAGGAGAGCAACTTATCTGCAATTGAAATCTCATCATCTTATTACCCTAATGAGGACTTTTCTAGCTCCATTTTAACTACAGGATGAATCCCAACTTGTTTGTAAAGCAAAAATGTCATTAGTAAGACATTAGCCTGCTTTTTATTTTTATTTTTTTTGATTAATTTTTTTTTTTTTTTTTTTGAGATGGAGTCTTGCTCTGTGGCCCAGGCTGGAGTGCAGTGGCATGATCTCGGCTCACTGCAACCTCCATCTCCCGGGTTCAAGTGATTCTCCTGCCTCAGCTTCCTGAGTCACTGGGATTACAGTTGTGCATCACCACGCCCGGCTAAGTTTTGTATTTTCAGTAGAGCTGGGGTTTCACTGTGTTGGCCAGGCTGGTCTCGAACGCTTGACCTCAGGTGATCCACCCAGCTTGGCCTCCCACAGTGCTGGGATTACGGGTGTGAACCACCACTCTTGGCCTGCTTTTTAGACTAATTTCCTTTTGACCTTCCCAGGGAAATTTGGGATCCAGCTGTATTGAAGTATGTGCCATTCTCCAAAAATGTCATTCTGTTCTGTACTCAAGACGTTTTTCCATCCACTAACCTGAGAATTCCTTGCTCACTTTCAAAAGCTGGAACGAATATTACTGTCTTTATGAAAACTCTCCTCAGTAGTACGGTCTCCAAATCCCAAACCCAACCCCCACACCAGCCCAAATTGGTTAACGGCTGTGATTTCCAACAGCGCTTTGTTTCTGTTTCTCTACAAGCACATCCAGTTCTCCTTGTAGGTGATACATCTGGGGGATTAGAGACTGTGGTGTTTTATCTGTATTTGTACCCATGATGGTGGCACAGGGCAGGATCTCCATCAATCACACATCAGGCACCGGTGTCAGCATCACTAGGCGTGGGAGGCTCTGTGATGTCCGGGTGTTCTGTGAAACTGGACTTACACCAGTGCTACCAAATGTCACCAACCCCAGGACTGGGTTCCACTCTTTCCCAACCAACAATTCGACTTCTGTGGAGGCTGTCGGGCCGTGCTGTGAATGTGAGCCTGTGCTGAAGCATCCAGGGGCTGTGGAGAAAACTTAGAGCCATCGTAAAACCACTTTGTGTCCATGAGTGAGCCAAGGAGGTAAAGCTCTCAGCCTTTTGTTTCTTTTCTTTCAATTCTTCAGTGTGGAGAGAAGCAGCCAAGCATCTCCAAAGTGCCTGTTCCCTGGGCCTTGATGTGTTGCTGCGACAGCCATCCTTCACCAGATAGACACATCCCAGGTGATGGCAGGTGATACTAGCATGACTGAATCTCCACATGGGTCCATAGGCTCCAGCATCCCACGTCACCAATGCAATGTGGTCAGATGACCAAGCCCCAGTGGCAAGCCCTGAGTGCAGTCACCTGCATCATTTCTGTCATCAACTACTGTGCCAGTAAGTATTTATTATTATTTATTATGTTCAGATGACAGCAATAAACGCCTCCTAGGTGCCAAGCGGATGTTGGTTCCACACAGGGGCTTAGATGTTCACAGAACTGTTGGAAGGCTGGAGAAGCAGACACAGCTTGGCTCCCTGACCAGTAGAGTGGGACTCGGCAAGGGTACCCTGGCTTCCACTGGGGAGCTGCTGCCCCCATCCTTTCTTCAGGGCCACATCTCCACACTCACAGTCTGCAGACCAGAAAGTCCCCACCACCACTGTTTCACTAGGACCCAGTATCCTAACTGCCATCAGATGATGGGAGAACCACTCTCGAAACCGTTGGCTCCAGAGCCACGTAAGCAGTCTGTACTGGTTAATGCATCTCAAATTCAGGTCCCCTGAGGGAGGGGACTTTGAGTGCAGAACCTAAATTGCAACTGGATTGCTAGCTGCACGCAAGTCTAGGAGATGGCCTTTTTTTAGCTTCTAGCCCATGCAATATACTGGAAGCATGTCTCATTGCTGCAGTACCAGTCACTCTACACTGTCCTGTCCTTTACTACACTTTAGGGGTTGTGCCCTGCCTCCTGCTGATGGAGTTTCTGGAAATACTCTCTGGATACCAAGTACTTCCTGAGGTCAGGTCACTCCTTTGGAAAAATGCACCCTGAAGATCTATGCCAGTCTGCCAAGAGCCTGGGCCATGTGTGAATATACAGTGAGTCTGTGGGGTGGTGTGTATGTAAGGTCGTATGTGTGAGCCAGGAACATATCTTTCCCAAGGGCTAAAATGTTGGGCTCATGGCGGTGTCTTGGAAGGAACTGAAACTCACAGTCAACTCAATATTGGTTTGAACAGATCAGATCAAGAGAGGGCATGTGGCTTTGCATTGTAGAGGGATCGAGTCTTATGTGGAGCATGGAAGGACATTCTGGGACACGATTTTTCCAGCTGTGAGGGAGTGGACACATGTCAGTGGAGCATCCAGGGCTCCTGGCATGCCCAGGAAGAAGCCACGTGCCACCTGGACTGGCCATTCTGAGGACCACTTGCTGCCCCAGTCTCCACCACTGTGGGACCCATACCTACTGGGACACCATGATGTCCCTCTGGTGGCCTGTGACGACTTCTGAGGTCCTCAGCCCTGCCCTTTGGATGTCTTGCTCTGACCACTGGGCCTTTTCCTCAACTTGCAGCCCATTCCAGAGGGCATGTTCCTTGCCACTCATCCATGAGCTGGTCAGTGAACTGCACCACCCAACTCTGTCCTGAAAGAAGACATCCAAAGTCACAATTTTTCTGAGAAACAGAGATTCCTGTGGAAATAAATGTGAGACAACTACAAGACTGAAGAGAACATTTCATCTCCTTTGGGCTGACCCGACTTTATTGCTATTTTGCTTCATTTTTCCTTAGGTTTAGCCCAGCTCCCTTTTTGCGCTGGACACTAGGTTGCATTTTCCTGGCTGGGAGATAGCTTGTGGAACTTCCACCTTTCAAAGTATGTTTTGATGGGTTTTCTTTGCCCATTTTTCTCAGCAACCAGATCAGCTGTTCCCAAAAATGTAAGCAAAAATGAACCATGCTTACCCCCCCGCCATCACTTGTTTGAATTTTAGTTTTTGATTCTGAGACTTCTGAAATATTTCCTAGCACAAGCTGATAGAGTGGGACAAAAAATAACTATCAAAACAAACACAAAGGCCACTGCAGGCTCTCTTATCATCTCAGTTTACACAGAACAAGATATTGTTTATTATTATTATTATTATTATTATTATTATTATTATACTTGTTTAAATACTTAGCTAAACTTTACGCCTTTGAAGGCTCCAAGCCAAACCTTATTTTTCCCTTTTCCAACCAATGGATTTACACCTAGGTGAGGAATGAGAGGAAACGTGTTTCCTTTGGTTGTGTTAGGAGGAAAGGAGGTATCTTCATGTTGTTGCTTCCATATTTCCATGATAGGACTTCTCTTTTAGACATTTGAATAGAAATTCAGTAGCCAGATTGGCTTCAACCATTCACTGTCTGTGTCCTTAGGAAGAAGTGGATAATTGGACTGTGGTGTTAATTTAGTATTTCCTGTCTTGAACTATATCCCCTATGGGGTACTCTACCCTGGCTGGCACCAGATCTGGCACCCTGAGGGGGGTTAGGAACAAACTTCCTGTTCTTGTGAAGTCAGGTCACTGACACTTGACACTGTGGGTGAGAAGAAGACTCATTTCATCAAAATCATGCTAAGAAAATATTTACATTTTGATTTAACTTCAGTCTTCCATAGTGAGTTAATCCTTATGTTTTATTATTTATTTATTTTTAACTTCCTTGAATTTACTAGAATTTATTGGTGGATCATCATAATATATAATATTCGAAACTTAAAGACTTAAAAATGTTAATCTGAGACTCTGCTTTGGGAAAGAAAATTAAATTCAAATCTACATGGATAAACTTTCTATGGACTCTACACAGTACAGTGTTTATCCCAGCCTGAGGTTTTATCACCTAACATACATTTTTGGGGTCTTTATGTTGGAATAATGTAAGTCATTTTGACCATTAGCTTGAGGAAAACTTAATTTCTATAGTAAATATGCCCCCAAATCAGTATAATACAATATCAGGACAAATACTTTGGAACTGTGCATATGAATCTTCCTATTTGAAGATTCTATGAATTGATTGAATATATTGACTTGGTAAATTCTTTTGCACGAGAAATTTTAGAGTATCCTGTCCAAATAATCTATTATCCTCTGCTTGGATTTGTTTTATTATGTTTCCCCGTTCTTCCTTAATTTAAACATTAGTTTTGTTTATTTTCTTGTAACTAAAGATTAACTGGAGACAATAGATATTTCAGATTGGTATTTTTTCTTTGCCTCTTTCTCCTCTATACATCCTCGGCATCTCCTAGTGCTGTGCTGGGCTCAAAGCCAATAGATGTGTAGGGCACACAACCTAGTGGGACACCAGATGGGGCATCAGTGAGAGTGCTTGCATCACCTTCTCCCGACCCCAGGCAGTGTAGCTCGCAGCTCCTGGAGAGACTCCTTCCCTCCACTTGAGGAGAGGGAAGAGAAAAAAAGACTTGGTTTTGCAACTTGGATACCAGCTCAGACACAGTAGGATAGGGCACCAGGCAGAGTTGTGAGACCCCCATTCCAGGTCCTAGTTCCCAGATGACAGTTCTAGACATATCCTGGGCCAGAGGGGAACCCACTGGCTTGAAGGGAAGGACCCATACCTGGCAGGATTTATCACCTGCTGACTAAAGAGCCCTTTGGGAATAAATAATCTGCTGTGGTAACCAGGTAGTACATACTATGGGCCTTGGTCGAGGCTCTGAAACATGCTGGCTTCAGGTGTGATCCAGTAGATTCCCAGCTGTGGCTGCTATGAGGAGTGACTGCTTCTGCTTGAGAAAAACAGAGGGAAGAGTACCTTGCAGCTTATGCAGCAGCTCAGCCACAGTGGGGTAAAGCACAAAGTGGGCTCCTGGGGACCCTAATTCCAGGGCGTGGCTCTTGGATAGCATTTCTGGACCTGTCCTGGGTCAGAGAGGAGCCTAGATTACTGCAGGCCATAAGTGAGACCCAGTACTGTGCTGGCTGTAGATCTGACCCAGTATAGTCCTAGTGGTGGTTGCCATAGGGGTGCTTTTGTCATCCCTCAGCCAGCTCTAGGCAGCTCAAAACAGACTGCAAGGATGACAGTAAATACTTTACTCCTTAATGCCCAGACACTGACGACCATTCACAGGCATCAAGACCATCCAGGAAAACATCACCTCACAAAAGGAACTAAATAAGTCACCAGGGACCAATCCTGGAGAGACAGAGATGTGATATTTCAGAGAATTCAAAAATAGCTCTTTTGAGGAAACTCAGAGAAATTCAAGATAACACAGAGAAGGAATTCAGAATCTTATCAGATAAGTTTAACAAAGTAATTGAAGTAATTTAAAAGAGTCAAGCAGAAATTCTGGAGTTGAAAAATGCAATTGACACGCTAAAGAATGCATCAGAGTCTATTAATAGCAGAATTGATCAATCAGAAGAAAGAATTAGTGAGCTTGATGACAGGCTATTTGAAAATACACTGTCAGAGGAGACAAAAGAAACAATAAAAAAGAATGAAGCATGCCTGCCTACAAGACCCAGAAAATAACCTCAAAAGGGCAAATCCAAAAATTATTGGCATTAGAAGGGAAAGATAGGTGTAGAAGTCTTATTCAAAGAGATAATAACAGAGAAATTTCTATGCCTAGAGAAAGTTACCAATATTCAAGTACAAGAAGCTTATAGTAATGTTGCAGATTTAACCCAAAGAAGACTAATACAAGCCTTTTAATAATCAACTTCCCAAAAATCAAAGATAAAGAAGGGACCCAAAAGGAGCAAGAGTAAAGAAATAAATTACAATGGAGGACGAATATGCCTGGTGCAGACTTTTCAGTGTAAACCTTAGAGACCAGGAGAGATTGGTATGACATAGTTAAAGTGCTGAAGGAAAAACCTTTAACCTTAGAATAGTTTATCCAGTGAAAACATCCTTCAAACAGGAGGAGAAAAAAAGACTTTCCCAGGCAAACAAAAGCTGAGGAATTTCACTAATACCAGACCTGTCCCACAAGAAATGCTAAAGAGAGTTCTTTAGTCTGAGAGAAAAGAACACTAATTAGAAAATAATAACAAATCATCTGAAGGAACAAAACTCACTGAAGGTACAAAACTTATCTGAACGCTAATAATAGCAAATCATCTGAAGGTACAAAACTCACTGGTAATAGTACATACCCAGAAAAACACAGAATACTGTAACACAGTAATTATGAAACATAAACTACTATTATCTTAAGTAGAAAGACTCAAATATGAACCAATAAAAAATGATGACTACAACTTTTTTCAAAACATAGACAGTACAATGAGATATAGGTAGAAACAACAAAAAGTTAAAAAGCAAGAGGACAAAGTTAAATTGTAGCGTTTTCACTAATGTTCTTTTTGCTTTGTTTATTCATGCAATCAATGTTAAGTTGTCATCAGTTATAAGGTATGAACTGCTAGCCTCATGGTGACCTCAAAATCAAGAAACATACAATAGATACACAAAAAATAAAAAGCAAGAGATTAAATCATCCCACTAGTGAAAATCACCTTCATTAAAAGGAAGACCAGAAGGAATGAAAGAAGGAAGACCATAAAACAGTGAGAAAACAAACAACAAAATGGCAAGAGTAAGTCCTAACTTATTAATAACATTTAATGTAAATAGACTAAACTCGTCAATCAAAAGATGTAGAGTGGGTGAATGTTTAAAAAAGCAAAAGTCAACCATCTATTGCCTACAAGAAACACACTTTACCTATAAGGACACACATAGACTGAAAATACAGGGATGGAGAAATATATTCCATGCCAATGGAAGCCAAAAAAGGGGCAGGAGCAGCTATAATTACATTGGACAAAATAGATTTGAAGACAAAAACTATAAAAAGAGACCAAGGTCATTATAAAATGATAAAGGGATTAATTCAGCAAGAGGATATAACAATTATAAGTATATATACACTCAACACTGGAGCAACCAGATATATAAGCACAAATATGATTAGAGCTAAAGAGAGAGACAGGCCCCAATACAGTAAAAGCTGGAGACTTCAACACTCCATTTGCAGCATTGGAAAGATCATGCAGACAGAAAATCAACAAAGAAACACTGGACCTAATCTACACTAAAGACAAAATGGATCTAATAAATATTTACAAAACGTTTCATCCAATGGTTGCAGAACACATTCTTCTCCTCAGCCCATGGAGCATTCTCAAGGATAGACCATGTTAGGCTACAAAACAAGTCTTAAAACATTCACTAAAACTGAACTAATATAAAATATCTTCTCTGACTACAATGGAATAAAATCAGAAATAAATAAAGACAGGAATTTTGGAAACTATACAAACATATAGAAAATAAATAATATACTCCTGAATGACCAGTGGGTCAATGGAGAAATAAAGAGGAAAATTGAAAATTTTTTTGAGATGAATAATAATTGAAACACAACATATCAAAACCTGTGGGATACAGTGAGAACAGTGCTAAGAGGGAAGTTTATAGCTATAAGCACCAGTATCAAAAAGAAAGAGAAACTTCAAAACCTAGCAATACATCTTAAAGAACTAGAAAAACAAGAACAAACCAAACTCAATGTTAGTAGAGGAAAATAAATGATAAACATCAGAGTAGAAATAAAATTGAAATGTATAAAATAATACAAAAGATTAACAAAATGAAAATTGGTTTTCCAAAAAGATAAACAAAATTGAGAAACCTTTCACCAAACTAGGAAAAAAAGAGAAAAGACCCAAATAAATAAAATCAGAGATGGAAAATGAGACATTACAATCAATACTGCAGAAATTCAAAGGATGATTAATGGCTATTATGAGCAACTATATGCCAGTAAATTGGAAAATCCAAAAGAAATAGATAAAGTCCTAGATACACACCACCTACCAAGAGTGAACCACGAAGAAATCCAAAACCTGAAAAGACCAATAACAAGTAATGATATCAAAGTCATAATAAAGTGTCTCCCAGCAAGCAACAGCCTGGGACCTGATGGCTTCATTGCTGAATTCTACTAAACAATTAAAGAAGAACTAATACCAATCCTACTCAAACTATTCTTAAAAGTAGAGGAGGATAGAATACTTCCAAACTCATTCCATGAGGCCAGTATTACTCTCATACCCAAACCGAACAAAGGCATATTAAAAAACACTATGGACCCATGTTTCTGATGAATATTGATGCCAAATTTCTCAACAAAATAATAGCAAACAAAATTCAACAATACATTAAAAAGATCACTTATCATGGCCAAGTGGAATTTATCCCAGGGATGCAACAGTGGTTCAATATACACAAATCAATCAATGTGATACATCATGTCAACAGAATGAAGAATGAAACCATATACTCATTTCAATTGATACTGAAAAGGCATTTGATAAAATTCAACATCCCTTCATGATTCAAAAAAACCCTCAAAAAACAGTATAGAAAGAACATACATGAACATAATGAAAGCCATATATGACTGACCCACGGCTAGTGTCATAATGAATGGGGAAAACCTGAAAACCTTTCCTCTAAGACCTGGAACATGACAAGAATGTCCACTTTCAACACTGTTACTCAACATAGTACTGGAAGTCCCAGCTAGAGGAATTAGACAAGAGAGGCAAATAAAGGGCACCCAAATTGGAAAGGGAGAAATCAAATTATCCTTGTTTGCAGAGGATATGACCTTATATTTGGAAAAGTCTAAAGACTCTACAAAACAACTATTAGAACTGATAAATAAATTCAGTAAAGTTTCAGGATACAAAATCAACATACAAAGACCAGTAACATTTCTATATGTCAACAGTGAACAATCTGAAAAAGAAATAAAAAAGTAATCCCATTTACAATAGCCATGAATAAAATTAAATACCTAGGAATTAACTTAACCAAAGATGTGAAAGATCTCTATAATGACAAAGAAGTGAAAGATCTCTATAATAAAAACTATAAAACACTGATGGAAGAAATTGAATAGACATCAAAACATGGAAAGATGTTCCATGTTGATGGATTGGAACATTGTTAAACATGGTCAACGTTGTTAAAGTGACCCTGCTGCCCAAAGCAATCTACAGATTTGATGCAATCTCTGTCAAAATACCAATGACATTCTTCACAGAAATAGAAAATACAATTCTAAAATGCATATGGAACCACAAAAGAGCCAGAATAGCCAAAGCTATCCTAAGCGAAAAGGAAAAAACTGGAAGAATCACAATAACTAACTTGAAATTGTACTACAGAGTTATAATAATCAAAACAATATGGTACTGGCATAAAAACAGACACACAGAACAATGGAACAAAATAGACACATATGGAACCCAGAAACAAATCCATACACTTACAGTGAACTAATTTCTGACAAAGATTCTAAGAACATACATTGTATAAAGAAAAGTCTCTTCAATAAATGATGCTGGGAAAACTGGATATCCATATGCAGAATGAAACTAGACCCCTATCTCTCGCCACATATAGAAATCAAATCATAATGGATTAAAGACTTAAATATAAGACCTGAAACCATGAAACTACTAAAAGAAAACATTGGGGGAACTCTCCAGGACATTGGAGTGGGCGAAGATTTCTTGAGTAATACCACACAAGCACAGGCAACCAAAGCAAAAATGGACAAATGGGATCACATCAGGTTAAAAAGTTTCTGCACAGCAAAGGAAAAAATCAACAAAGTGAAGAGACAACCCACAGAATGGGAGAAAATATTTGCAAACTACTCATCTGAGAAAGGATTAATAAACAGAATATAGAGCTCAAGCAACTCTATAGGAAAAAATATAATAATCTGATTAAAAATAATTTAATTGTACATTTAAAAAACTAAGAGTATAATTGGATTGTTTGTAACACAAGGGATAGATACTTGAGTTGATGGATACCCCATTTACCCTGATGTGATTATTACACATTGCATGCCTGTATCAAAATCTCTCATATACTCCATAAATACATACACCTACTATGTACCCATGAAAATTAAAAATAAAATGTAGCTATTACAGCTTATTTTTATAAAATATATATAACGTATATTTCACCGTTTTACTTCCAACCTGTATATTTATGTTTTACATTGATATTTATATTTACAGGCATCTAGTAGCTAGCACATCATTGAGGTTTACATTTTTTATCCAGTCTCAGAATCCCTGCCTTTTACTTGGATGAAAATTAACCTACACTCAATGTAATTATTAATATAGTCTATTTGTGGTTTTCTCTTTTGTTTTCATTTATCTTTTTTTGTTTGTTGGACTGTTCCTTTATTCTTCCTTTCCTCTCCTATTTTTGGTTATTCAATATTCTTTTAGGCTTCTAATATAATTCTTTAATTGTGTTTTTGACTATAGCACTTTACCTTATGTGTTAGCACTTTACATTATGTGTTAGTACTTTACATTTTGTGGTACACTTTACATTATGTGTTAGCACTTTACATTATGTGTTAGTACTTTATGTGTTACACTTTACATTATGTGTTAGTGATTGCTGCAGAGATTACACTGCACCTTTAATAGTGCTCTTCTTAGGGTTAATATCATGCTATTTCACATAATTAGTAAGAAATTTATAACAGTTCCTCCATCCTTTGTGCTATTGTTGTTATATGTATATTACAACTATGTATGTTATTATTTTTACAATGCATTGCTGTAATATTTAAATAGCGATATGTCTTAAATTGAGAAAATTATAACTTTTGATAGCAAACTATACACCTACCACTTTTAGTATTCTTCTTTCCTTCTTATAGATCTACCTGGTGTCATTTGCCTTCAGACTACAAAAATTTACTTGTTATGCAGATATACAGAACAAGAAATAAATGTTTTTGTTTTATGTTCATTTTTAAATAGTAACTTTACTTGACAAAGAATTCTGGGCTTACAGTTTCTTTCAGCACTTTTAGTGATGTTAAAATTCCATTTCCTCCACTGTGTCTGGCGAGAAGATAAATATCACTGATATTGTTTTCTTGTATGTAATGTGTCTTTTCCTTCAGCTATTTTCAAGATTTTTTTTTCTTTGAATTTTTTTTTCTTTTGTTTTTTTACTAGGACTTCACTGAGAACCTTGAATCTGTAAGTTTATATTCTTCACTGAATTGGAAACATTTCGACCTTATTTCTTAATTTTTTTTTTTTGCTTTGCCCTTATGGAACTCCAATTATGTGTATAAATTATTTATTTATTTATTTATTTATTTTTGAGATGGAGTCTTGCTCTGTTACCAGGCTGGAGTGGAGTGACGTGATCTCGGCTCACTGCAGCCTCTGCCTCCCGGGTTCAAGCTATTCCCTTGCCTCAGCCTCCTGAGTAGCTGAGACGACAGTCATGCGACAGGCTCGCGCCTCCACGCCCGGCTAATATTCTGTATTTTAGTAGAGACGGGGTTTCACCACGTTGACCAGGATGGTCTTGATCTCCTGACCTCATGATCCGCCTGCCTTGGCCTCCCAAAGTGTTGGGATGACAGGCGTGAGCCACCGTGCCTGGCCTGTGTATAAATTTATAACTTGGATATTCTCCTTTAGGTCTGTGAGATGCTCTCCTTTTATTTATTTGCTTTTTTGTTGACCCTCTCTGTTCTTCAGGTTGTATTATTGTGTACATTCATTTTCAATTTTACTGATTCTTTCCTGTGCTACTTCACTATATTCCCTCTTTCAGTTAATGGAGTTCTCAGTTCTATAATTTTCATTTGGCTTTTGTTTTAATAGTTTCTCTTACTCTGCTGTATTTGTCATTTTTTCATTGATTATGACTATATTTTCCTTCAAGTTTTAAAATATATTTGTAATATCTGATTTAAGTTATTTTCTGCTAATTTTTAACATATAGGACATCTTGGAGTCAGTTTTTTTTTTTTTTTTTTTTTTTTTTTTTTTTTTTTTTTTGAGACGGAGTCTCGCTCTGTGGCCCAGGCTGGAGTGAGCGGCGCCATCTTGGCTCACTGCAAGCTTCGCTCCCCGGGTTCCCGCCATTCTCCTGCCTCAGCCTCCCGAGTAGCTGGGACCACAGGCGCCGCCACCATGCCTGGCTAATTTTTTTTGTATTTTTAGTAGAGACGGGGTTTCACCGTGTTAGCCAGGATGGTCTCGACCTCCTGACCTCGTGATCCGCCGGCCTGTGCCTCCCAAAGTGCTGGGATTACAGGCCTGAGCCACCGCGCCGGGCTGGAGTCAGTTTTGATTGTCTGCTTTTTCTCTTGACTGTGGTTGCTTTTTGTTGTTGTTGCACGTCTACTAATTTTTGATTGGGTACTTGAGAGTCCGGCTATTACACTGCAGACATTGGATTTTCTTATATATTTTTTGAAGAACATTCTAGCAGTCAGTTACCCTGACTGAACTCAAACTCCAAACCCTGTTTGTCTGTCACCACTAAAATCTCTCCCTTTTACTCATCTTTTCTGCTGATCCGCCTGAAGTTTCTCCTGTGCATATGTAAATCAGAAATTAGCTAAAATTTTGGGCAGACTTTATGTTTGTAAGTAGAACTTCTCATTTGTCTATCATCCTTTCTGTGATTTCTTCTTTCAATTTCCACACTCTGGTGGTCCTAAATTTTGCATTCTGACTTGTTAAGGCGGTAATCCCTCCCAAATTTTGTATTCTGACTTCTTAAGGCGGTAATCGCTGGCTTTCTGCTTGAGTCTCAGCAAGTTTATTCCACCCAGGTGAGCGTGTGCTCTCAGGAAAAAGCCATATAGTGCTGCATCTCACCCTGTGCAGGCCCCTGTTTAAAATATTAAGTTCCCTCAGATTTTGTGCCTCCTTTTCATTAATCTCTAATTAGGTGATTTTTATATTTTTTTCAAAATTTATATTTTTTTTATCTGTTGGAAGTTAGTCTAACACAAGCTACTCTTTTATTAACAGAAGAGGAATTCATGATCTCATCTTGATTAGAGGTATGTTTGAGCATATTTCCATAAATTTTGTGTCATTTGATTTCTCTCTTGTGGAAAGCTTATTTATATCCACTGCCTTTTTGCTTGGCTTTTTCTCATTGATTTGAAGAAACTCCTTGTGTTTTATGGATATTAATTTTCTGTCCGTTTTAACTAATTTACATATTTTCTCACTCTATTTTCATTAACGACTTCTTTCCTTAATAAAATTATAGAAATGAAGAAAATCTATACAGCCAGTTTGGAAACCAAAAGAAATAGATGTAAAATGAAACTTGATAGCAACTTAACTTCAGGTTGCCTGGTTTTTCTGGCCTTGAACAGACATTCAGTTTGAGAAATTACAGAAAATAATAGAAACCCAGAGACTTTCTCTAGGAAAGGCTGAAGTGACGAAGTGGAAGGAGAAATCTCATGTATCAGTGATAGTGGTAAAATGTGGGTTTTCAAATACAGTAATCCACACTACTGTCGATGTGTGGTCCTATTTGGGGCATAGCTAACTGGTGCATTTTTCCTTCGATCAAAGAGTATTGTGTCACCCAAGTCCAGGGTCAGGCTAAGAAAAGAATTATGAGCTGTTAGACCTTGGGCAGGCTGTCAGCCTGTTTTTCTCTTTGTAAAATGAGATCAATACAGACTAAGTTGTAGAATTACGGTGAGAATTAAAGATGGCATGTAAAGCACCTAGAAGAGTATTCAAATTGGTATCATTTGCTATGTGTAAGCACTAGAAAGTGAATTAACTTTTCTTCTATATCTTGATCCCGGAGAGAACGGAGATTTTTCTGTAAATAATGTCTCATAAGTTCAATTATTTACATATCTGCTTCTGTTACTTGAAGGCTATGTACATAAACACTGTAGAAAGAAGAAATCCATCCTTCGTTAATACAACACCAGCTTCCTAAATTTCCTCTCTCAGAGTTAAGAAAGTAGTTTTCCCTCTACTTACTTCAAAGGATTCCTTATCATAGACCATTGGCATGAGCATTCTTTATGGAAGACAGTTGTGTAGGTAGTTTTGAGTGTAACCTGAGATAGTCTCTTTAGTGTGCGAACTGGTTAGGATGGCCACAAAGCTTCCCCTTAATGACAAAAGAGCTTGAGAAATGTAACAAACAAACAAACAAGCGAACAAACATTACTAATTTTTAAAAACAGTGAAACCAGAAAATGACTGTGGAAATGGAGTGTTAGTAAGATTGGGAATGTGCTACCAAAGGAAAGCATAGACTATCCCTCTCTAAGGAGCTTTGTGAATTACAAAACCTCCTCATGCGATCCTGTTTGGAAAGTGATAGGAAATACCAAACCCGTAGCCTGACCAATTCCGTGAGCATTTAAGTCACCCCACTTAGTGTGGCTTTAAACTGAAACCCCCAAGAAGCAGTAGGTCCCCCTAAGTCTGAGCTCCAGTCCAGTCGCTCTCTGTCCCTGCAGCGCCTTCACTTCCTCTGCCTTCATACATCCACCCGATCCACCCCGGACCCCAGCACGCTGTGCTGATCTCTGCTTCTGAGAATCTGTCCCACCTCCCTTTGTGCTTCTGCAGGGAGGGGTGTGGAGGGTGGCATGCCGGTCAACACTTTCACAAAAGCAGCAAGTTTGAGAAGGAATCCTGTTCCCTCCAGGCTGGGGGCAAACGTAGTCATGGAAACAGCAGCAAAACACAGTGCTCTGTGCTTGCGGCCCATGACTAAGCCTCGCAGCTTCTTCCCCAGATGTCTTGGGAATCTGGGTGGGTGCAGTGGGGTGGCCTCTGCTTTTTGCCTGCAGTGACTGCTCTTTTCTTCCTCTACTCTCTGGACCCCTGACTGGATTTCCTTATCAGAGACAGCCATTGACTATTGCTGAAGTCACAGATGCGCATTGCTCCCCTTGACGAGGTTTAGGTTTAACTCAAGGGAAAGGGCTCTCTGAGAAATACAGTAGTGGATTTATTATCTCGTGGGGTTTACCTTGACTTCCTTCCTTTCTTTACATTGTGAGGCTTATCAAATTTTCCATCTCCAGCTTTCTTCTCTTTACCTTTGAGCCTCAAGTTGTCATGAGTAGAAATTTGACTAGGCAGGCAGATGTGGTGGCATTTATTTTCTTCTTAAAAATATGTGCTTGGCTGGGCGCGGTGGCTCATGCCTCTAATCCCAGCACTTTGGGAGGCCGAGGCGGGCAGATCACGAAGTCAGGAGATCGAGACCATCTTGGCTAACACGGTTAAACCCCGGCTGTACTAAAAAAAAAATACAAAACATTAGCCCGGCATGGTGGTGAACGCCTGTAGTCCCAGCTACTTGGGAGGCTGAGGCAGGAGAATGGCATAAACCCGGGAGGCGGAGCTTGTAGTGAGCTGAGATGGCACCACTGCACTCCAGCCTGGACGACAGAGCGAGACTCTGTCTCAAAACAAACAAACAAACAAAACAACATGTGCCTTCCCAGAAATAATATAAACAACACCACACACTCACCATATTTAGCAGAGAGAAGCAGTTTTAGTGTTTAAAGAGTCGTCATTTTTCAGAATGATGTCCCTGCCCCATCTCTGTCTCCTTACCGGTTTGGCCTGGGGCAGGTGATTTAGCAGCCTCGTATGTGAAAGGTCGGGCCTGAATTAGGTATTTCAGGTTCACAGAGAGGGCAGCAGGGAGAATTTTCTTCCTCTGAGCACATTTTCCTAAAGCGATACCATTTAGAATATATTCATTTATGTTAATTAGCATATAATTAACAATTTAAAAGTCCACACTTTGGTGTCATTCAGTACATTCACAATGTTGTGTAAGCACCGTCCCTATTTAGTCCCCAAACCTTTTGACCTCCCCAAAAGTATACTTTGTACCCAGTCAGCAGCCTGTCTTCCTTGCCTCCTACCCACTAGTCTTAGAACCATTAGTCTGGTTTTTGTCCCCACAGGTTTACCTATTGTAGAAATAGATACACAACATGTGGTCTTTTGTGTCTGACTTATTTCACTTGGCATAATGCTTTCAATGTTCATTCATGTTGTACCACATGTCAGTACTCCATTCCTTTTTATGGTTGAATAATATTCCGTTGTATTGATATACCACAATTTGTTTACCCATCCATCCATCAGTGTGCATTTGGGTCGTTTCTACTTTTTGGTGATTGTGAACAATGCTGCTGTGACCTTGTGTATCCATGTACTTGTTTGATACCTGTTTTTAATTCTTTTAGGTATATACCTAGGAGTGGAGCAAGTGATACCTTTTGAAAAATTTTTAAAATGAGCATAGGTTGGTATGATGCTTGTTATGTCTGTGATGATGAGAAACGAGTGACAGCATGTGGAAGTGAGTGTGCAGGACACTAGCCCTCCCTTGATGTGCCTGTTCCTCCACCCATGTGATGTTTATTGACGTCAACTAAGCTAGGCTGAATGAGGACAGGAGGCAGGAGGAGCTGCCATTGTGTAGCATGCACACACTTTGCTGCTTATTCAACCAAATACTCATCGTGGTCTGCTGTGAAGGGATTTTGCAGATGCCATTGAATCCTTCTCAGCATGCTGGTAGGTGTGATCAGCAGAGCCCTGCACAGGAAGACTCAGGTATTCCTTGCTCTGGACTCCAAATAGCATCAAGGTGTCCATGGCTCACCCTGCACTGGGCCCACCCTTCCTGACTGCCTGCCCTATGAGATTTTAGATCTATTTTTCAGTCTCACGATCACACAGGGCAATTCTTGACACACAGTTCTCCATCTCTCTCTATCTCTATGTGTCTGTGCGTCTCTTCCAGGAGTTCTGTTTCTCTGGTTGAACCCTGACTGACACGCCCAGCAATAGCCCAGACCCTCATTCAAGCTTGACTCAGCCTCCTTCATCAGGGCTGGGCCAGTAACTGGTGCGCGTGAACGTTCAGGTGGGAACTGAAGCAACCAGAGTAACTGTGACCTTTTCAAGGGAGTAGAAAAGATGTAGATCTTGCCTCTGCTGCTCTCAGGGAATGGTGTTTCTGACTGTTTAAGAAAACATAGAAACAGAGTTAGAGAAAATTTGTAAATGTTGATAACTAATTGCAACTCCTTAACAAACAATGACTGAGACTTCTGTGCCTGGAAAGATGGGGTAAATACAGTTTTCTCTCTTCCTCTCATTATGCACAGCTAACCCCGCTGGACATGATATATACAACACACATAAGTTGACTGTGGGCTGGGCGCGGTGGCTCACACGTGTAATCCCAGCACTTTGGAAGGCCGAGGCGGGAGGGTCACAAGGGCAGGAGATCGAGACCATCCTGGCTAACACGGTGAAACCCTGTCTCTACTAAAAATACAAAAAAAAAGAATGGCATGAACCCGGGAGGTGGAGCTTGCAATGAGCTGAGATCACACCACTGCACTCCAGCCTGGGCAACAGAGCAAGACTCTGTCTCAAAAAAAAAAAAATGTATTTATACCAATACACTTAAAAACAAATGTTTCTAAAATTATTTTAAGAAATATAAACTACTGGCCAGGTGCAGTGGCTGACACCTGTAATCCCAGCACTTTGGGAGGCCGAGGCAGGTGGATCACATGGTCAGGAGATCGAGACCATCTTGGCCAATGTAGTGAAACCCCATCTCTACCAAAAATACAAAAAATTAGCCAGGCGTGGTGGCGGCGCCTGTAGTCCCAGCTACTCAGGAAGCTGAGGCAGAGGAATGGCATGAATCCGGTAGGCGGAGCTTGCAGTGAGCCGAGATCGTGCCACTACACTCCAGCCTGGGCGAAAGTGCAAGACTCCATCTCAAAAAAAAAAAAAAAAGAAAAGAAAAAAAAAAAAGAAAAAAAAGACTGTGAAAGGCAAGAAAGAGGAGGCTGGCTTACCAGTGACCTTGGGTTTTCTGGGTTTTCGTTGTGCCATATAGGTCAGACTTACAGCTGAAGAAGCTGGCAACCTGGAAAAGTCAACATGCTCCGATGAAAGCAGCCCCTACAAAACTTGCTGTCTTGCCAGAGGAGCAGGAAAGAGGCAGCCAAGTACAACAGAATTTTTAGACAATAACCACTCCATCAGTGAAACACTGCAGGAAAACTGGGGCCCCGCCCACCAGAAAAGGTCTGGTGGAGAACCTAGACACGTGGACTGAGGCAGCCAATTCCCTGCCAGGGTGGTGTCAGAGAAGGCTGTGTTCCAGGAGATGGGAGTTTCATCCCGCTGGCTGGCAGTGATGTCTGTGTCAGTGCAGACCACTTTGGGAAACTGGACTTCACCTCCTGCCATGCACTGAATTGTATCCTCCAAAATTTGTATGCTGAAACCTTAACCCACAACATGATTGTGTTTGGAGACAGGCTCTAGGAGATAATTATGTTAAATATGATCATAAGAGTGGGATCCTGGTCCTGCAGGATTACTGTCCTTATAAAAAAGAGGAAGAGAGGGATGAAAGTCCATGTGAAGACACAACAAAAAGGCTGCTGTCTGCAAGCCATAAAGGGAGCCCTCACCAGACATGGGCTCTGCTGGCACCTTGATGTTCAAGTTCCGGCCACCAGAACTATGAGAAAATTACCACTTGTGGTTTAAGATGTCCCAGTCTTTGGCAGTCTGAGTGATAAGGAGGCCCCTTCCTGCGCCTCTGGTTTGGGGTCAGAGTGCTGGTGTCATTCAAGGCTGTGAAGGGAGCAGATGACTGGCTTTCCAGCTGCTTCTGGACAGGAAAGTATCAGCAGAGGCCTGTGGGAGGGCAGAAACCACCTCTACCACAGTAATGACCAGCACCACCCTGGGTGTCAGTGGCATGCAGCTGAGGCTCTTGGACTTCTGTCCTCATTCGGCAGTGATGAGGTGGTGACCCCCTTCCCCACTGGAGGGGTGCCAGAGGGAGCCAGCTAAAAGGAAGGTCTAGAGAAGACCCAGAGCTGCATAAGACAATACCCAAAATGTCTGTGTTTCGGTGGAAAACCGCTTGTCATATGGAGAATCAGGGAGATCCCAAATGGAATGAAAAAAGATGATTAGGAGCTGCCAAGACCAAAGGTCAGAGGTGTTAGAATTATCCAGAATGGGTTGAAAGAAGCCCCCAACAACGTGTCAACGAGCTGGTATGAACACCCTTGAAACGAATGAATGAAACAGAAAGTCAGAGAAAAGAAATAGAGAATCCCAGCAAAGAAATAGGAAGCCTCAGCAAAATAGTAGAAGGTATAAAGAAGCAAATTGAAATTGTCAAAGTGAAAAATACAGTAAGTGGAATAAAATTTCAATAGACAGGCTCAAGGGATGAACGAGGGGAAGGAGGAGTCAGTGAGTTGGGAGTGAATGCAACAATAAGGAAACAAGCCAGTTAGAAACAGACAAAAGTCATGAACAGCTATTTCACCCCAGAAGATATACAGATAGAAGATAAGCATCCAAAAATATGTTTAACATCATTAAACGTTGGGGAAATGCAAATTAAAACCACAATGAGATATCGCTACACGTTTATCAAAATGGCCAACATAAATAAATAGGGTTGATATCAAATTCTGGTGAAGATGCAAAGAAATGGAGTCATTCATATATTACTGGTGGGAGTGTAAAATGGTACATTTTCTTTTTTCTAGAAAAAAGGTACCTTTCTTTTTTCTAGAAAAATGGTACATTTTCTCTTTTCTTTTTTCTAGAAAAGAGTTGGGCAGTTCCTTAAAAAAAATGAAACACACACTTAACATGCAATCCAGCAATCACACTCCTGGGTGGGTATCTCAAATACATGCAATGTGTTTTCACACCAGCAATGTCCATGGATGTTCATAGCAGCTTTGTAAATAGTAACCTCACCCTAGAAGCAGCAGCCACACCACTGCTGGATCATCACCCAGCAATCAACTGGAGTCTTACTGATACACACAACAGTCTGGACAAATCTCCAGAGAATTATTTTGTTTCCAAGAGCCAGACCCAAAAGTTAAACGCTGTTTGATTTTATTGACATAATATTCTGGAAATGATCACTTTTTAGGAATGGGGAACAGCTTGTTTCCACGGTAAAGATGGGGTGGGTGTGGAGGGACGTGGGGGTACCTGTAAAACGGTGAAAGGAGGGAGATTTGTGAGGAAGGTGATGTTCTGCATCCCGGCTAGGTTAATCCTGGTGAGATGCTGCACTCTAGTTCTGTAAGATGTTACCATTCAGGGAAACCAGAGAAAGAGTGTAAGGGGTCATCTGTATTATTTCTTTTCTTTTCTTTTTTTTGAGACGGAGTTTCCTTCTGTCACCTGGGCTGGAGTGCAGTGGCGTGATCTCCACTTACTGCAACTTCTGCCTCCTGGATTCAAGTGATTCTCCTGCCTCAGCCTCCCGAGTAGCTGGGATTACAGGGACACGCCACCACACCCAGCTAATTTTTGTATTTTTAGTAGAGACGGGGTTTCATGATGTTGGCTAGGCTGGTCTTGAACTCCTAACATCAGGTAACCTGTCCACCTTGGCATCCCAAAGTGCTGGATTTATGTATTATTTCTTACAACTGCATGCAAATCTACAATTATCTCAAAATAAAAAGTTTAATCAACTCCCCCAACTATTGGCATACAAATGTGTAGGATTACTAATAATTCCTTCCATTTCTAACATACAAAACTTTTATCGTGGGTACAATCATCTCTATACTTTCTGGAGTTCATTGACTCTTTGGGGCAGTCATATCTGGTTGCTGATGGAAAACTTGGAACCCTGTGACCATTGCAGGCACTCCAGTGAATGGCCATCATCGATATGAAATGTGGATCCATGGCCATGAAGAAACTTCTTTCTCTAAACCATCGCAATATTCATGAGTTCTTTTTCCTCTACAAAACTTAATTGGCCCTGCAATAGAATCACAAGGTGGAGGTGCATGACTCTACCTTGAGTCATGGGGCAGTTCTAAAAAACATCTGATCACTCCAAGTTCACCCACATAAGGCCAGGTGGAAAAGGCAGCTGAGGAAGTTGTAATGTTCCTTGATAGGCGGACCCTCATGTTGGTCAGCACATCTGCATAAGAAGCACCTTGCGTCAAATCACAGGTGAGTATTTGACTCCAGAGGCTGAGCTGTTCAGAGGCTCTGATTAGGATTATTGGACAAGATTCTAGACCTTTTTTAGAGATTGATGCTTAGTTACTGTTCCAGTGAGCTGATTATAGGATGCCAAAGTCCATTGGTGATATCTTCGTAACTTATGAACTTAGCACAGTTCACCTGGTGACAGTTTTGGAAATATTTTTACCATAGAATTAACCAGAAATCTCAGCTTTTAAAAACATTTTTATTGCTTTATGGAACTATATGGATTTGTTTATGTTCATTGGCTGTCCATTTATTTATTCCATAAACATTTATTAGATACTTCCAAAAATAGGCCATTCTGACCTATTTTTATCTAACAAACATTGTATTTATACACACACAACTTTTATGAAGACTTTAATTTTTTGGGAAGCAATCATTTCAACACATTGAAACCAAAAAAAGGGAAAGCCTCAAAAACACGTCCTTTATCTTCTGGTAATGCTTTCTTGATATTTGGCACTAATAGAAATGACCTTTAGATTCTGTGAGTGCCCCTTAGAGAATAAAGAAAAAAGATTCCTAAACCCACAGCTGTATTTGTTACATGGAGTATTTAAATATTTTTGCATTTTTATTTCAATAACTTCCCTAAGCTGATGCCATATTTACGGTGCCAAAAGTTTCATTTTCAAATGAGATATCTTGTATATGGTAAATCTCATTGTTGCTTCCCCCTGCTCCCCGAGACGGAGTTTCACTCCAGGCTGGAGTGAAGAGGTGCGATCTCGGCTCACTGCAACTTCGGCACTCCCAGGTTCAAGTGATTCTCCTGCTTCAGCCTCTGGAGTAGCTGGGATGACAGGGCCTACCACCATATCTGGCTAATTTTTGTATTTTTAGTAGAGACGGGGTTTCGCTGTGTTAGGGCCAGACTTAACTCCTGACCTTAGGCAATCCACCCACCTCAGCCTCCCAAAGTGCTAGGATTACAGGTGTAAGCCACCATGCCAAGCCTTGTTTTTATGATTATTATTACTACTTTTATTAATGCTTTTTCTACTAAATCGTTCTGAAATTTAGCTTATGCTGAGATGTTTGTGCTGAAAAATGTGTGCACTGAGTCAATAATACTAAAGTGTTTTGTTCATGATTATATGATTATATCTTGTTTTATGTACAAGTTTATATTCTTTATATTCTGTGCAATAATTTACTTTTTTTCAGATTGTGATGCTTAAATGAATCCACTATCCAAAATTTTTATGTGCATATTTTGTTCCTTCTTGGACCAAACTTATTGAAGTTGAAGTGCCATTTTTTCTTACCCTCCCACAGAATTCATCATGAAGAGAGATGCTAATGAGATATGACGGAAGAAGGGTGCACAGGTGTATTATCTGGGCTCAGATTGGCAACTCTCTGATATACACACACAGGCGCACGCACACACACACATGCACACATACACAGAAAGCCATGCCTGATCAAAGACTTCCATTTGGTTGAACTTGGCAATGATTTTGAAATGTTGACAACTGTCAAATTAAGATCACCCAAGCCATTTCACAGGCTCAAATTTGGATGCAGGTCTCAGAACAGAAGGAGATAGCTCCTGGCTACTGCCCAAGTGACTTCACCATCTATCATTCAGTTAGCTGTGCTTTCCGAAACGGAGCAGTAGAGAGATGGGGGAGGTCGGCATCCAACTCCAGAAATCACATCTTTCAGCGTTTACCTTAATTGGCAGGAGGCACCTAGATTAGCCCTTTATTTCAGATGTGCAAATAAGGAGCTTGGTTAGGTTTGTTCAGCTTCTCTTCTCTTCGCTTTTCCTCCTCCCTCATCTTTATTTCCATTCTCTTCCTCCATTCATCCTGGGAGGAGCATTTGTGTCTCAGTGCAGTGGAGGGGGTGGGAGGCTAGTGCTTCAGTTCCCCAAGGGGCTGCGTTTCTCTGAATTTGGTCATGGTGGTGTTTTCTGTTGCTGAGTGTCAAGGCTATCCCCCTTCTCACTGTCAGTCCCAGTCAAAATGTTCATATGTTTATTGTCTTCCTCTTGATTTTAGGCTTTTTAAGAGCAATGACTGTGTCGCCTCAATTTTGGTCAGTATTCTCACACCCAGCGCAGAATCCTGTGGAGAGGAGAGGCTTCGTAAGTGATACCAATGCGCTGGGAATAAACAGAGAATTTTGGTGCATTAGGATTAAATACCATTAAAAAATGTAGTACATAATAGTTGTACATATTTGTGGGGTACATTTAATATTTTGATGCAAGCATACAATATGTAATGATCAAATCAGGGTACTTGGGATACCATCGCCTCAAATAATCATTTTTATTCTGAGTTGCCATTATTTTTGGAACTTATAGCAGAAGAAAGAAATCTAAAGTATTTACTGAAACGTTTTCTTTATATTGTGATTATCTATTCGCAGATTACTCGGCTAACATTTTAACTGAATCCTTTCTGTTAAAAACATGTAGTCTTTTGACTGTTTCCAAGAGGTATCTGCGTCTGCACAGTTATCTGCTGACGTCGAGTTGAATTCCTGGGAAGTTCTCTGCATGCATGATAGATACCCTTAGAGTGCTTCTCCCTCTCTCCAAGTGGGGAGTTCCAGTGTATTCATACATTTATATCCAGGGAGAAGAAGAAATTAAACCACAACTAACTTCAGAGTCTACTGTCAATGTGCCAGAGCAAGCTGGGTCAAAGCTCGAGCCAGTCATGTGCGGCAGACCCCACAGGCCACTGCATTCCTGAAAAGAAAATGCTACAACACCGTTTTGGCCAGCTGGCTGTCAGGACCACAGGACAGTAGGTTGTGAGAACAGAATGCGTGTAGAAGTCGTCGACATATTTGAATATTTCTGTAATTTCTTGTGTAGATGTGGATTCAGCTTTTTTTGGTGACAATAACATGCCCACGTCATAGGTTAAGAGCAGATCCTTTGATTTAATATCCAGTCTTTCTTGCCTACAGAATTTCAAACAATACCTGTGAAAGCACTGAATGGCTGTTTTGGGGTGCCACCCTCAGTTGTGTGTAATCCACAGGAGGACACAGCAGTGCTTAAGCACGCAACAGACTTTGGCATTTTGCAGTGTGGACTTGAGGGTACAAGCTACGTGTTTTCTGGCATGAAAAAGCCAAGCTTCCTCAGAACCCCTGTGTTTTGAAACTTGAGTAGGAAAGAGAAGTCCCTCGGGACATCAGCTGTCATATTTTCTGTTATCCTCAGCTGAGGAGCCAGCACCTTAGGCTGGTCATGAAAGTGCCCTATAGAAACAAGAAGGCTCAGCCTGGCCCCTTCTGGGAGAGGGCTCCATCTCAGGCAGTCAGGTTGAGGCTCAGAGTGTCAGACACACCGAGAAGCTGCTGTTGATGGCTGTGCAGGTCGGGCACGGTGCCACATTAAGAGGTGCTATTTGCATAGACCAAGGCATAACAGTTCCCCAGTGCCCAGTTGTGCAGTGCACAATCTGAACCACCACACATGGCTGTCAGGGTAGCGTGGACCACTTCCGGAGCTCTGCACATCCTTCTTTCGAGATGCGCATGGTCTTCTGCAACCCGGGGTAGTCTGCTCCTGCCAGTAGCGGGACAGGATCACCCTCAAGTTGCTGAGAGAGAGAACTGGAATTTATGGGAGGTGCCAGCCCCAGCATGAAGGGAGAAATTAGTCTACTAGTTCTTAGTATATCACTAATTGTGTAACTTTGCAGGCAAACACTTTCTGGTTTCCGGTATATTCTGTTGAAACAAATGGTTACGACAATATCCCCATTTCCCATATTGAAATATTACCTTAAAGGTAAGTTAAATAATAGTTATGCGAGTGCTAGAATAGTAGAGCTGGTAATCAACACAATGTGCTCTAATAATCTCTGGAAACAGTGGGCACTGATGGGTAGTGTTTAGGGAATCAGGTTTAAAAGACAGATCGTCCTCAAAGCAAAGCACGGTCATTTGTGTTCAGTATGTTGGTAGGCTCCAAACATGAAATACGGTTTCTTTGAAAGAATACATTATACCATTTGCTTTGATTAAATAATGCTGCATTTTTCTAAGCATCAATGACTCAGAAAGTATCCAGACCTAGAACTCACTGCTTTAAAGAAAAATCCCCAAATCACTTGAATAAAATGTGTGTTGAGAAGAAACATGAGAGGAAAAGTAAATGGGTACTGGAGACCCCTTTCCCACCTCAATTCCCTATTGTCCCCGGATCACTCCGTGCCTGCGAGAAGTCGGACTTCCCCTCTGCTCTGAGGACACATTCTAAATCATTCTGCTGGCTTCCCTCATGCTTCCAATAACGCTCTCATTACAGGGTTCAGGGTTCAAAAATACTGCCTGCAGCCACTCTGCACAAGAATCTTTTTGTATGAATTTAACCAAAAGGTACCACTGTGATTTAACGGCAAACAAATCATTCCCGCAATCCAAGGGCTTTGCTGGGAGAGGAACTGGCAGGCCTGCCAGTGGCAAGGCTTGGCCAGGTGGGAGAGAAGGTTCGGGTGGGTGCGCCGGTGGATCCTGGCAGCGGCCCTCAGATCCCAGATGCCTCCTTGCTGATGTATGAGGAGCGACAGGGCTGGATGCTCCCGGACAGCTTGTGTGGTGTCGGGGAGGCGTGAGCAGCGGCTGTCACTGGCTCCACCACAAGATGTCACCAGCACCCTCGGTGCCCGACACGCGTCGCAGGAGCGGGGTTGCCTGGAATGTTTTGTACGAGTTCTGCAGCATCTTCATTGAAGGCGACTGCACAGGCTGAGGGGGCCTCTTTTCTTGTCTAAGTTCATGGAAATCACAACATCCTCCGTGTTCCTCGGTACCCTGGAAAGGCGGAGGGGAGTGGGGATGAGTGGTGGGTGTGGGAGTAAGCAGAGAAGGGCTTGCACCAGGGCACAGTGCACACACTGCTCAGAGTGAGCAGGGCAGCCAGGCTTTGCTGATAAAATCCAGGCAAGCATCTTCCCCACGAGTTTAAAATGCGGTGGCTAAGTGGTTGGAGGGTCTGGGAGAGACCTGGGCACTTTGTCTCTCTAGAGGCTTGCATATTTAGAGTCATTATTGTACGGATACCAAATCCCTGTTAAAAATAAACAACTCCTCTGTGAAGGTTCTCATGGTGCTAAAGGGCACCCTCGCTCGAGTCCCTGGTGCAGTGGGCTGCGGGCTCCCCTCAGCGACCCCTCTGCCCTGCACCACACCCCGCATGGCATTCTGGCTCCAGGAGTAATAGCCAGTTGTATTTATCTTACACAGGAGCATGACTGTTCAGTCCCAGTTTTCCTGGGAGATGCTGAAGAAGGATTTTGCAGCTGAGGAGCTGCGCCCTGGGTGAGGGATTTGAGGGGAGCCCATGCTTCGAGAAGGCCTGTGCCAGTGGGGCCCCCTGGCGCCGGGGAGCCTGGGCTGTGATGGAGGCCTGGGGGCTGAGGATTCATCTTCTCATTCTTTCCTTCTCCCCACGATGAACCACACCTTTCCGGAGCAGCAGGGCCCCCTTTCACACTCACAACCAACCCAGCCTTTCAAGTCTGTCTTCTAAAGGGATCACCTTGACAGTGCACATAAACTTTTGGAAGAAACGACTACATACTTACTTGTAGATCTCCTCAGAAAAGGGGTTGGAGGGGTTCACATATTTATATGGCCAGAGAGCGAGGCATTAGATCCAGTGTTAGGGCACGAACTATGTCTGTCCAAGTGAGCAGTGGGTCAGGGAGGGGTGGGCCGAGGTGAGATGTAAAATATTGTACATTGAAAATATCATTACGTTCCCAAAGACTGTATACATTTTGTGGGTTACTTCTTTAAGCAGCGCATTCTCATTAAAATTTACCAAGCCATCAGAGGCATTAAATAAGTTCTTATGTAGTTGTGCTTTTCTTTTTCTGAAAATTTTAACGCATCCTGAAGTGACAGTTGTTCAGTGAAACAGGGTCCCGGCAATACGCGTTATGAGTGATTCAACGTTAACTAGAAATTGATGAAGGTTCATTTTGTATGTAAAGTTCCTAACTTTTAAAAACCCTAATACGTATTTTTAGGCCTAATGTTCATGGGTTTTGACGAGGGAAGTGCCGGGCAGCGGCCACACAGCAGGAAGGCAATAAGGCACGGAATGGATACTTGCAGACGGGTCTCGCTTCGACCTGGCGGAATTGCGCAATCAGACACCACGTGAACATCCAGCACGGCTCCTGTCCTCCGAGCCCTGGTGTCCCGGGGCACCATCAAGTCTACGTGGTCCTGTCAGTACCACTGCACTCAACACAGACAGCACGGCTCTCTGAACCTCTGCTGGGTCATTACAACGTACGACTTCCAAGGGCCAGAGAGTACTCCAGTGGCCTCGGAACTTTCCCCAAGTACCTAAAGCACAACCAGAGCACGGGTGTGTGGGAGGACGCGCTGCTATCCATGATGAACCTTTTGTGGCCACTGTTCGCCTAAGGGCAGCAGGGTAAAGATGGTAAGGAATTCAGCTCTTCATGCTCGACAGATCTCAGTCCTGTTTGGATTTTACATAAACAACTATTTCCCTGCACATCAGCCTCACCATCCTCTGCTAGGATTCACGGTCTTGCACGGTCTGGCCCCATGCTTCCTTTTGATCCTTGTTTCCTGATTTTCCTGGCTGTGGGTTGAACTGTGTCCCCTGGAAGAAGGCTTGGTGAAGCCCCACTCCCTGAAGTTTATGGATTGGAACTTCATTGGGTCACATTGGTCCAGTTAAGCATAGTGATAGAGTTAAGATGAGGTCATGTTGGAGTGGGTGGCCCTACTCCAATGACTGATGACTTTTTTTTTTTTTGAAACAGAGTCTTCCTCTGTCACCCAGGCTGGAGTATGGTGGCACAATCTTGGCTCACTGCAGCCTCTACCTCCTGGGTGCAAGTGATTTTCATGCCTCAGCCTCCCAAGTAGCTGGGATTACAGGCGTGCACCACTACGCCCAGCTAAATTTTTATATTTTCAGTAGAGATGTGGTTTTTGCTATATTGGCCAGGTTGGTCTCAGACTCCTGGCCTCAAGTGATCTGCCTGCCTTGGCCTCCCGAAGTGCTGGGATTACAGACCTGAGCTACTGCGCCTGGCCTGATTATATTTTAAGAAGAGGAAAATTTGGACGAGGACTCATGGAGGAAAGATGGCCATTGGAGACGGAGATGGAAATTGGGGTGATGCTGCAGCAAGCAAAGGTGCCCATTCTGAGGATTGCCGGGCACCACCTGAAGCCAGAAGAAGCCAGGCAGGACTCTGCCCTGGAACCTTTGTGGGAAGCGTGGCCCTGCTGACACCTTGATTGTGGACTTCCAGCCTCCAGAATGCGAGAGAAGAAATTCCTGTTGCTTTAATCCACTCAGGGTGTGTTACTTTGTTATAGCAGCCCCAGCAAAATAATGCACTCTAGGAGACGTACGTGAGCCTCTTACCAAACCCCATTCTGTTCTGTCTCCTGGCAAGGCCGCACCCTGTCCCTCTCTCCCGAGTACCCGTGCTCTGTCTCTTCCTTCCTTCCCCATCACCACTCCTCCCTTCAAAATCCCATTCATCTTCCTCGTGCCATCTCAAATTCATCTCCTCTGTGAAGCCTTTTCTGACTTTCTAGATGGTTGAATAATCCTTTTTTTAATTTTTATTTTTTTTGAGGCGGAGTCTCACTCTGTCACCCAGGCTGGAGTGCAGTGGAGGAATCTCAGCTCCCTGTAACTTCTGCCTTCCAGGTTCAAGCAATTCTCCTGCCTCAGCCTCCTGAGTAGCTGGGACTACAGGTGTCTGCCATCACACCTCACTAATTTTTGTTTTTTTTAGTAGAGAAAGGGTTTCACTGTGTTGGGCAGGCTGGTCTCAAACTCCTGCCTCAACTGATCTGCCTGCCTTGGCCTCCCAAAGTGCTTGGATTACAGGTGTGAGCTACCATGCCCTGCCAAAGAATCTCTCTTCTCTGCATTCTCATAAGACATTGAACTTTTCTCACAACATTTATATTCTGTATTCTATCATACCTATTTATTCCTGTATCTTACCACTACTAGATTTAATGCTCTTTGAGGGAAGAGTGCATGAATGAATATTCTATTTTGCATTTTCTAAAGCATGTAATAAGGTGTGCATGCAGGAAATATTGTTATATTGAAATAAATAGTTTAATTCCAGATTAGTAGACTGTTTGAAAATTACCAGTTCCTAAGATGCTTTAATCTACCTATTTTAATTCTTCCTTATTCCTGGCTAGTACTATGTCAACCATTAGGAATGAATTTCTAGCAGGGCTGGGGCATGGCAGATGTCTAAGGAATATTTGTTGAACGTACAAATGCATTTATACTAATGTGACTGAGTATAGTGCCTACCCTCAAGGAGCTTACAGTCTAGTTGGGTGTGAGTAACTAGATTATTTCAGTGTGAAACATGAAAGGATAAAGGTGTGCATGGGCATCTTAGCACAGAGTAAGGTGCTTGTCTTAGTTCTGAGGGATGGCAGAAGGGCTCCTTGAAAGAGCTGATCCTTAAGCTGTCATGAGGGATGTGAAGGACATTGATGGGTGAAGAAAAGAGGAGGAGTCAGGGAGGCATGAAGAGAAGGTGGATGGGACCACGGCTGCTCACTAGAAGTAGAATGTGAGCTGCACACACAAAGCCACTGAATCTTCACAGTGGAACAGTAACAAGAAACAAGTGAAACTGATACTCATCATATAGTTTATTTAAATCAATATATCAAAAATCTTATCATTTTAACATATCATTAGTATGAAATATGTTAACATTTTACACTATTTTGGCACCAGGTCTTCAAAATGCAATGCCTATTTTCCACGTACAGCTACGTTTCGAGTGCTCAGTAGCCACATGTAGCCAGTGGCGACAATATTGAACAGCACAGGAGTGGACAAAGGAGGACATTCAACAGCATGAAACCTGAGGGGTGAAGGCTGTGCTGGTGATCATAAGCATGTCCTGATGACCGAAGGATAAAGGTCAAGGCAGGGGCTGGGGGATGAGGCATTTGCACGTGTGAAGAGTGGGTTCCTGGTCCTCTGACAGGCAGAAAGGCTTAGGATCTGTCTTGTAGTGATAGCGTCCAAACTAAGGTTTTCAGCAGAGAATGGCTTAATCTGGTGAGTGTCTGAGACAGACCTCTAGGGTGGTCATGTGTGTGTGCATGTGTGTGTGTGAATGTGTGTGTGCCTGCGTGTGTGCATGTGTGTGTGCATGTGTGTGTGAATGTGTGTGTGCCTGCATGTGTGCATGTGTGTGTGCATGTGTGTGTGTGAATGTGTGTGCCTGCGTGTGTGCATGTGTGTGTGTGAATGTGTGTGTGCCTGCATGTGTGCATGTGTGTGTGCATGTGTGTGTGAATGTGTATGTGCCTGCGTGTGTGCATGTGTGTGTGTGAATGTGTGTGTGCCTGCGTGTGTGCATGTGTGTGTGTGAATGTGTGTGCCTGCATGTGTGCATGTGTGTGTGCATGTGTGTGTGAATGTGTATGTGCCTGCGTGTGTGCATGTGTGTGTGTGAATGTGTGTGTGCCTGCGTGTGTGCATGTGTGTGTGAATGTGTGTGTGTGTGCCTGCATGTGTGCATGTGTGTGTGCATATGTGTGTGTGAATGTGTGTGTGCCTGCATGTGTGCATGTGTGTGTGTGAATGTGTGTGCCTGCATGTGTTCATGTGTGTGTGCATGTGTGTGTGTGAATGTGTGTGTACCTGCATGTGTGCATGTGTGTGTGCATGTCTGTGTGCGCGTGAATGTGTGCATGTCTGTGTGTGGTGTGTGTGTGTGCTGGGGGTGGATTTGAAGGGGCAATTCTAAAGGCAGAGAGACCATGCATGAGGCTACTGCAACAGTCCAGATAAGGAACAACGAAGCTGTGAACCGGGTAGTGGTGACAATGGCAGAGACAGGAGTCCAACCCTCCGGAACGCTTGATAAGGAACAACGAAGCTGTGAACCGGGTAGTGGTGACAATGACAGAGACAGGAGTCCAACCCTCCGGAACGCTTGAGGTCTGGTTGGGTGTTGGGTGACTGGCATGATGAAAAGATGCAAAGTTCAGCTTTACAAGGTGGCATCACGCAGGTGGACTGATGCAGAAGTTCAAGGGCAAGGAATGGTAACTTTGGGGTCTTCAGCCTACAAGAGGAGTGAGTTAGAACCATTGGAATGGAGGAAAGCACCCAGTGTGTAAATAGGTTGGGATGGAGATCCACTTAAGTACTGGATATACAGGAAACTATGACCAGGACCAACAACACATGACCCAGGAATTAGTGGGGAGCAACAGAAGAGGTGGGTTCTTGGGATAACGAAGTGGGGTTTCAAGAAGAAGGGCATGGTCAACTGCACTGACACATCCTGGGCATTGTCCAGTTCGTCCACCAACCTGAAAACAACATGCATCTGAGTTCCTAGTGCAATGATTGGAGTTGATTGATTGATTTATCAGACCCTGGGCATAGTCAGATTTCTAAAGAAGCAGTGCTAGGGGTCTGGGTTAAAGCAGCAGCTGCGTGTGTAAACATCGAATTGCAAGATATGGTGACCTCTGAAAATGGGTTGAGTTGCTGGTGATGAAGCACTATGAGCAGCACGAAGGGCAGATGATAGACCTTGATCAGTTTGCCAAATATTCACATGTATCGAATGTAGGTAGAATTTATAGGACATTGTAAGAAATGATGTCAAAATCACGTTTTTATTGACTATTGCATAAAAACCTACATAGAACAGTTTTCAGACCAGTAGTGTGAACCTGAGTGAACTCCCTTGGCCACAACCAAAATAATAATAAAAATGACAGTAATGATAATGACACTCTTACTACTGAAGACAAACATCTGTAAAGTGTTAAAATGTGCCAGGCGTTGTTCTCAGCTAAGCCCTTTACATATTTTCTTTCCTTCAATTCACACCAAGCTGCCTGCATTAGGTAGGTAGTATTTTAGCTTTAACCCAGATTATTTTAATAGATATAATTTAATTAATTAAATTGCATTAACTTTTAATTGAACTCAAATTAAAGATTAAAATTAAAATTTTAATTTAATTTACACACCCAGGCTTAGGTGGATACTATTAACATAGCCATTTTATAGATGAGGAACCCGACAGAGACCACAGGACTTGCCCAAGGCCACACAGCTAATAAGCTAGCTGTGATCTTTTGTGGGTGACTAGATGTCCTGAGGGGTGACCATGGCTTCATGACAGGGAAGACCACTGGCTGCTGGAGGCAGATAGACCTGCTCTGCAATTCTGGCACATTTCTGGACATTTCTGGAGGTGCTATTTTGGCTAATTAAATGCTGAACCTCGGCCAGGCGCGGTGGCTCACGCCTGTAATCCCAGCACTTTGGGAGGCCGAGGTGCGTGGATCACCTGAGGTCAGGAGTTCGTGACCAGTCTGACGAACATGGTGAAACCCCATCTCTACTAAAAATACAAAAATCAGCTGGGCGTGGTGGCTTTCACCTGTAGTCCCAGCTACTCAGGAGGTTGAGGCAGGAGAATTGCTTGAACCTGGGAGGTGGAGGTTGCAATGAGTCGAGATTGTGCCACTGCACTCCAGCCTGGGAGACAGTGAAACTTCGTCTCAAACAAACAAACAAACAAACAAAAAAACAAACGCTGAACCTTACTTTCATCATTTGTCAGACAAGCCTAGCATTGCCTCCCTCTGTCTTGCAGCAAAGATGAAATGGAGGGAAGGGTATTAGCTACGTGGCATACACATTGCTTTTGAATTGATTCTTAGTAAATTGTCAATTGAAAGTAACAACTTAGAACATTGAATTGTTTGAACTCTTGTGAAAGTCTAACTTAGAATCTTTTAGAAAATAATGTTGTAAAAAGAATATAGAATTTGCAGATAAAGACCAAATTCTAGTCCTTGATTCATTACAGCTGGGAGATTTGAGGCACTGTATTTACTTCTCTGTGGCTTCTGCTGAAAATCCTAACCATGCTGGGTTCTTTGGATGGACTCAGATACATGAAAGAACCTGACTTTTAGTAGCGTTGAAACGAGATTCCAACTAAAATGAAAATCCTTGTTGCTTTCTGTTTATATCTCAACTTTACATAGCATCCTTTGGGGTCAGGGGGACAATGCTACAATTCCCATTTTACAGTCAAAGCAACAGAAGCTCAGAGAAATTTATCTGCGTCCCCAGTATCCCCTAATAGGTAAGGGGTGTCAAGCCGCTTCACTGCCCAGGTGGCTTTCTATGTTTACCTTTTTTTTTTTTTTTTTTTTTTTTTTAATTGAGACAGGGCTTGGTTCTGTTGCCTAGGCTGGAGTGCAATGGTGCGATCTCAGCTCACTGCAACCTTTGCCTCCTGGGTTCAAGTGATTCTTGTGCCTCAGCCTCCTGAGTAGCTGGGATTACAGGTGTGTGCCACCATGCCTGGTTAATTTTTACATTTTTAGTAGAGATGGTTTCACCATGTTGGCCAGGCTGGTCTCGAACTCTTGACTACAAGTGATCTGCCTACCTTGGCCTCGCAAAGTGTTGGGTTTACAGGGGTGAGCTACTGTGCCCGGCTTTACATTTACTTTTTCACGGGCCCTTTGGTTTCCGTGATTTGTGGCACTCCACGCCTTTTGTTGCGAGTGTGACAGACAGTGTTCACTGGGCACCCAGGGCCCTGGCCCCACGTCAGATCTGGAATGTTTGATCATCCAAGTCACTTGCCCTCTGAAGGCCTCTCTGATGCCTTTGCCCCTCACCGTTGCTCTCACTGACTTCACTCTCCTGGCCAGTACTTCCATTGGCTTCCATTTTCAATTGCACGTGTCATGTTTTTGGCAATTTATCATATAGAATTATTGCTTTCGCTAATGGTTCTTGAGGGCTCTTTGGCCTCTATCAAGAACGTTCTTTTGTTTTGTTTATGCACAGAGACTATGCCCTAGGCTTCTACAGCTCTTGGTGGTTAACCCTCTTTGACCTATAGAAGGTGCATGGGAAGCACTTCCAAAAGGGACACAGAACTAGTTCAGAAACTCGGCTCCTGCCCAGCGTGCTGGGCCCTGTCCAGGAGGTTTGAAGAGAAATGTGGATGCTCAGTGAGGTAGGCTGATGAGCCAGGGCCTAATGGAAGCCTTTGTGCAATGGAAGCATTTCCACAATCATTAGGCTTTTCTTACCAGGCAATGCCATCAGCAGCATTTGAAGAACTCAGACTCATGTGAATTCTGGATCCTCCAAAGACACGTGCAGGGGCAACACTACTCCTCCAGTGAGTGCCACTTGTGCTACCACAAGCAGAAACTGACTGGGGATGCTCCGCTGTTCTCTTCCCTGAGCTGCGCCATCATCGGCACCTGCCCCAGGCCTTCCCGTGAAGTCCTTTTGTCTGTTCCCTAATTTTTCCTTGCTCTTCCTTGAACATTTCCAATTTAAACATATGTAGTACAAACTATGATTTCTTTTCTACATACATGTTTTGTTTGTTCCTTTACAGGTAAAAATTAAAGAATTAAGCTGGACATGAAAATCCTAATCATATGAGAGTGTTTTCCCTTCCCTTCTCCTTCTCCTTCTCCTTCTTGCCTTCCCGCCTTCCCGCCTTTCCGCCTTCCTTTCCTCCCTCCCTCCCTTCCTTCCTTCGTTCCTTCCTTCCCTCCTTCCTACCCTCCTTCCCTCCTTCCCACCTTCCTTCCTTCTTTCCTACCCTCCTTCCCTCCTTTCTACCTTCCTTCCTACTTACCCTCCCTCCCTCCCTTCCTTCCTTCCTTTCCTTCCCTCCCTTCCTTCCTCCCTCCCTTCCTTCCTTCCATCTTTCCTTCCTTCCTTCCTTCCTTCCTTCCTTCCTTCCTTCCTTCCTTCCTTCCTTCCTTCCTTCCTTCCCTCCCTCTTCCCTTCCTCCCTCCCTCCCCCTCTTCCTTTCTCCTTTTCTCCCTCCCACCTTTTTCTTTTCTTTCTTCTTCTGCTTGTTTTTGCCAGACCTAGATGAAACAGAAAGTAACTGGAAATTTCATAAGCCTCTGATTTCCTGATCTTAGTAACAAATCATGCGGTGCTCTCCAGCTTCCGGGGGAGGAGGCTGGAGCCTGGGCTGCCCCCTGCCCTGCCCCAGAGCTGCTGGACTGTCTTCCTGGAGCCGGCCTTAGCGAGGGGCTGACTGAAGCCGGGCCCCGGCCCATGTTTCTGTGGGTGCGGGGGGCCTGGGCGGTGGCATTGCCCAGCCAGTGACCCAGCTTCAGCTTGCTTTCTGGGATTTCACAGGATTTCTGTTCTAAATGCAACCATAGGTAGCACAATAAGCTTTTTCCCCCTTGAAAAGTCCCTTCCTCCACCCTCCCCTCTGCCTGCCCCTGCTCCCAAGCAATCATCCTGTGAGTTTCTGCTAATGGTGCTTCGGAGAGAGATCAAAGTTTCACAGATAAGTGTTCTTTTACACAATGTTCCTGACACTCCGTTTGGTAAACAGGATTTTTTTTTTTTTTTTTTTTTTTTTTTTTTTTTTTTTTTTTTGCTTAAAAGAACATATAAACATGCCAAGTGAGATGGATCGGCAGTCACTTTTCTCTTTCATTTTCTCCTCTTTGACTGCAGTACTTGTGCAGAGTCCAATCCTAGCATGGCCCTGAAACAATCAAACTTGGCTTGTGTTTGCACATGGAGAAAAAAAGTATGCAGAAAAATGTAAGAAATAATGCCAAATGTAAGCTGGAGGCTGGTGAGCATCTCAGACGTCCATCCCTAGCATTGGATGGCAGTCCTGTTTTCTCTTTAAATAATTTATTTGAAATAACCTCTTACGAAACTTCTTTCTGCTCAGTGCCTTCCTAACAAATAAGGGAATACTGTGTCCACCTCTGACCTTTCTTCACAGAAGAAAATGCCTGATAAAGAAAAACACAAAACAAAAGGGAACTTAAGTCCCCCATAGTTCCTGTTACAGCTTCTCCAAAAATACAGGCTCATCAGCAATACAGATAGAAAACCAAAGGCTCCATTTAACACCGTGAGGATGGGTCTTCAGGATCTTTCTTTTTCTTTCCTTGGTAATTGCAAACAGATTGTGATGACTGTCGGGAACGGAGGCTTTTGCTTCCCAGGCGTGGTGACTGCCGAGCCTGAGAGCCTGTGAGATAGTTGTGAGTTGTGAGCTGACGAGGGGCTCTCGCGCAGGCTGGAGTGTGCTGTCTGTGCAGTCACCACCTGATGCCATATTTTCAGGATCGCACGTGTCTTTACTTTGTACAACAGCAGGTAGCTTCCCCGGGTTTGGGTGACATGGCCATTTCAGGTACTACAGGGCAGATATTTGTCCTCACCTTGGTTTCACTTGGGCCTCCGTGGGGATGCTGTGGACAGGGTGCTGGGATGAGAAGCGTTCTGCAGGATGCCTGCTCGTCCATCTGATCTCCTGCCCTCCTGGGGGCTCTGGGAAACTCTCTTGGTTTTGGTGTCGCCGGACCTGTAGCAGTCTTGAGGACTTTGATTTCTAAACCTTGGGACAGGACCTTTGCTCCCTAGAATTGAGAGCCTTAGGAAGACGTCTCCCTGAAGGGACGACACAGGAGATGGCAGTTCAAAGGCCCAGCTGGTGCATCCACCATGCCCGCCTCTCAGGACGCCCACCCTGCCCTCCGCCCTGACGCCTGTCACTTCCCTGCCACCAGAAGTTGCCAAGATGGACTGAAGCAGCCAGAGCAGCTGAATGGTGGACAAGTCTCTTCATTCCTTCACTGATCCATTACCGAGATATTTAAACGCTGAGTCTCCTCGGCCCAGTTCTGGTCGCTTAGGAACAGAAAAGCATTGCTTTTAGCCCGTTGTATTCAACTTCCGTTACTCTTTGCACGAGTCTTTTGTGTGTTTGCCAAAGAGGGAAGTTCTGACACGTTAGTGTGGTCTGCGTAGCCTTTTAGAGGTGCAGTGTTTTATACAATGTGAATTTCTAAAATTCCGAAGTGTGACACGCCCCCTTACCTTATTCTTATGTGTGTAATTAAGGCCCAGCAGTGACACTTTAAAACAGGAGACATGCCCTGCCAGACAGATTTGTGAATGTTTCAAAGTTGTTACTGCACTCACTACATATTAATATATTCCAGGGCTTGGCTCCTGCAAGATCTGATCCATTCACTTCTATGTCCAAGGCCTGATTCCTCTATTCTGCATTAAAATTTTTCATTAAAATAAAAAATTCAAAGAGCAAAGTTGCTGAGTGAGCAAAGGACGGATTGGCCTCTCAGCACCGGGACTCCCTGCAGACCAGCTCGCTGCCCCAAGAAAAATGAGTCGATGGTCCCAGCTCAGTCCCTAATGAACGGCAGTAGATCACATCACAAAAACTAGACATGCATAATTTGGCACCATTGACAGCAGCTTCCCCACCAAAGGCATGGGGCTTTTATGTCTGAACGAATGTGAAGCTTGGAACTATCTTTGACCTTAACGTGTGAGAGGGCTCTGTGCTGGGGAGGAGAGGGAGGCCGTTGAGTGGGGTAGGGTAGGGTAGGAGGGGTAGGTGTGACCCAGAGGAGGCGAGGGAGGCAGGTGAGTGGGGCGGGGTGGAGGGGTAGGTGTGACCCAGGGGAGGCTGCCTCGCCCCACCCAGCTCTTGAGTCTCTGGGTCTGGGGTTCTCCTGTCTGGGAAGAAGCCCAGGGTCCCATCCTCGCCTTGCTTGGCAAACAGGCAGCCCTAAAGGGGGTGTTTCCCTCCATCAGCACCCCAAAGGGCACCCACCCCGAGGAACTGGCAGAGAGGGCCGGACACTGGGACAAACACTCGTAAATCAGGGCTGTCCTGATTAAATCAGGCATGGATGGCAAGTAAGTTATTAGCTGCCTGTGAAACTAATTGTGATACGGATACAGTCATTTTTGCAATGTCTTTCAAACACCAGTTGTGATGGGAAACAGCTGTTAGATCCAGGAAAAAAAAAATAAAAAGAAAGAAAGAAAAGAAGAGAGCTCCGGATTCAAAATCATAATAATGTCTGTCTTCTCTATTCCCTTTCACAAAAGCTCTTAGATTCTCCTGTTCTCTCTAGACAATTACTCACAGCAGGCGGGTCAGCCAGGAGCAGTGCAGCATTGCATTTAAAGTTCATCTACTGAGGGGGAAAGACAGAAAGAGAAAAAAGGATCCCTTCTGTTAATGGGGCGGGGGGATGGCATGTTTAAAATAGGTTAGAGATTCAGGTTAAAAGGGGGAGAAGAAGTCACAGAATAGGAGCCGAGACATTATAAACGGTGCCGTTTGACTGCTGGCTTCGCGTATAAGCACAGATACAAGGGGAAGGTGTTTAGAGTCTTCATTTAAGGCAGCAGTGAAGAAGGTAATTAAACTGGAACACCGGAGACACGACTGTGGAGGGAGAGTGGGCATTTCCCCTGAAGTCAGGCCCGCTGCTCCCTGGCTGGAGCTGGTCAGGGGGTCTAACCGCTCCCGGGGCATGCTCTCTGGCCCTTTCCTCATTGTTTCAGTCCTCCAGCTGTTCCTGAGAAGCAGAGCAGGTTGTTCACAACATGGTGAAGGGAGAGGGAGGGGGAAGCATTGGCCCTCCCAGGGCTGCCCTGCTGGGAGCCTTCAGCCTCCAGCCTTCGGCGCCACGCTCCGGCCCCCTGTTTGTGCTTCAGCAATGTTTGTGTACAACATCTTACAAGACATCTTTTCAATGTAGTAACCCTGTGTCATTACTTAATGGCTCATACGTGATGCTGCCTGGGGTGGAGAGACAGCAAGTCGCCCACCCATAGGAGCTTGTTTCCACGCTAATTCCAGTGGGCTCTCCTGGCAGGGCCACTGCCTTCCCTGCTGGCCATCCTGGTGCCCTGTCCCTGGAGACCCCCAGGAACCCCTTGAGAGCTTGTTCTGAGCTGGGACTTGTCTAGCCTCCTCTGGGTCCTGAAACACTCAATCAGTCCTGGAATGGAGCAAAATCCTTTTGTCTTGCACAGGCCAAGTTTTGAGAGTTCTTCCCCTGCTTTTTGATTTCAGCAAGGCAATAAATAAACTTAAAATATGGATGCCTATGACTCGGTCCTTTATTTCTCATCTCCAAGATAATGAACTCGAAGACTATTAAAGTTGTACAGATAATTAGAGGCCATGGATCAAATGCCTCATTGCCCCCTGTTTGTGAGCATTAAGATGTTCTCTGCCCCCATGCCCACTTTCGGGAAAGGGGAGGCCTCCCAAGAGGGAGGCCTGGCTCCGGGATCTTGGAGACCCTGCCATGGCTGCACTATCTGGGGGTTCAGAGTTCACAGAGCACCTCTGCGATATGGGGGAGCATGGCATGAGGGAGATAGTCCCCAGTCTTGCCATACATGGCTGGCCCTGCTGCCCTCCCTCCCAGTGCTCCCACTGGCCCCTCCAAAATTGTACAGAGTTCCAGAAACAGCTGTTCTCTTCCCTTCTGACCATGAACATGTCCTCAGCACCATGCACGGAGGGTCTTCACTGAGTGTGCAAGTCTGCATCCTTCTCAGAGCCCTTTCCTCCTTCCTTGACTCAGACATCAGAAAGCAAATGCGTCTGACAGCAAATGGCAGCTCTCCTATGGGTTTTGAGAGCCAGGCGTCCTGAGGGTGTGTGTCACTGGTGGGCCGCCTCCCACACAGGCTCAGCAGAGGGGAATGAGGGAGGCATTTGCTCTTTTCCTTTTTAACTTTCTCCACATTCTCCAAGGACATGCCTTGAAAGCCTTTAATCAACTTACAAATGTGTCTATGAAAAAAAAAAATCAAGATTCTGATTCTAAATTTCAAGTTTTTTTCCCTCCTTTTACATTCCTTTTCAACACAAGTCCTGCCTTTCCATATCCATTATTCACAAATCTCCCTCCTCATATAAGCCCGGAGACACAGGCCCCAGCGGGAGCTGATGCCAACCTCTGCCCTGCTCCCTGCGCACGGCGGTGGAACGGGGACTCCGGGAAAGAGCAGCTCTGGTTCCATTCGGGTTTTCAGGGATGCTCTCCCGGGAGGCTCAGGGCCTGGCAGTGCGGGCATTGTGATGCTAAGTTTGCAGTAACTAGACATCAGCAAGCACGCAGCCTCATTTTCTGCTCCACACAAGGCTGTACTGTATGGATCACTCGTTTCTTCCCGAGAAATATCTTTTAAAGGGCTCGCTTCTTTCCTGGGGAAGAGAGGAGCCACCACAACTGCTTTTCGCCACCCAAGTTTCAGTTTCTCTGACTACCAAATCCCCCTTTGTGCCAGAAATACAGTGACTAATAACAATGAATAAAAGAAAGTTGAATCTGATCAGAATGGATGTGAAAGGATGCTGCCTCTCTGATTCTGAAGATTTGCTCTCGTGCTTGACATTACAATTAAAGGCATGTTTTGGATGAATGTCTTCACAAGCAGAAATCATGAATGAGCTCAACAGTATCCCAGAAGGGGTGTGTGCCAAGCACGGTGGGCACAAACTTTTTATTATATGCATTGCCACCCCTGTAATTAGGACAGCGCTAGAAATATGATTTACTGGCGGTGCAAACACATTTGTAACGTGCTGAGGGTGGGTGTGTGCTGCATGCAGCACTCCAGGCACTGGATCCCCTGGAAATGCAATTCTGTGAACCTCTCCCCCGCCGCCCCCAGGACTCTGCTTTTCTTCTGGGTTTGTAGCTCTTTTATTCGGCTGTCGTGTATGGAACCGAAGTCATAACTTTGCCAAATACTCAAATGTTGACTGGTGGCAGAGAGTGCCAATTTCTTTGTATGCGGGTTAGACCAGAATTCAAATGAAAAATAGGGAAATAAAAGGGATCGTGAAGAAAATAATTATCCTAAAATTCCACTTTATTTCAAATAATAACTTTCCAGTTTTCCCCTTCTTTCAGAGTAAAAAAGTGTGATTTTGTTTTTCTGATGGTAAAGAGGTGGGCCCACATTGTCCTCGTGAGCGTGCTCTGGTCGGATGCTGCACGACACTTCCTAGTGTCCATGCCAGCGTCGGGCTGCGTAGGCAGCTGCACAGAGGACTCCATCACGCCGGCCCCTCCATGACCTCTGCCTGCCTTGCCCGGCCACACTTCCAAAACCAGAGGAGTTTTCTTTCAGAGTAGTGTCTGTCCAGGAATTCCCTTGGCAAGAGGCAGAATCATCAGCCTGTAAGGTCTGCACGCCTGTTGTGTGTGTGCATGTGTGTGTGTGCAAATATATATATATATTTTTAAGGCAGCAACTCAGCATACTATATGACAAAAATAGCCCAGTGAGAAAGCACTGTGTTTAGAAATAGAACTTCTCATTCAAATCAGGACAAGAGGCAGAAGGGGTCAGGACGTAAAATGAACTCTGTGTGTGTGTGTGTTTGTGTGTGTGTATGCGTGCACACGCATGTGTCTCCCTTGAATAAATGAGGCAGAGGTGCAGCACAGCAGGCTGGCCTCTGTCCTGGGTCTCTGCATCCCTTTGAGGGTTAATGCAGAGGGGAGGCCAGTTCCCAGCTGATCTGTTTCAGCTGGGCCCCGCCAGGCAGCTGCCCCGCATTAACCCCCTCCTGC
Source organism: Chlorocebus sabaeus (assembly GCF_047675955.1). Classification (NCBI taxonomy): domain Eukaryota; kingdom Metazoa; phylum Chordata; class Mammalia; order Primates; family Cercopithecidae; genus Chlorocebus; species Chlorocebus sabaeus. The sequence continues at coordinate 4,198,777 of NC_132921.1, forward strand.
CCAAGCTGCAGGCTGTGGACAGCCCCTATGGGTGCTAGGGAGGGGTTGAGAATCCCATACAATACACACACTCATCGACATTCCGCATCCCTGCAGTGGCTGCCAATCTGTATCACTGCTTTCAGGACATGGCTCTCTTCTCGCAGTAGCCATCGGAGACCTCCAGGGTAGAAAAACCAGCTCTTTGGGATGAGTTCAAATGCATTCTCCCCAGAGGACAGCAGAGGACCAGCTGAGATTTGTTATGGCAGGGCTGCGTGGAAAATTTTCTCATGCTTTACTCCACAGTGCTAGGGGGACACACTGTGCTCCTTTCTCTTGAGCACAGGAGGGTGATGCAGCGGTTAGCAGATATTTGCAAAATGAAAATAAACTACTTTCCCGAGAGAATTACGCTGGTGATTTCTTAGAAATTTGCAGTTCTTAACCCTCTATCCATTTATCTGACGTGATATGGAACTAAAAAAATACCTCATTGAGTTTGCTCTAGCTCTATCTCCCATTTGTCACATTACCATTGAACTTTAGGATTTTCAGGTATCAATTATAACAATTATAGATTGAAAGAACATAGTATAAAAATATGAGCTTTTACTATTTCTTACGGGAAAGAACAAAGTTGTACAGCACTTAATCTCACCCTTCCTATTCTATTTTTCTTCAATAACTTGAAGAAATATTGGTCTCTTTAAGCTGATATGTTCTGCTGACTGTATGTTTTTCAAACCACAGTTCCATAAGCATTTTCTTCCTAGCTCAGAAACTTACCAAACGTTTGCTCTCAGCCAGAAAGTAAGGACATATACCTAGTGACATTAAGTCTGGATCTCCTTCGGGTAATCCAGCCTGAACTTTCTGTTCATAGCTTGATTTCTAGAACATACCCTGTCTCTGAGGATTGGGAATCCATGCTGATTTGCACGGCTTCAGCCATATCAGGAAGAGACTCACAAATGGCTTAATCATCATCACAAATACGCTGTCTATGCCATGTGGGTGTCAGGACAGCTTTGCCAAAACCTCTCACCAGCCCAGGAAAACACTGAAAGGGCTGCACCTACAGCTTGAGACCTCAAAGTATTATTTTATTTTCACTAAAGGTACAAGTAACTAAAAAGGTGTTTTTTTTTTTTTTTCCTGGCAAAATGTTCCAATGTTCATTTTTGTTAAATGAAAGAAGAGGACAGACAGGTGGAAAAACACAAAATTAGCATGTAGAAAATTCAACAAAAATCTTATTTGGATTCCCAAAAGCCTAAAGTAGAGAAATCTCACTGTGACCATTGCCAGCCTCCTGGAAGCTTGTAAATTCATGCATCCTTTGAGATGTTTTTTCATGCAAAGCAAAACTATCTTCAATTTTCTTCCTGCATTTTTGTTTTTTTTGAATCTTGAAATCGAATCACCACTCCTTTATCCACATTTCAAAATTTCAACCTCTATAAATACAGGGAGATGGAATTCTGGAGGTGGAGAAAGAAACTGCAGTGGAAATATCCAATTTTATACCATGGCTTATTGGACAAGAACAAGGGTAATTTGACTAAAGCTTCAATTTACAAGGCATCTTTAGCACATGCATTTGGTGCACGTGCATGGCAGCTAGATTGACAAGCAGATCCCGATAGCTACAGAGCTTCAATAAAACACACACCACGAAGGCTTTACACGATGGACAGTAACGGCTTCTTTGGAGCTGTTATGGTCTATTGGGTCAATAATAATCCACTTTTTAAAGAGTGCTAAAATATGAATTTAAACAGCAGACTGTAATAGTCCCTGATCTAGCAGGTAAATCATATGAATTCTTAGAATTTCTATACGTACCGTGGCACATGTACACCATCAGAGTGTTCTGTTGTGTAAAGCAGGCGTCCACAGAGTCTAACATGCAGCATGCTTCAAATTGCTGATTAAAAATGACACACTGCAGTCGGGGAAATGAAAATATTTGTTAACATTTGGAACTTTAATGCCACAATTTACGTTTCACCTTACCTTTAATTGGGTATATTTTGATCGACATCCTGGATTACTTGCATCATCATAAATTGTTTCCCTTAAAACGAAGTTATTTTCATTTCAAACTATATTTAAAATACATTGATTATACAACTTTGCCAGAGGTTGATGCATAGCATTTAATTTACATGTGATATTTATAAGTAAACATCTCTTCTAGAGATTTATAATTTCTGTTTTCTTCAGTTACATAGAAATAGGCAGCTCTGAACATGCAGGGCTGCAGCTGCACCTAACAACATGCCTGATTCCTTCCAGCAGGTGGAGGCATACTGCAAGAAGCTTCCAAAGAAACAACCAAAAATATTTTTTCCCTCCAGCAAACACTGACATTTAGGGGAAAACAAAATATCCCAAAAAAGAGGGAAATTAGATGAATAGTTTGCAACAGGGATGGTGGTGTGCTGTGACATGGTTTTACCTCATAAAGAACCTGGAGTGAAGATATTTCATAGCCCCTCCTTGCTGTAAACACCCTCCCTTGGCTTCCTTTCTGTCTGCTATAGTTGGAAATTTTTCCAGAAAAAAAGCCTAGTGAATTATTTAATAAATAAAATCCAGTAAAACAACCATGTTCAAAGATATTTTCTCAAATTTCCTCCAAATAAGCGCAGCAGTAATACAGTACCAGGGATATGCACATGTAGGTACACACATGCACACACACACACACATACATTTTGAAAACTACTCTAGCCACATTACTATCCCGCTTTAGTCACCGTGTGTGTGTGTGTGTTCTACTCATTTGGCCAGAACCAGTGATTTCTCTGGTTCTTTTGTGAGTGTTTGGTGTGTATTCCTGCCAGTGTATTTGAAAAAAAAAAAAAAAAAAAAGCTAAGAATTTTAAGCACAGACAAACCAGAAAAATTTCTGCCTGAAAATCTGGCTCTTCTAGAAGTAGAGTTCTTTCAAAGACCACCCTTCACTTTCACTTTCAGGATAGTTTAACACATGCCGTCTGCAATGGACAATGACGTGGCCGAAGAACGCCTATGTACAGGATTAGCATGGTCTACTTGGAAGAATTAGAATGCTTTTTGATCCACAGTATGATAACATAATATGATAAATTATAGGTCTCTCCTTCCTCAGCAAGGAGCTGGGAGCAGAATTGCAGTGTAGAAATGCCATGGTCCCCAACCCCCCCTCCCTGTTCCCAGGGCCTGTTGACTGCAAATATCTACCATCTACAATATTGACTGGTTTATCAGGCAGCAGGTATCTCTATCAGTCTATCTTGAATTGTCATCCAACAGAAGATTAAACGCTGCCTGCCTCCTTCTTGTGATTTTTAGTCTTCACATCACAAAGTTTTCAATCACATTTCAGCAGTGTGCATTTAGCTTACAGAACTCTGAGCACTTATCTTCCCAAAACAGGGGATTTAGACCATGTTTACCTCATAGTTCCAAGATATCTGTCTGCAAACCTGCCCACATTTAGGGTGTGAGATGGGTTTCAAATCTCTCTCTCCCCTCTCTTCTGTCTTCCTCTCTCTCTCTCTCTCTCTCTCTCTCTCTCTCGTTCCCTATACAACTAGACTCTGGACCCAACAACAATCAACAAAGAATTTTCGTAATGGACAAGTGTCAGTTTTCCAAGGAGTCCTCCAGCGCAGTGACCTTGTGTTGTTACTATTCAAGATGAAATAACTATAACTGTGGACGGCTTTGTTATAAGTGGCTTTCTCATTAATAATCTTCAGAAGACCGTGATGACCACATGGCTTTCAGCTCCTGAATTAGCCAGAGAGAAGGCTGGATGCCAGTTGTGTACACTTCTTGTCTCCCCATTGGGTACCTGTGAGGAAGCTGTGGTCTGCCAGGGATCCTAAGAAACATCTTCCCTGTTTATGAGGGATTCAGCATAAACACGTGGATACCAAATCAGTGTTCAGCTGCCATTGTGCCTGGCTGAGGCTTGCAATTCCCAATCAGTAGACTAATGAGATTCTGGCTACACAGAATCCGGTGAGAAGGGCACGTGCATTCTCTCCAGAACGCCGGAAAGGAAGTCAGTCTGAAGTCCGGCCGGACGGGAATTGGACAGACACACTTCCGGCTACGTACGGGCGTCATATCGGTGATTAAAATTGTTCCCCGTTCCTTTGAGTTCCTTGTAGATTCTGGAGATTAGTCCTTTGTTGGAGGTATAGATTGTGAAGATTTTTTACAATTCATCGTCGTTTTTTAGAGTTTTTCTCACTAAGTATTGACTAATGGAACCTCGCCCTGCAACGCGGATAGAGGTGCGGGTCGGAAGTGGCTCGGGCAGGGGATCTGCCGGAGAAGAACTGAGGCTCCTGAGTGAAGCATCTTGTCCAAGAGGATTTATCCCAACGCATGGGGAACATCCGCATTGTGATGTTTAGCTCTCAGCTTCTAACTTGGGCGTTCTAGCGTCTGTATTTCTCATTTAATGTTTTATGGGCACACATGCAGAGGAGTTTTCGTCACTCAAAAGCCCGACGATTTCCCCTGCCAACCCGTTGGAATGAAAAGAAACCTCGATAACCTCTTACACACATGGAAATGGAACCCTGAGCAGAGGTAAAGACCTAGCAGTGATCACTCTTTTGGCGACTTGGAAATCGGGGTGAGCTTTTATCCATTACCTGTGCCCCGTTGTTAGGGGTCGACTGCTGCTGTTCTTCCTTGGAAACTGGCTCACCTGCATTTCGGGGCTGGGATGTTGTTAAAGCATTCACAGCCCTCAGAGCACATGGTGGGGGAGTTGGAAAATGAAGCAGGACCTTCCTCTTTGTAGCAGACTTATTTCCGGGGAAACTGATGGTTGGGGCCACAAAACGCTTTCAGTGTAGGGTCATCATGACTCATTTGGACATCCTATTTTCTCTCCTTATGTGTGAGATTGTGGTGGGTATCTCTACAGCCTAAGGACCTTGGGTGGACCTGGCCAGCAATGAGACTGCTATTGACAATGCATCACGTGATGTCACTAGGGCAAGCATAGATCAGCTGAGGATCAACCTTCCTGCCTGGTGTGCATGAAGATGTAGGTTATGTGCTTCCTTCAGCCCCAACCGTGTTGTCCACACCAGAATCTGGAAATAATCTCATTGGAATTGGGAGAATGATTGATGATACTCAGTGGTGAGTGTTTTAATATCCACAATTTTTTAAATAGTCTAGCACCTAAAGAAAAAAATGATCCTTTCTTCAGTACTTGGCTATTTGTGGCAAACTTTTAAGAAGGTGGAACCATTTACAATCACAAAAATATTAATTCTATTAAGTATACACCCATTAGAATTACCAGAGGCGTGAGGAGTTAACTGCTTAGCAGAGCAAATAGGCCTGAATGGGGTTACATGCAAAATGAAACAAAATTCCCCATGCTTGTTCTCTTGAGTGTCAACACCTTAAGCTTCATAAAAATTCCACTAGTTGAGCTTGGAGGAGAAACCAGAGTTGGAATGATCTTTGAAGAATGAATCCACCTCTCCTCTGGGATTCTTTACAGAATGTCTTATGTTTAAGTCTCAGGTGCATCCATATCAACTTGTTTTCAAAATAGGTAAATATCTTAAAGTATTTTGTAAAATGCAGAAAATCTATTGCATTATGAGAAAAAGTATGGAGGTCACACTGTATCTCTAAACTAGATGTGGAAATCAGTATTTGTTGAATTGATTTGAATATATATTGATTTAATAGTTTTGCTACATGCCTAGTATAAATTGAGGGAGATATTTGGAAGTAAGGAAGATGTTTTGTTAAATTTGTTTATTTAACAAGTGCTAATTACTGGAGGTTTGAAAATTATAACATACTATCTCTGCCCTGAAGGATTTAATAGGCTAAATTTTGGGAGTGGAGAAGGTGGAAATATAAACACAGATATCAAACGAATTGTCATGTATTATAATAGTTTAGTGTATTTGGTTAAAATGAATTCATAAAGGTTATTTATCATTTCATCTGGAAGAGTTAATAGGAAAAAAACAGCATTTGGCTAAGGTCTTGTAAAGTGAGAATTGTTTGAGGGGGATGAGGAGAAAGTGTAAGTAATTAGGTATTTAGATAAATGGTTTCAAATTTGTTAAATGCACGTTTTTACCCTGACAAACTAAGTATTCCTGCCATTTTACATGGATGAGAACAATTTCTGTGTTTGCTTTTCATGTTTCTTTATCAGCAAATCCTAGGCATTTCCCACACAGCACATGTAGGGGGCACTACAGTTTGAGACTTCATGTAAAAGCCTTTTCACATCACCCTATGTGGTGGCAACATTATTTGACAAAAGTCTGTTTAATGTGGGCCCTTCCAAACATTCAGTCAACTGTCCAGAGCCCACACATAGCTGATTTGGGTTAGCTATTTCTTGGATCACAAAATGACACTGATAAAAAGTAAAAAAAAAAAAAAAAAAAAAAAAATTAAGATTCATTAGATTCATTTAAGCAACAATTAGGAGGAGTAGTATGCAAAGTCACTATTTCTGAGAGGGGTATTGTCTCATGTGCTTTATGATATGGTAGTCTGGAAATCAAAAGATTGAAGTTCTATTCCCTCCTTTCCCCATTAGAGCTGGTGCCTTACATACCACATGCAGCATCTGTGAGCCTCAGTTTTCTGCATGGAAATGAAATCCATGATAAACGAGTTGTATTGAGTTTATTATACCGCCATCTAGGAGGTATGCAGAAACATTTTAGAAACCAGAAATACTATCATTGCCATTAATCACAAGAAGAATAATTACTATTTGGAATGTCAGGAATGACAATCCAGGAATATTTCTTAATTTTAAAATGCTGAAACATCAAAAAGGGGTTCATTTCCTATGAAATCCTAGATTTGATTTACTTTAAAAGTTACCCATTTACCCAAGCATGAATACAGCTTTGCATGGCACACAATGCCAATAGGGGGATTGTAAAATCAAATATGCATATTTTAGAATTTTAAATTTGCAGTATGTTAGATCTTGAATTTATCTTTCCAAAGCAGCATATGGGGATGAGATATTTAGATATGAAAAATAACCCACACTTCAGAATGTTTGGTGTAACAATGCTAATTCCCTACTCAGTTGATTGGGATGCGATGATTTCATGAAAATGTCAGAGCAGGTGTATGGAAAAGACATTATGGTGTCAAAATGAGATGAAACAATGTTAATTTGTGTGTGGAAAGTCCGTGTCTCTGCCAAGGTGAAATAGAACCCTGTATTCAGCCATGTTGAGCCTTGGCGCACCAGGGCTTGGAGGCCTGGCGTGGAAGGCCCCAGAATGCCCAAGGATATGACATCCCAAAAGGAACAAGATTTATTTCCTTCTTCCCACTTTGGGGCTAAGCATAAAGAGAGGTAACAGCGTTTGAGGAATTAGAGCATGGCACCAAAGTTGCTCGTGCTGCGACAGTCCCAGAGTGGGCCAGGTAATCCAGTGCACGGGAGGTCCAGCAGGATGGAGGGAGTGGAGGAAGAGGAGGTGGGTGGAGGGAAACTGCTTTCTGGCCACCAATATGGATTGGGTGTACACGTTTGAGGCTCATACTTCTTTATAAATTGATGTATTTCTTTAGTGTGAATGTCCATGAGTGTTAAAATGTGTTCAGCGCCTCTGTGACGTCTGGGAGTCTGAATTTGCAGAACAAAGGTGAATATTAATTCCAGTTTGGTCATTAATTTGGCCTCGATAGTACACTACAGTAAAACTAACATTTGACTAGGACCCAGAATAGAAGAAGGAGCCAAAGATATGAAAGGAAAATAGTAATTCTAAGTGCTTTGAAATCTATAGCATTTTTTTAAAGATTCTTTTTTTTCCTCCCCTTAGATTTTTCACAGTCTCTGTTCCCACTTCATTATTTAATACAGCTTGTCTGGAGTTGACCAGCAGTCTTAAAGAATGTCAAGTCTTCACTTTCCATTCAAGAAATAAGACCCTCCTAGGACCTTCTAAATATTTCTGTTTTCCATCTAACAAGAATGACCATATGCTGTAATGGAACAGTGATCTGACTGGTTTTAGGAGTCCTTGATTTTAGTGCTGACGTTGATAGGGACTAACTTATGTGACCTTGAGATGTTACTTCTCTGGATTTTGCTTTTTTCATCTGTAGATTTGGGGCAGGCTGGAGTGGTGGTCTAGATGACCCTCAAGGATACCTCCCACAATCTTCCTCAGTTTTATGTGACTTTTCTAAGGTCAGGCATCCACTGATAACCTGCAAATGAATGAAAGTGTAATTAGTGAGTTTGTTATAGGCAACGCAGTCTAGACTATTAATGCAAAAATAAAAGTGCAAAATTTTGGAGATTGCCCGTCTCCGGTTTTGCTTTCTATTATCATTGTGTTTGCAAATGTGCTTCTCAGTTTTGAGCATCCATCATGGGAGATATGGTTCCTGAGTCAGCTTACAGACTGCACTGTTGGAAGGGCTGGCTTGGTGCATCCGTGTAGGGGCCCATCGCATGTATCTTTTAGTCCAGACTGTGAATATCGAATTCCTCTGTTTATCTTTAGGGTGTAGTTTTTAGAGGGGCATTTCTCTTCTTTGTTTTGAGAGGTATTTATTCTAGCTTCCCTTCATCTCTCATCTTCCTCCAATTTGAGTTTTAAATGTGCTCCCAGGAGTTTTGGGACCAGTGAATTTCCTCCTTCTCAGTCTCATTCTCCATCCCTTCCTCTGCAGGTGGAGGGAGTTGGTGTGGTGGAGAAATGCCTTTCAATATTTTTTACTGCAATATTAACTCATGTCGGATATAACAAGTAACTGTGCAATGAAATGAACTCAGGAACAGCAAAGCCATTAAGAAAATGTGCCATTAGGGAAAGGGCTAGGGTTTCCTATGGAAGAGATTCACCAGGCATATACTTGCACATGTTCGAGGAAATGATTCAAATGTTTATAGCCCTTATAATTATGTTCCTTTTAAGAAGTAGAGACTTTTGGAGCCAGAAACATTTTCCTAATTCACTTTATTGGTAATGAGTTTTACTTTTAAAATTTTGATGTGATGAAATCTAAATTCAAATATTCAGATGTAAGGGTATATGTAGACATATGTGCATTTGTATGAAGAGAAAACTTTGTGATGGAACCATCAATCTGAGAGAATATGATGCCAGCTTTGTTCTATTCATTCTTCTTTTTCTTTGTCTTTTTTTGGAAAATATGAAAGCTAAAGCTTTTAGGTTTTGTTCAAACCTGTAAAAGCACATATCAAATATTTTCTTATTTCCTTTCATAATACCATAAGAGAGGGTGTTTTATCCTTTTTTCCTGCAACTTAACATAAGTAGAAATTGTCAGTGTAAAATTGACAGGTATTTGTTACAGTCAACAATGAATTGTTCCAATTTGGGATCACCCGCCATCATCGGCAGTGTCTGTCAGGTGTCACAACAGAAGGAACACTGATTAGACGATGATGAAAAATACAATAATTTGGAGCCCTGTGGGTAAGACGTGAAAGGCATCTGGTGTTTGCTGATGAAGGCAAACCCTCCACTACCTGCGGGCATGCTCAGGGTTCCGGGATAGGGACCTCCAATGCTGTCTGTGATGAAAGCTCCATCCCTCCACGTCTCTCTGGTGTGGTGTGTGGGCCTTTCAGTCAGGTTTGCAGGCGGGGTATATAGGTCTGTGGGAAATGGGCGAGAGTCCCCTTGCATTAGGAAAACAACAGAGGAATGTAAGGTCAATGAGTCGCTTGCCCACGAGGCAGGGTTGATGTGAAGTTTTTATTTCTGTCCTTTAGGTGCATGGGAATGCCCAACATGAGTATTCTGTCCCTTGGCACCATACTTTTGATTATACCTATGAGCAACTGTATTGGTATATGGGGTTTCTTTTTATTTTCCATCTTTTTTCATTTTCATTTTCTTTTATTTTTAAATTTTACTTTAAGTTCCCAGATACATGTGCAGAATGTGCACGTTTGTTACATAGGTGTACATGTGCCATGGTGGTTTGCTGCACCTGTCAACGCATCATCTAGGATTTAAGCCCTGCGTGCATTAGGTATTTGTGCTAATGTCCTCCCTCCCTTTGTCCCTAGCCCCCAGCAGGCCTGGTGTGTGATGTTCCCCTGTCTGTGTCCGTGTGTTCTCATTGTTCAACTCCAACTTATGAGTGAGAACATGCAGTGTTTAGTTTTCTGTTCCTGTGTGTGTTTGCTGAGAATGATGGTTTCCAGCTTCATCCATGTCTCTGCAAAGGACATGAACTCATCCTTTTTTATGGCTACATGGTGTATATTTGCCACATTTCTTTATCTAGTCTATCATTGATGGGCATTTGGGTTGGTTCTGAGTCTTTGCTATTGTGAAAAGTGCTGCCATAACCTATGTGTGCTTGCGTCTTTATAGTAGAATGCTTTGGGTACATACCCAGTAATGGGATTGCTGGGTCAAATGGTATTTCTGGTTCTATATCCTTGAGGAATCGCCACACTTTTCCACAATGGTTGAACTAATTTATACTCCCACCAACAGTGTAAAAGCATTCCTATTTCTCCACAGCCTCGCCAACATCTGTTGTTTCCTGACTTTTTAATAATCGCCACTCTGACTGGCATGAGATAGTATCTGATTGTGGTAGTGTATGGGGTTTCTTAAGAGATACTTTCCTTTCTAATTATACATCAAGCCAAACAACTGTGAAATAAAATTTAATTCAGTGAATTAGAAATGTTTCTTTTTTAAAAGTCTCAGTGGACATTCATGTTCTGTTACATCTTCTAGTAGTTGTTATTGGCCATTTGGTTCATGGAAATTTATGAATCTTCTGAGAAAAAATAACATGATGCAACTGTAATACTAACCTATGGCTGGGGTTGTATTTTCTTCTGAAAAATGCTGAGATGAAAAGGAATATAAAGCTATCCAGTTATTGTTAAATTCACTTACATGTATTATAAAAACAATTTGCAAAGAGTTTATACACAGAAACCATAAAATAATAGGTTGATAAAACTGATTACTTGTAAATTTAAAGCTTTCACATGGCAGAGGCCTCAGTAAGAATTCAAACACAATCTGCAAAAAAATTTGCCACCCATGATAGGTCATAGTGTGAATTTCCTAATATGTAAAAATGCTTGAGATAATAAAGAGCTATACAGAAAAGTGGGCAGCCCATGGATAAAAGAATTAAAAATGATGATGAACTAATGCATGAAAAGATGCCCAAACTCATTATAATTAAATAAATGTAAATAAAAAATGAAACTCTATTACCATTCATTTAAAATACACATTGAACAGAAACATATCTTTTCCTGAGCTAGTTGCTGTGTACACAGATGTCAACAAGACTGACGCTGAATTTGATGGTCCAAAGTTGAGATTCTAGATTGCCTGTGTCCAGTACTCAAGTGCCATTAGCCACATGTAGATATTTAAATTTAAAATAATGTAAAGGAACTAAAATTAAAAATGTAGTTTCTCAGTTGCACCAGCCGCATTTCTAAGTGTTCAATGGCTATTTGCTGCTGTTGTGCTGTCGGCTGTGGTGCTGGGCAGCAGGTCCAGTGCTTTTCTACCAGCGCTTTTCCACCAGCACATACAGGTGGTTCTCTCGGCCACCACTTTTCCAGCAGAGAGCAACTCAAGGAATGAGCAAAGAAAAGTAAATAATTTTAAGATACAATCATAAATTCCATAAATTCCATGACAACCATGACAAGCTTTCTCTCTCTCTTTTTTTTTCTTGAGACAGAGTCTTGCTCTCTTGCCCAGGCTGGAGTGCAGTGGCGTGATCTCGGCTCACTGCAACCTCTGCCTCCCGGATTCAAGCAAATCTCCTGCCTCAGCCTCCCAAATAGCTGGGATTACAGGCGTGCACCACCACGTCCAGCTAATTTTTGTGTTTTTAGTAGAGATGGAGTTTCACCATGTTGGCCAGGCCGGTCTCGAACTTCTGACCTCAGGTGATCCTCCCACGCCGGACTGACAAGCACTCTAAGAGGCTGAGGCAGAAAGCAGCACAGGAGGCCTACTGACTTAGGGTGGGCAAGGAGATAGTATGTAAATGGAGACCCAAAGGAAAAGGAGCTGGCCACATGGAGAATGGGAGGTGGAGAGAAAACCTTGCAGAGGAAGGATATAGGATGTCCAAAGGGCCTATAATAGGACAGAGCTGCTGGGTGCTTCTAAGAAAGTGAGGGTATCCCTGTATGAAGCCAACGAGTGAGGAGGAGAGACGTATAAAGAGAAGTTGGGATAATGGTGTAGTGGGCCCTGTCCCACAGAAAGATACATTCTGGTCCTGACCCCCATCAACCCACACAGAATGTGACCTTACTCAGAAATAGGGTCTCTACAGGTGCAGTCAAGTGAAGATGAGGTCATGCTGGATGAGGGTGGGATGGAGTCCAGCGGGTAGTGCACTTGTAAGAGGGGAATTTGGACACAGACACAGAAGATTCATGGATGAGCGCCACAGAATGATGAGCAGAGACTGGTGTGATGCAGCTGCTAAGTTTAAATGCTAAGTTTGCCAGCAACACCAGCGGTTGCGAGAGCCAGATTCTTCCTGAAACCTCCGGAGGACGTGTGGCCCTGCTGATGCCTTGATTTTGAATTTCTAGCATCCAGAATGGTAAGAGAGAGTGGATTTATATGGTTTTAAGCCTCCCAGTTTGTGGTGTTTTGTTATGGCAGCCACAGGTTTCTAACGCAATGGGTAAGAAAGCATGTGGGAATTTGAAGAACGAAGTCTGGTGAAGAACTGTAAAAGGATTTTGAGCAAAGAAGTAATTTGATCTAGTTTACAGGTTTGTGTTGTAAAAAGGTAACTTTTACAGCTGAGGAGAGAATGGAATGAAGCAGGCAACAAGGTTTATTACAATTAAACATGTTTGGGAGTTTTGTTGAGGTGGGGAAGTGGAGATGGACAGGAGAAGGTGTACATGAGAGTTACTGGGGGCTGCAACTCTGTTCTCCTTTAGTGATTGGTTCGAGGCATTTTAGTGAAAAGGAATTTATTTCAGGTGATACCAGGAAAGTTTAAAGGGGGAAAACCAAGACTTCTGTCCACTTTATACTTAAGAAATTTGAGATATCTTTGAAGTGTCTAATTAGCTATGTCAAGTAAGCAATTATAGATACAAATCTGGGACTTGGGTGAAAGCCCTGAGCTTAAGATCAAATTTGGGACTTGCCTGCATTACAGTGGTATTTACATTCTAGGGAATTGGTATCATATCCCCAAGTAGCCCATGTAGAGAGGAAAGAGGACCCAGCACTGAGCCCTGCAGATGAAAGCAGTTAAAGTTTGAGCCAAAGAAAAGGAACCACCAGAGGACAGAGGAGGGGCCTGCAGGGGAGGAGAAGAGATCAGGAGGGGCCTGCCAGGCAGGAGAACCAGGAACAGGTGACGCGGTGTTGCTGAAATCAAAGAAAAGCTGTGTCTGGAAGTACAAAGGTAGCATTTTAAACAGTAAACATTTCAAAAGTTTGATAAAACCCAGTGTTGGTTAGACTGTCATGAAATAGCTCTCTCATACCACTGTTAGGCACAAAGGTGTATGTAGATGACGCTCATTTGTTTATTGTAACATTGTTTGCGATAGCAACACAGAGCAAAGCAAAATGCATAAGGAGTCTAGGAGCAGCCCTAAGATTTGTGGGGAGGAGAATGGTGAAACAGGTGATGAGACACACACATGATTGATGACATGTGGTCTTTAAAGAAAAGACTGAGTTGATTGGAAGAAAAATCTCCAAGAAAGATTTTTAAGAAAACAAAAGCAAGGTGTAAAACAACATGTATCATATGATCTCATTTGTGTTAAAAAAAGTAAAACTTGGCCAGGCATGGTGGCTCATGCCTGTAATCCCAGCACTTTGGGAGGCTGAGGTGGGCAGATCATGAGGTCTAGAGATCGAGACTATCCTGGCCAACACGGTGAAACCCCTTCTCTACCAAAAATACAAAAATTAGCTGGGCATGGTGCTGTGTGCCTGTAGTCCCAGCTACTCAGGAGGCTGAGGCAGGAGAATCGCTTGAACCCAGGAGGCGAAGCTTGCAGTGAGCTGAGATCCCGCCACTGCAGTTCAACCTAGTGACAGAGCAAGGCTCCGTCTCAAAAACAAAAAACAAAAAACATTAAAAGGTACACAAACAGTGGTGCATATTTCACATGGAAGAATGAAGTGCCTGTTTATTATGTTTATTACTTGGGAGTGGATCTGGGCATAGACATGGTGAAGAGGGGAATTCTGATTTTGATTTTATGTTTTCACATACTGTTTGACTTTTTGACCATATGGGTGCATTGCTTTTGTAAATAAAAGCTGGAATAATTTAAAAAACTCTTTTGTTTTGAAATAAGAATGATTCACAGGAGGTTGCAAAGACAGTACAAAGAGTCCTAGGTACCTTTCACCAAGCTTTCCCCAGTGGTAACATCCTATCACATCAAAACAAGAAACCTGTATTGGCACAATGTGTGTGTATGACTCCATTTCATTTTGTCACTTTATCATTTTATATAGATTTATGCAATGGCCACCATCAAGATACAGAATTATTCTATCACCATGAAGACTTCCTGATACTACCTCTTTGTAATTATTTCTACCCCTCCCTTTCCAATCCCTAACCTTGGCAATCACTAATCTATTTTCTGTCTCTATAATTTTGCCATTTTGAGCATGTTACATAAGTGGTATCATATAGCATGCAGCTTTTTGAAATTGGCTTTTATTTCTCACTCTGCATAATACTCTAATGCTCTTGAAATCATTCAAGTTGTATGTATCCATAGTTTGTGCTTTTTCATAGCAGAGTACTTTTCCATGGTATAGCTGTACCACAGTTGTTCACCTATTAAAGTAACATTTTGGTTCTTTCCAGTTCTTGATTAGTGAAAATAAAGCTTCTATGAATAATTGTGTATATGTTTTTGTAGAAACATAAATATTTCTCTGGGATAAATGCAAAAAGTGCAATTGCTGGATCACAAAGTAAGTATATCAGTTTTTAAAGAAACTGCCAAACTATTTTCCAGAGTAACTATACTCTTTTACAATGTATGAAAAATCTAGTTTTTCTGCATCTTCACCAGAATTTGGTGTTGTCACTAATTTTTATTTTAGTGATTATCATAGGAATATAGTCACATATCATCATGGTCTTATTTGCATTTTTTTATTGGCTAGTGATGTTGAATAACTTTTCATGTGCTTAAGTTGCCACCCATGTATCATATTTGGTGGCACGTCTCTTAATGTCTTTTGCTATTTTCTACTTCAATTGTTTTTTTCCTAGTGGTGAGTTTGAGAGTTCTTTATATATTCTAGGTATGACCCCTTAGTTCAATGTATTTGCAGATATATTCTGCCAGTCTGTAGCTTGTATTTTCATCCTCTTAAAGGAGTCTTTTGCAGATAAAGAGTTTTTAATTTTATGCAAGTCCAATTTATTGAAATTTTTCTTTTATAGGTGTGGGTGTTATGTCTAAGAACTCTTTGAGAAACCTTAGATCTCAAAGATTTTCTCCTGTTTTCTTCTAAAAGTTTTATAGTTTTATATTTACATTTACGTCTATGATACTGTTGAATTAATTTTTATATTACATTGGTGCAAAAGTAATTGTGGTTTTGCCATTACATTACTTTTAATAGCAAAAGCGCAATTACTTTTGCACCAACCTAATATCAGGTGTGAGATATAGCTTGAGGTCTATTTTTTTTTTCTTTTAACCTCTGGATATCCAATTCCTTCCACACCTTTTGTTGAGAAAACTATTCTTTATCCATTGAATTGCTTTTGCACCTTTGTAAAAAATCAGTTGGCCATACTCCTGGGGGTAATTCTGCATTCTCTATTTTGTTTTATTGATTTATTTCTCTGTCAATACCACAGTCTTGATTATTGTAGCTGTAAAGTAAGTAATGATAGCATTTTGTGTGATTCCATCCAGCTTATTTTTCATGATTGTTATCACTAGTCTAGGGCTTGTGGCCTTCTTATAAATTTTAGAATAATCTTTTATATTTTTGTAAAAAATTCTGCTGAGATTTTGATAGGAATTGCATTAAATGTGAATATCAGTTAGGGAAGAGTTGGTATATTTATGTTAAGTCTTCCAATCCATGAATATGGTATGTCTCTCCTTTATTTAGATATTGATTAAATTTTTTCATCAGTATTTCCGAGTTTTTAACATATAAATTCTGTGTATGTTTTGGTAGATTTACACTTAAGTATTTATTATTTATTACCAGTGATTTCAAAATATCATTCTTTTTTGAATGATTCCAAATGGTAGTGTAATTTTAGTTTCTTTCCACATGTTCATTGCTACTGTATAGTAGTACAAATGGTTTTGTATGCTGTTCTTGTATCCTGTGAGCTTACTGAATTCACATGTTAGCTTTAAAGGGTTGTTTTTGGTCAATATCTTGGGATTTCTACATAGAAATTCTGCAAATATGGGCAGTTTTCTTTCTTTTTTTTCCTGTCTGCATGCCTATTATTTCCTTTTGTTGCTTTACTGTGCTGGTTAGAACTTCTGGCATGTTGTTGAATAGCAGTGGTGAAAACAGATATCCTTGCCTTGCCCTCAATTTTAGCAGGGAAAGTATTCAGTATTTCAAAATGAAGTACAATGTTAATTGCAGTTTTTTTTTTTTTTTTTTTTTTTTTTTTTGGTGGATGCTCTTTATGAAGCTGAGGAAGACCCTCTTTATTCCTGGTTTTATGCAAGGCTTTTTTATAAATCATCCAATTTCGTCAAAATTTTTTTTGCATCAATTGATAAAAACATGTGATCTTTCTTCTGTACCTTGTTAGTATGGTGGATTACTATCTTAGTACATTTGAGCTGCTATAACGAAATACCATAAATGTGTCACTTATAAACAACAGAAATTTATTTGTCACAGTTCTGAAGGCTGAGAAGTCCAAAATCAAGGCACTGGCAGAGTTAGTGACTGGTAAGGGCCCACTTTCTGTTTCATAGAAAGCATCTTCTCACTGTATCCTCACATGGTAGAAGGGATGAGGGAGTTCTCTGGAATCTGTGTATCATTCACAAGGGATCTACCCTTATGACCTAATAACTTTCAAAGGCCCATCTCCAAATACTATCACTTTGAGGGCTCTGCTTTCATGACTTAATAATTTCTTTTTTTTTTTTTTAATTAATTTATTATTATTAAACTTCAAGTTGTAGGGTACATGTGCACAACGTGCAGGTTTGCTACATATGTATACTTGTGCCATGTTGGTGTGCTGCACCCATCAACTCGTCATTTACATCAGGTATAACTCCCAGTGCAATCCCTCCCCCCTCCCCCCTCCCCATGATAGGCCCCGGTGTGTGATGTTCCCCTTCCCGAGTCCAAGTGATCTCATTGTTCAGTTCCCGCCTATGAGTGAGAACATGCGGTGTTTGGTTTTCTGACTTAATAATTTCTAAAGGCACACCTCCCAATACCATCACTTTGAGTGTTAAGATTTAGCATGTGAATTTTGAGGGAGAGAGAAATATTCAGTCTATAACAATAATATTGATTGATTTTCAAATATTAAACTAGAATAAACTTCTGGAGCTAAACTCCTGGAACTCCTGGAATAAACTTCTCATGATCATTACACATACACACATTTTAGATTTTTGTTTTACTGAATTCTATTTGATAATATTTTCTTAAAAATCTTTCCATTTATATTCATGAGTGATATTGGTTTACAGTTTTCTTTTTTTACTCTGTCTCTGATTTTAGTATCAAGGCACTACTGACTTCATAAAATGAAGTGGGAAGAATCTCTTTCTCTTCTATCTTCTGGAAGAAATTGTGTAGTATTGGTATGAATTTTTTAAATACTTGCTAGATTTTGCTAGTAAAATAATCTGGACCAGGAGATATCTTTTTAAGAGTTTCAAATAAGAAATCCTATTTCTTAAATTGTTATTGGGTTATGCAACTATTTTATATTGACTGGGCTGTGGCAGTTTGTATATTTTGAAGAAGTTGGTCCATTTTATCTGTGTTGTCAGGTTGATGTTGCAGAGTTGTATGTGGTATTCCCTTATTATTCTTTTAATGTCTGCAGAATCTGTATTACTATCCACTGTTCTATTCCTGATATTAATAATTTAATATGAATAATTTTTCTGTTTTTCAGTTAGCAAGAACTTTGACATTTTTCCTAATATTTTCAAATAACTATCTCATAATTTCACTAATTTTCTCTATTGTTTTGCAGTTTTTAATCTCATTGATCTCCACTCTTGTCTTTATTATTTCTTTCCTTCTGCTTGTTTTAGGTTATTTTGCTATTCGGTTTTCTAGTTTTTTGACATGAGTACTTAGATTACTGATTAAAGTATTTTCCTCTTTTCTAATGTAAGCATTTAGTTCAATATATTTCTCTTATCTTACTGCTGTAGCTGCATCTCACTAATTTTAATATAGTTTCATTTTGTTTAGTTCAGTGTATTTTTAAATTTTCCTTGAGATTTTGTCTTTGTTCCATGGATTATTTAAAATATTTTTGTTTGTTAGTTTCTAAGTGTTTGGAGGCTTTCTTTTTATTATTCTATTGATTGATTTCTATTTGATTATAGTTTCTGATTTGAGTGTAGTCAGAGAACATGTACTATATGATTTAATTCTCTTAAATTTGGCAAGGTTTATTTTATGGCTCAAGATATGGCCCATCTTGGCATAGGGCACTTGAGAAGAATGTGCATGCTGTTGTTGGGTGGAATGTTCTATAAATACGGATTAGACCATATTGGTTGATAATGTTGAATTCATCTATATCCTTACTAATTCTCTGTCTTGTTTCTCTGTCAGTTGTTGAGAGTGAAATGTTGAATTCTCCAATTATAATTTTGGATTTGTATATTTCTACTTTCAAGTCTATCAGTTTTTGTTTTATATATTTTGCAGTTTTATTGTTTGGTGCATACACATTTATAATTTCTATTTTTCTGTGTGGATTAATGTTTTATTCTCATATATACATATATAATACACATATATATTATATATACCTTATGTATATATATTCCATATGTTATATATGTATATGTGTACACACACATATAATGCACATTACACACATATATATAATTACCAGGAAAATTATCAGTATATTACATAGTATACATTAGTATATCATTGCATATTTACTGGTGGTGTCCCTTTCTGTCCCTAGTAATTTTCTTTATTCTGAAATATACTTTATGTGATATGAATATAGTCACTTCCTGATTCCTTTTGATTGCTGTTTGGATGGCATATCTTTCATTTTACTTTCATCCTGCTTACACTGTTTTACTAAATGTGAATTCATTGTTGACAACATATGGTTGGGTTATGTATTTTAATATACTCTGGAAATCTCAGTCATTTTTGTCAAAGTAACTTTATTAAGGTATGACTGACATGTAAAAAGCTTACATATTTTATGTATACAACACAGTGAGTTTGGGGATAAATACACACCTGTGAAACTATCATCACTATCAGGGCTATAAACATATCCATCACCTCTCGAAAGGTCTTCATGCCCCCTTTATTATCATTATAATTTTTAAAGCAAATTTTAAGTATACAATACAGTATTGCTCGCTATAGGTATTATGCTATATAGTAGACTTTCAGAACTTATTTATCCTGCATAACTGAAACTTTGTACCCTTTGACCGTCACCTGCCCTTTTCCTCCTCCTTCTAGCCCCTGGAAATCATCACTGTATTCTATGTTTCTGTAAGTATGACTATTTAGATTCCACATATAAGTGAGGTCATGCAGTATTTGTCTTTTTTTGTGTGGCTTATTTCAGTTAGCATAGTATCATCCAGGTCCATTCATAATGTCGCAAAAGGCAGAAAATCTCAGTCTTAATTGGTATACTTAGACCACTTACAGTTAATGTAATCACTTATGTGTCAGGGCATATGTCTGTCATTTTACTTTTTTGTTTGTCTCTCTTGGTTTTGTTTCTCTGTTGTCTTCTTTCTACGTTTCCATGGGTAACTTGAAAACTCTTTAGAATTCCATTTCTGTTTATTTATAGTTTTTTAGTGATTTCTTTGCATGCCTTCTTTAATGGTTACTCTAGGCATTACATTATATATGTAACTTAAAGTCTACAGGTGTTGTCATTTTACCAGTTTGAGTGACTGTATATTGTATACTGTTTAAAGAAATTCCTGCCGGGCTTGGTGGCTCACTTCTGTAATCCTAGCACTTTAGGAGGCCGAGGCGGGTGCATCATGAGGTCAGGAGATCGAGACCACGGTGAAACCCCGTCTCTACTAAAAATACAAAGAATTAGCTGGGCGTGGTGGCGGGTGCCTGTAGTCCCAGCTACTTGGGAGGCTGAGGCAGGAGAATGGCGTGAAGCCTGGTGACGGAGCTTGCAGTGAGCCGAGATCGTGCCGCTGCACTCCAAAATGGGCAACAGAGCGAGACTCCATCTAAAAAAAAAAAAAAAAAAAAAAAAAAAAAGGGACTTCCTATAGACATTTTCTTAGGAGAGGTCTGTTGGCAACAAGTTCTTTTAGTTATTTAGCTATTTTTCATCTGAAAGTATTTGGTTTCTCCTTCATTCCTGGATATAGAATTATGAGTTGACAGTTCTTTTCTTTCAGAACCTGAAAAATGTCATGGCAATTTCTTCTGGACTACATGGTTCCTTATCAGAAATCTGCTATCTTTTCAATTGTTTTTTCCCCTTATGTAAGATGTCATTTCACTCCTGCTGCTGTTTTTTTTTTTTTCTCTCTCTAGTTTTCGGAATTTGACTATGATATATCTTCTCATGGATTTCATTGGGTTTGTCTTGTTTGGGAATTTTCTCTGCTTCTTGAATTCATAGGTTTATATCTGTGCGACTTTGGGATATTTTTCAGTTATTATCTTACTAAGTAAACTCTACCTTCTCTCTCCTCTCCTTCCCATGACTGGCGCCATGACTATTAGCTATTTAGTCATAGCAACAGGATGTTTGTTTTTCAGGCTGCTTTTTCTCTGTTGTTCCAAAGGAATAATTTCTATTGTTTTATATTCAAGTTCACCGATTCTTTCCTCTGACTCTTCCATTTTGCTGTTGAGCCTGTCCATTCAGTTTTTAAATTTTGGTTGTTTTCTTCAGTTCTACAGTTTTTGTTTAGCTCTTCTTTATATGTTCTGTTGTTTTGCTGAGACTTTCTTAATTTTTTTTCAAAGTGTACATGCTCATTGAAGTATTATTATGATGACTACTTCAAAATCTTTCACAGATAATTCTAACATCTGTACCACCTCAATATTGGTGTCTGTTGATTGTATTTTCTTATTGAAATTGAGATATTCTTGGTTTTCCTATGATGAATAAGTATTGGTTACAACCTGTGCATTTGTGTAGTATGTTATGAGTCTCTGGACCCCACTTAAGTCTTCCATTTTAGCAGACCTTCTCTGACACTTCTATGCCACAGGAAGGAAGGGTGGGGATGCCACTCATTACAATCAGGTAGGGTGGAAGTCCAAGTTCCCCACTTGGTCTCTGTTGATAGAAGAAGAGGTGAAGGCATCTCATTACTGATAAATGCGGTCGGGAGCTCAAACTCCCCACTAGGTTTTGCAGATACCACTTGGCTGAGAGGGGCAGTGTGCTTGTCTCTGCACACTATATGGCCTTCACTGACATTATGGTGGCATGGTTTTGTTCCTATTGTTTAGTGATAAAAATCCTGACTGTCCAGGAGGTCACTTCTGATACCATGCCTCTGGGGAGGGGAAGGTTTCTTTGTTACCATGGGTTAACTGGAAGTCCAGACTCACCATTTGGCCTTCCTAGGCAACACCATGGAACAGGGTTTGGGTGCTCATTATGGCTCTGTCATGATGTAAGTCCAAACTTTCCATGTGTTGGCAGGGGTGGGAGTGGACTGCAGTTTTTTTTTGTGGTATTTGGCTGAAATAAAATGAGTTTCATTTAAGAGTTTTCACTCTTATTAAGCAGTGCGTCCTCTGGTCCTTTGTCTTTGGGGAACAAGCTTTCCTGTCTGTTTCTTTCTATGCGCCCATTGATATTTCTGGGTTTCTGGCTTTTCTAGTAACAAGTCTAGTATATATGAGGTAAAAACCAAATAAATAAATCACCACCACCAACAAAAACCACCATGTGTGTTTCCTGGGGTTCTGAGGTCCTGCTGGTGGTCTGCTTTCTTCTCTCCAACTTTTAGAGTCTTTTGAAGTTTGCTTTATATGTAATGTGCAGGAATTTTATCTGCTCTTAGCAGGATGAATAGAAAAAATATGACTGCTTCCTATTTCTGCAAGTGGAATATTCAAGAATAATTTTAAATGAGTAGCTTATGATATTATATTAGCTGCTGATTATGTCAGTACTTCCCTATTAGCACACCTGTCTTTATAAGTGTTGGAAGACTATTTTCTCCTTCTTTCCTTCCTTTCTTCCTGTAGTTCTCCTTTAGTTTTTCATCCTTCCCTTCATTTCTTTTTTCTCATCATCCCTCAATTTTCGTTGTTCCTTTGCTTCCTTTGTATTTTTTCTTTGAAAAGAATTCAGAACAGGTAATAACAAAAGATACTAACAAAACTGCTATTTAAATTTTTGAAGTTAAAAATGTTTCCATTTTTCCGAATAATAAAAAAAACTCCGGTTTTCTCCATGGTTAAGAATAACCTGGATGTATAGTTGTTTTCTTAGTGTGAGATTGGAGAGCTTTCAACAGAAAAAGAATAAAGGTTTGATTAAATGATCACCTTCTAAATCAAGGAATCTTTTGTTGTTGTTGTTTTTGATGATGATTGATTTACTTTGACTATTTTTATGTTAACAATCTTAGTAGGTTTCATTTTTAGCATTTTAAAAGTCATCACTCCCCTGCACATCACCCTTCAGTAAAGCATAACCATCCCCCCGTGTCATGCTTTCCTTCGTCAGAGTAAATGAGGGACTTCTAGATGTGGAATTTATACTTATTTTATTCTTGAGATAACATCAGCCCAGTGAAGCAGGAATTACTTTAGTACTGAATTTATCACAGATGATAAATAAAGTTAGGCAGGTAGGATTTTGATTTGGGACTCTTTGCTGTCTCTCACTTCACCCAGTTTTGTGGCACGTCATTTAATTCCCCTACTTGCCTAGTGATTTTCTAAAATTTTCTTGCATTTTAATTCAAGCTTAAGTCTGGATAGTCTCTCCATCCAAGGTGTTTCAGCAAGTAGGTGAGGAAGTGCTTACATTCTTTTTAGACACAAACCAGTCATGTCATGTCATAGCCATGAGTTGGGACTGGAGATTATCCTCTCTTCTGGTGCGTGAGGCCCACCCTAATACAGGACTAATGTAAAATACGTTACAAGTACATGCACAAAATGGCAACCCCACTTAGGGACTACTGTATCTTCGGAGTCTGGCCCAAGGTATGAATGAAGCATATTAACACCTACATCCTAATTTAAGAAAAAAAAAATACATACTGATAATACCACAGTTACATTATACCAAAGGATAAAGAACTCCATGCAAATACTTGTCCTCAGGGAAATTGCACTCTAATGAAAACAAAACCCAAGCACACGTGTGCTATCAATTTGTGTTTTAAAATGACATTTTCTCTTTCAGAATTGTGTTGCAACTATTCCTTGATTCATTCATCTATCCAGTTCAAAATATCAAGAAACACAGAAGTGAGAGGAACAAGAGAGTTTCTGTTCCAGTAACATTTGTCAAAAGGAGGAAAAATCCTCTTTTTCAGATTGCTTTCATATACAGCCATGAGATGCATGATTTTTCATAGATCAAAAGAGGAGACAAAATGCAGACTTTGTCATCTGTTGGACAGAATGTTCTGATTACTATGGGTGGGGCTTCAGGAGTTAACGGCCAAAGAAATGAGTCTTCCATGGCATGTTTCAGTCCCCAAACCACCCACTCATTTGACTATGAGGTTTGCTGGAATGAGACTATTTGCAGAGGAAGGGGGGACTTTAGGGACATGGGAAATTGGCCACCTGCGAGAAACGAGCCCCTCGCACAAAGCCCAGTGCAGCGACAACGGACTCAACGAAGGAAGCCAGCCATCCAACGGAGAAAGACCAGCTAGGGAAGGCAGATGACGCTCATCTTCTGTAAATAGCAAGGCTTAAGAAAAATAGTCAATGAGCGCGCTCCCTTTTTGTTTGGCTTTGGTACCATTGACTAGTTGTCTGAAAGTAACCGATTGTATGGAGTGGAACGAGTGGGAACCCGGCCAATATCCCGAGCCAAGAAGTCCAGGCAAGTTATCAAGAAGAAGCTTTTCTTTTTCTCCTCCTCCCCCTCCTTTCTCCTTTTCTTTCTTCTTTTTTAAATTCAGGAACATTTTATTTAAAATGAAATTCCCTTAAAGTTGTGCATTGTCTTTTATTTAAAGATGTAGTATCTCTGAGAATAAAGAAAGGAAGAGAGGAAATTAAAAAGCAATGAGAGAAGACGTCTGGCAGCTTGGCCTCTCACCAAGTGACCCTTTGATAGACCACATGGGACTCAGAACTATATGAGCCTACCAAGGAAGTGAACGATTTATGGTGCCTTGTTTGGGCTTTTGATAAGTATCTCTGT
This sequence comes from Chlorocebus sabaeus, assembly GCF_047675955.1. Classification (NCBI taxonomy): domain Eukaryota; kingdom Metazoa; phylum Chordata; class Mammalia; order Primates; family Cercopithecidae; genus Chlorocebus; species Chlorocebus sabaeus. The sequence goes on from NC_132921.1 coordinate 4,223,365, forward strand.
AAAGTGATGCAAGGAAAAACAACCCGGGACCTACTATAATTGCAGAATTCCTGTAAATTATTTTAAGATGAGAGAGGCCATCAGGACTAGAGAGAAATAGCCCCCAGGCTCAGGATATTTATGTGTATTTCATTTAAAAAATCGGTGCCACAATGTCCCAATGATCATTAAGCAACCTGTCTGGGTGTCCTTCGAAAGCTGGAGGATTTGTTCCCTGAGGAGAATGAGACAGTTATTCATAAGGCAGGATCTGAGCACCATGGGGCCACGTCCCATGCATGAAACATGAGAATTCCTGGAAACCACTGAAATCACCTGGGTTCATTCTGAGTTGCTTCTATTGGAAAATCTTTTGGAAGAACATGAAGGGGTGTCTTTTACATTCCCTTACTAAAAGCTAAAGTGTGATATGGTAAAATTTGCTGATTCACTGAGTGAAGCATCAAGCATTGGCTGAAATCCGGTGTCAAAACATAGGGGATCTTCCTGCTACTTGTAGTTAGTGGGACACTTCTATATACCTCCTGCAGTGCACAGGACAGCCCCCCACAGTGAGGAATTTCCCAGCTATCCAACTTCAAATGTCAATCGTGCCAAGGTTGAAGACCCTGATTTAGGGGCTTCTTTGCAAATCATTGATCTTACTGTCAAGGACTTAATATTCCAGATTGCTGAGAGCATTCTGTCTTTGAAATATCTCTGTTGGATTGTTTGAGAAACCCTGGTTAGCTCCCATGTAATAGCAGATTGCTGAGAGCATTCTGTCTTTGAAATATCTCTGTTGGATTGTTTGAGAAACCCTGGTTAGCTCCCATGTTTAAGGAGATCTCACAAGAGTTGTTTTAGAACAAGATTACTTTTGTTCCATGGCCAAAGGCTTCCTCTCCAGAAAGCTACACCCAAATTTAAACCACTTGCTCAGCCAAGGCTTCAGAAAATCTATCATCATGGTAGAAAAGCAGAGTTGTCTTTTCATCCCAAGTACAAGGATTCTTATTACAAACAGCCACCTATTGTGACACTAATAGCATTGCTGAGGTGGTAACTTCTTTTTATTTTAAAGTATTAAGGCTTCCAGTCTACTAAGACCATTTTAAAGACATGATCATCTGGAAACATCTGCAAGAAAATCTACCAAAATGAAGACACAGTCACAAAATGACCTTCCTCCTACACCCCAGCTCTTGTCATCTTAAAGGTATTCACTCCGTGGAGGCCCCAGGAGGCAAATGGCTTCTCTCATCTTGGGCTGCAGCTTTGCTCATGACTTCTGGCTCCTCATGGAAAACAGAAGTGCAGGGCATGCTTTTCCATTTAGCTTTCTTGCTAAAGCAGATTCGAAGTTAAAAGAAGCAGGCGCTGCCCGTTCTTGTCCAACATTCATGGACAAAGAACTCTGGGCTTCAGTCTTGTCAACCCTGATGCAGGGCTCTGCTCATTAGCAGGAATCTGCAGATGACTCATGTGTTCCTGGGCATTTGATCTTTTGAGATAAGAAGAGCCAGCCTGGCTCACTGGCTGGTATGGTGTGGCATGGTGCCTGGCAATGGTGTCTTTGGAGACTGATGAAATTCTTTTAAGATTGATACCTCCATTATGACATATTGAGCATTGTGTGTTTGGGTTGTGTTAAGGAACTACTGCCACCCGAACACTCTGGTCTTGCTCTCTCCTTTTTTCTTTTAGGCACATTGTGTGTTGAGATGTGTTGTTATTGGCAAAGGACACAATATTCACTGATAAGGAAAAAGTAAACTATGCTAATAACATGCAGAATTTAAAGGAAACCCCCAAACCTGGAGTTTCCCCAAATCTCTGGGCTTCCTTAGCCCTGTAAGTGGATCAAACAGCTAGGGGATTTTATTTATTTATTTATTTATTTTTTAATCACAGATCATCCGCCGTGAGCAGTTTCCATGGAAGTAGATGTGTTAATGACTCTTAGCTTCGTTGAAGTGAAGTTCTTGGTCCCGAATTTGACTGACTCTCAGCTTCCTAGACAGGCCCTTTTCTGGGCATTCCAGGACATTGGGCATTTGTTGGAGTTTTCCAATGTCTGTAGCTCCAGGTGTTCAACAAGAGGGGTGGCACTGTCAAGTCACCATGGTGTTTACAGAGAAGCACAATAGAGGGCGCCCTCCATCAATCTGGTTGAGGGAAAGGCATCACAAGTTAGATAAAATAAGAATACAGGAACAGTACTTGTAGAGTGTGTGTGATTGTGTGTGAAGTGAAGGGAAGACAGAAGAAATGCTGTAAGTTACTAAGAGGGAGAAATTACTAAGGACTGCAGTCGTCATGGCAGGCTTCCTGGAGGTGGTGGATGTGGGCTGATGTCCGAAGAAAGTAAGAATCAGATAATCCTAACGAACACCAATGACAAAGCTACCATTTACTGAGATCTCACTGTGAGCCAGGCCATGTTCTAAATACTTAATATGGATATTTTGTTTAAGTCTCATCATTTTTCAAGGCGAGTGCTCTTGTGATATCCATTTTACAGATGAGGAAATGGAGGCAGAGGAGTTGGCACAGGGCATCTGCATGTGGAGTTTGCATAAGTTTGCATGGTGGCACTTAAGACCCCTTTCGGCTCCAGCGGCATAGGCTCCCCCCATAATGTCTGTGCTTACGCACATTTGAAAGAGGCCTTGGCCGGGCGCGGTGGCTCAAGCCTGTAATCCCAGCACTTTGGGAGGCCGAGACGGGTGGATCACGAGGTCAGGAGATCAAGACCATCCTGGCTAATACGTCGAAACCCCGTCTCTACTAAAAATACAAAAAACTAGCCGGGTGAGTTGGCGGGCGCCTGTAATCCCAGCTACTCGGGAGGCTGAGGCAGGAGAATGGCGTGAACCCGGGAGGCGGAGCTTGCAGTGAGCTGAGATCCGGCCACTGCACTCCAGCCTGGGCGACAGAGCGAGACTCCATCTCAAAAAAAAAAAAAAAAAAAAAAAAAAAGAAAGAGGCCTTAGGGAACGTCCAGTCTCAATGACCCCGAGGCCACAGAGGTTGAGCAGCTGGCTTCAACTTGCAAGGTTAAGTTCTAGAGAGCCGAGTGGGAGGCTGTGGTCGGCCTGAGCCGTGCTCTCTCTGTGGCCAGGGGAAAGGGAACACATTGGGCAGTCTGGTTGTAGTAGGGTTTGTATCACTGCTGCCAGCTTGATTGACGTGTGGCAGGCAGTCAAGAGTGAGAATGGAAAGGAGGTGATTGAGAAGAGAGACCTAGCTGACAGCAGAGCAGACCAGGCTGAGGTGTGTCTGGAGGCGGGCTGGGAGTTACTGTGGGAGTCCGGGTGTGAGATCACCAGTTGGCCCTGAGGCTGGAGGGAAGAACGAATGCATAGATCAGGCAAGAAGACCCACTGGTGACTGGCAGACTAATCAGAAGGAAATGGGTCTTCACTTTTTATCCATTTAAGGCAGATAATTATTAGCATAAGAGGAAAGGAACTTGGAGGATAAAAATGAACATCAAGAGAGAAATACAACAAATAACAAAATCAGCTCAAATGTTCTGGGTTCCTAACTTATCTGAATAATTTTTGAAGCATGTGTGGATGACTAAGTCGGCTTTCAAGGCTCTCCTGAAGATTTCTGTGAGTGATTCCTTGTCCCCAGGGCTCCGTGGACGCTGAGGGATAAGGACTGCATGCATACCCTTTCCAAAAGGTTTTCCATGTACAGATGAAGAGATCACATTTACTCGGAGCTCTCTATCCCTCCCTGGGGGCCGGCGTGGCCACTGGTCACTGGGCAGCCTGTCTTAGGGAGGCTTCCTAACTGGAATGCAGTGGTGCCTTCAGAAGAGAAAGAGCTGCCCTTTCTGGCTCAGAGAATTCAACAGTTCTTGGCTCAGAAAGATCTTTGGGAAGGTCAGTCTTCCCCAGAGCTCTCTTGCGACATCGCTTAGTTTTCCAGTTAAATCCTAGAGGTAACTGTTAATGAAACCGTTTGTGAAGGGAAAATCCACAACAGAGGTTACAGCAGGACTCTGAGGGGAGCACGCTGTGATGCAGGTGCGACCCCTACCCTCTGTCTGCACTTCCTGCTCTAGATACTTGAACACGATATACACACATTTCGAATAAGGCCAAAGTGCAGAACAGGATGCTCTGGTCTGTAAGTGCTGGCGTTGCAGCCAAAGCAGACTTTCTTTTGCGAATTGCTCTGCAAAGAGATGAATCAGGAAAGCCCACTGGCCCCAGGGAGTGGACACCCTCCGGGTGAAGGCTGTAGATTGTTACTTAAAGGAGGTAAAATTCTTAGTGCCTAAACTCTTGTGCAAGAAATATACGTCTTTAGTTTTTAGTAACTTGATTTAATTTCTAATTCAAGTTTCCCTTTTCCTGGGATAATGGAACGGTAATAAAAGCCAGTTAGCCCCTCGACTGTCCGGGATGCCCAGGGCACTGTTTACTCAGCGTTGCAGGGATGCCCAGGGCACTGTTTACTCAGCGTTGCAGGGATGCCCAGGGCACTGTTTACTCAGCGTTGCAGGGATGCCCAGGGCACTGTTTACTCAGCGTTGCAGGGATGCCCAGGGCACTGTTTACTCAGCATTGCAGGGATGCCCAGGGCACTGTTTACTCAGCGTTGCCGGGATGCCCAGGGCACTGTTTACTCAGCGTTGCAGGGATGCTCAGGGAAGCCTGGGGTTTTTGCTGCCCCCTGTCTGGGCCCCTACCCTTCCGGAGCAGTGAGCTGGTCCTTGGCTCCCTGGCTTTCACGTCGCTCTCCCCTTCCTTGGCACATGCCTGGTAGCTGCTGCTGCTGGCGTGCACTTGACGGTGCCTGGGAATCTGCCTTTCGTGCTTTTGCTGTGTTAGATTCCAGAAATCTTGTGGGCTCCTCATGGGCCAGTTGACCCAGACTCACTCTGCAGATGTTCTCTCTTGGGCATGGGAACTCCGGATCTTATGAACTTATGTCAGGTTTTGCAGCCTCCCAGGATCTTACCTGCAACTGGACTTCTCTTTCTTATCTGCCTTTCTTTTTCCCTGTAAGCCAGTACATTTTAATCTAGTCCAAGGGTAAGTTAGGGGTGGGCAACAAGCACATCTCTCCTCAAAACTTTCGTATGTCTTGGCTTGAGTATTTATTTGTTCCTCCAAGGGACTACATTTTTGAGACCCAGGAGCCAGGAGGAGATTCAAGATTCTTTCTTTCCTCCTCTACTGAATTATTCCCCTGAGTCAATAAATGCAGGACAGCAGAGGTGCTTGAATGGGGTAAGAATAAAGGAAGGAAAGGAATTACCAGAAAAAGTAAATAGGGCAATATTTCCAAAAGTAGTATCCTGTCATTGCAAAACATGATGTGTGGGCATCTGATGCCTGTGAGAATGGAAGATTTGTGAAGGCACTGTGGCAACGTGGAGGCAAAGCTCTTGCACCTCCTGTCAGTAGGAAATTGAGACAGTGGGCTGGCTTGATCCTAAAAGAAACCATTTTAGAAAATGTACCTACTGCAGATTTGTTCTCACCTGTACCTAGAACCTTTGTCTCAAAACCATACCTGAGAAGGCCCCACACCTACTACCAACTTTATTTATGAATCGATTGAAATATTTGGTGATCTGAAATCTCGTAGGCTTAGTTGTGTGTCTGTCCAACTCTGGGTCTGTACTAATTTGCATGTGTTCTCGTGTGGAAGGTAAACTGAAGCTTTGGTCAGGATTATTTTAAAAATTAGGTTTAATTGGGCAGTGGCTCATGCCTGTAATCCCAGCACTTTGGGAGGCTGAAGTGGGTGGATCACCTGAGGTCAGGAGTTTGAGACCAGCCTGGCCAACATGGAGAAACCCTGTCTCTACCAAAAAATACAAAATTAGCCAGCTGTGGTGGTGCATGCCTGTAATCCCAGCTACTCGGGAGGCTGAGGCAGGAGAATCACTTGAACCTGGGAGGTGGAGGTTGCAGTGAGCAGAGATTGCGCCATTGCACTCCAGCCTGGGTAACAAAGCGAGACTCCCTTTCAAAAAAAAACAAAAAGTTTTAATTATGTAAATGTAGAGAAAGATTTATAATATTTAGTATAATATGTTAAGTATATATAATGTTGTTACAGATGTACATATGCCTGTATTATATGTGTTTTATATTTGTTGTTTCTTTTATTTTAAGGAGAATGATGAGGGCAGGACAAAGAACCAAAGTGCAGAAGGTAGTTCTGGTCAGAGGTGAAGGCTTTACTTTTTGGTAGATCACCCTATAAGGCAAAGAGACAAGTTTTGCAACCTTTTTAAAAAGAAACTGTCATTTTCACAGACAGTAAACCAGATCCTGTATTTTTCACAGATAGAAAACCAGATCCTGTGTTTGTATCACTCTAGAAATTGAGTCTAAAGGAACCAAGAGACCTTTTTGGAAATCTTATGAGTAAGCCCAGCAGAATTGAGCCAGATTTGGCAAAATCTTAACACAAATTTGTGTTCCTTTCAGAATCTCTGTGAACTTTCTACAGCTTGCTATATGCACAGTTTATTTTTTATTTTGATGAAATATACACAACATAAAATTTGCTGCTTACTCTTAAAGAGTGAACACTTCAGTGGTCTGCAGTCCCTCAGTTGCACCGGATGCAGTCGAGGCCCTCAGGAGCCATGCGGGGTTAGTGGTGGTGGCACTGAGCAGAGCAGGTGGGCAGCATTTTCATTTCACAGAGAGCTCTGTGGGCAGAGCTATCCAGAGCTGCATCTCGAATTGACTCCCTTCTAAGAATTCAGCAGAAACCTAAGCAGGTAGCTGACACAAGAGAGAGAAAGGGTACAGGATTTGAAAATGTCCCTTTTCCCATGTAGTCTAGGTTCATTGAGAAGCAAAGCTATAATACAAATATCTTTCATGAACGAAAACTAAAAATTCTGTCTTAGAAATGAAAACGATTACATTTTTACTCATTTGTGCAGTGTAAGAACCCTTTACAATAAGATGTACTAATTTTGGAATTTACAAGAACAAGTGAAATTAGGGTTTTGATTTTATCTTAAAGGAGATGACCAAATAATCCGCATTTTTCTATATTCTAAATTTTCTTAAAGACTATTAATGATGTTATCCAGTGTCTTTTATGTTACGTATCTGCTTAATGAATTAAGCACAGAACTTTACCTAGGGAAAACTGTTTGTCTTTCTTGAGAACTGTAATGTCCTTAGAAAGTCATAGGTTTCACTTATTGACTTAACTGCCAGGAAATTCAAAACTCAGTTATGGTTAAGTGTATAATCCCTAGCTGCTTATACAATTATTTACTCACTCTCAATTTTTCAGTTACTTGGCTTCTTTCTTAAATTTTTTTTCAAACATTTTCATGTGTATACATATTATTCAATTTTAGGCTCTAGGGAAGTGTTTTTGGAAGTAGACAAAATACGCATCGTGATGATGCATTAGCTGCTGTCTTCATATATTGTCTTGTGTTCTTGTGCTTTTTGCCATGCATAAAAACTAATCTTCTCATAGCTTTGGTGTGAAATGTCATTTGGAAGCTCACCGAGTTCCAGAAGCTGCAGGCCACCCATTCCGAGGCTGTGACCCTCCACAGCCCAGCCCACTGCTTCTCCTAGCATCCTATGTGGAGCACGGGGTCCTGTGCAGGCGTTTTGAGATGGGCTTCATGGCCAGGCTGCCTCGCTGGAGCTGGAGCTGCCAAGCACTATGCTAGGTCTTTACTGCCTCATGGGCAAATCTTCTTTTTGCCTCATGTGTTTCTATTTTTTGCTTGTCTTTAAATGTTTTTTCCTAAAGGTCTTTGACAGCTTTGCTGAACTGGGCGTTGGGTTGCTGTGTGGAGGCTTTGGGACCACACATGTGCATGGTCCAGTACCTGGAACAAGATGAGCACGGCTATAAATAACAGGAACAGCAATTTCATAAGGCAGGAGGTGCATGAACCAAAGGGAAGCTTGGCTTTTCATGTGTCAAAAACATCAACACTTTCTTGGGTGTCCAAGAAATTAATTATACATCAAAAATTAAAAAACAAAAATGATAATCAGTACAATAAGGTCCCCGTCCTAAAAAATTTCATTGGAGGAAACACATGTGTTATACAATACAATGATCTTTTGTTCATATGGCACTTTTTAATGGCACAACAGTCTCACTCTAAAACTCACCTTTTACTCGTAAGGAGCTTATGGTAGCAGGGGAGGCACACGGAGGTCACATGATACAGGCTAAGCGCATTGTTCTAAGGGCTGACAGAGAAGGGCATTATCCTAGTGATCATCCACTTGCTGATTGGGTTGATGGCAGTTGTGCCACATTTTTCTTCATGACCTGGCCCTGAAATTAGCCATTTTCTGGAGGTATCCCTTATGACGGTGTTTCCATAATGTGGACCAGGAAACACTGGTCACCACCAGTCCAATGCAGGCGACAGATACCTTACGTTGGAATGCAGCTCCTTCTGTGAGACTAGGATTCTAGAAACTCTTTCCGGGATTTCTAGGAGCCTATAAAAATGCTGCAGCACTTTTATAACAAAAGACAGCATAGCAGGAAGTAATACATTCGGAAGACAGATTCCCATAACGTCAATGCTTATTAAGTGCAATGTGGTCTAGTGTTCTGATGATGCCTAGCCAATGTCAAGGCCAGACACTTTTAAGAAACAGCTAAAAATTGTTTTCAATGCCTCTTCCCACTTCTGTTCTTATAGCCTCTTGGTGTAGGTGTAGTGATTTGGAGAGGGGACAGGCTCAGCGTCAGTATTTCTGCTGCGTCCCTCTATAAACATCTCATGAAGTGGCTGATTTGTGAAAAGAGGATCGTCCACCTCCTGCATTCAATCTCATGAGTAGCTGGGAAGAACAGATGAAGTGAGGCTGTGAGGCACCGTTGCAATCTAAGGCACTGCTCAGACATCAGTTGGGGCTGTAACCCACGGTCTCCCTGGAGTGGTGACTCCTGTGGTCTTGGGGGACCTTTATCTTTCTGTGTGTGCAGCTCCAGCCAGGGTATTTGAAGGTAGAACATTCTTTAGGATACAGAATAATGAAACCTCAGGGTTCGTTTCAGACTTCCTAGCAGGCCGGGTGGGGAGTGTCGTTCTGGGGAAGTTCTTCCTGGCGTCTCTGAAATCATTCGGAAAAAGGTTGTCTAGGTGCCTCCAGGGGGTGTTCTTGGCTGATGTTTGTCCTGCGTTCCGCTAACTGCTAGGCTTAAGGGTCTTCCACTCAGAGTTCAATTCCTCACATGCTGGAAGGCAGGACAGCGAGCACTCTGGGAGGGCCACCAAGCACTCTGTGCTCCATTCCCTGTGCTGTCTGCTCAGGAAACCTCCTCACGCAACCATTTGAGGCCTGGTCCTTAAAGTGGAACCTGTCACACTGGAGTTGAGCGTTGCCTCAGTCCACACAGCATCTTGGAGACATTTATGGTTTCTGCTCTGAGTGTCTCTTGATGGAATTGTTAGTGGCTGCTGCAATGCAGATAATATGGAAAACTATTGTGGTAACTGGCTGTTGGCATGGTGGCTTTCCACCTGGGATCCCTGGAGCCTCGGTGCCTGGCAGGGGCAGGACTGGGAGGAGGAGGAGGCTGAGCTGGTAAGGACCTGAGCCGTTGATCCCTTCTCTCTCACCCACCATGTGCCCTTAATCCAAAGCAGTTTTTAACCTCCCCACCTTTGGTAAATGATAAAGTTTTGGATAATATGTTATTTAAAGAAAGATTTTGATGCTAAGACATGTTGAAAGTGCCTGCAATGGGGAAGTCAGGAAAAGTTGGTATAATGCTGGGTTATTAACCTTCTTTGGTGCAAAACCTTTTTTTGAGATGTGATGAACCTGTTTCTCCAAAAAAACTATTACCCCATAATATTGCATCAGGATTTGCTGAGGCCATCTGTGCATGTGGCCCACAGCCCTGGTCGGGGATCCCTTGTCAGTTGGGAAGATGATGGGTTGTGGATACAGACAAATACAGATTTAACCCTGCCTCAGACTTCACTCACTTTTTAACCTCAGGGTATCTCACTAAACGTCTTTACATTCCAGTTCGTTATCTGTTAAACAGGGACAATTATGTATTTTTGTGAAGATGAGAGAACTTCAAATGTCAAATCGCAAGGTAGATGTTAGGTAAATTGTAACTACTAAAAGGCAGTAAAGTGATGATTAAACATTTATTAATACTTCACATATGGTAAACTCATATAATCTTATGAAATCTTCACATTAAATATGGAAGGTAAGTGTTTTCACCCTCTCTTTACAGATGGGAAACTGAGGCCTGGAGAGATTTCATCTCCTGTTCTTCATTATCACAGCTTGTTAGAGAGGGAGCCCGAGCAAAACCCCAGGTCTGCCTGATTCTGAAGCCTGGACTTTGACAAAACACTGCCTCTAACCGTAGCTATGGTGGGATGCAGCAATTAGGAACATCAGGAGAACTGAGGCTCTCACTAATGGTCCTGTCCCAGCCTCTCCACTGTGAAGCTGAGACATTTCACAGGAACCAAAAAGTGATTGATGCTGTGGAGATGGGGCACTGATACCTGCAGGTGTGCACATGGCTGGGCAGGTCCCACATGGCCGATACGTGCCAGAAGCCAACTGGAACAAAGCTGCGAAATGGGAGCATTTCTAAGAAACAGAATAGCAGCCCCTCCCTGGTGCCAGCCCAGCCCACACAGCTGGACCTGGCTTTCTCCCTAACACAACACATTGCTGAAGAGCAACACCAGACAAGCCACTCATGACCCAATGCAACAAGACAGACAGACACCAGGTGACTGTGTCTGGACACAGACAACATGCCATGGTCTAACCACCAATCACAGACACCAGGTGACCATGTCTGGACACATCTGGGACACACCTTGGCCCAACCACGTAACACTTGCCTGTTCTGCCTACTAGAAGTGACAGTTGCTTCTTTACCTGCATTTTCTTTAAGCACCTGTGCCAGGTAGTTTCACTCCTGAGCCTCCAGTGTGGTGTGTCAGGAATACTTCTGTCCAAGAGTCAGGGCTGCTGGTTCAAACCTTTGCTTGGCCATGAATTCCCTGAAAGCTCTTGGATAAGTCATGTCTTGATCTGTTTTCTGTTGCTATAGCAGAAGATCCAAGACTAGGTAATTTATAAAGAAAAAAGGTAGTTCGCTCACAGTTCTGGAGGCTGGGAAGTTCAAGATCAGGTGGCTGCATCTGGCAAGGGCTTTGCAACATGGCGGATGACATTACTTGGCAAGAGCACACGTGAAAGAGGTGAGAAGGTGTGTGCAAAGAGACAAAACGCAAGGGGTGGCCTTGCTCTGTGACTTCCTGCTCTCCAGATAGCTAATCCAGTCTTGCAAGAGTGAGAGTTCACTCTGGAGAAAGAGCGTTCATCCCCCCATGAGGGCAGAGCCAGTCCTCTGATGCCAATGCCTCTTAAATGTCCCACCATCGGTCAGCGCTGTTGCATTGGGGGTTTCAATTGGTCTCAGCTTCATTGTTAAGGCATGGTTGAAACAAGTGAGCTCTGAGGCCCTGTGACTCAGTGAGAGAGGACGGGACGGGACAGGGAAGGAGCCCGGAGGCCACAGGGACATGGCCTTGGGGAGGCAGGCGCTCCCGGTCAATGTGAAGAGAACACAAGGCGCCCACAAACCACCTGCCGATGGAAGACTCCCAGACGCTGAGCAGGGTGCAAGGTGTCAGGGCCTCTGGCCTGCTGGCATGTCCCTTTAAGGGAGGGTGGGTGCACCTGGCCTATCTGTACTTGGAGAAAGAAGCAGACTGGGTTCCACGGCTCACGATCCAGCAACCCTGGCCACTTTACAGGCCCTGAAGGAGATATGAAAGCCCAGATGCTGTTTTTATGGGTTTCTGCTGTTGTTGTTTGTGTTCCATAAAATGTTTTAATTGTTTGGTTTTTTTATGCAATGTATCCTGAGGCTTTTAAAATTATTTCACAAAGAGTATGTGTAGCACTGAATGTGAAACAGACTCGTTTACAAAATGTGGGCTGACCACATTAGAGAAGGTGAAAGCTGCGAGCATTGCTCTCCACTTCCTCTGGGCTGCTGCACTGAATAGCATGTCACTGGCCTCACCAGCCTCACCGGCTGGGGAAGGAGCGCATGAAAGGTAGGAGCGCACTTCTCCCCAACTGAGCCTCCTCACCAGTTGTCTCTGAATTTCTCTACTGGTTGGAAAGCCATTTTCTTATCAGACAGAGAAAAAGAAAAGAAACAAAAAGTTGTGGTGGCCCCACCAACCTTATCTCTTTACACTGGAAATTAATAGCAAAGATGTGCAGTAGCAATGCTGGCAGAGAGAACCACACCCCAGACTGTCCGTGAAGCCAGGCATGGGGAAGCATGTCAGCATCCAATAAATCTGGTTGGAAACTTCTCAGTTTAAAACACTTCAGAAACTGGCTTGATTTTTCCACCTGATTCTGTCGTGTTTTCTGAGAGGCTTGCTATTCTGGTGAGCGGCGGTTAGTTTCCTTAAGTTGTTGAGAGGTTGAGGCACTCTCCTTGGTGTGTTTGGAAGGGGATACGTGGCTCTTTCCTTGATCTCCTTTCCGATGCATGGTCTCGTGGGACACTCCTGCTGTGAAAGAACCAGGAGGCTCTCCACAGGACAGTCACCTTAGGAATGGGATAGCCGCATGTGAAATCTTGACCTGTACAGATACTCCTTATTAATAAGAAGCTCTTTAGTTACCACATTTTGCAAGGGTGGCAGGTTTGCGCTGTTTCATGGCCTGCACAAGGGCCCTGAAACCCCGAATCCACATGTGTACCACCATTCTGCACATAGAGTGAATTTGACAAAACTCATGGTGAATTGTCTAAGAGCTGACTTGCTTGTTTCTTTATTTTATTTGTTGAGACCAATTCTCTGTCTATCCCCCAGGCTAAAGTGCAGTGGCACGATCTTAGCTCACTGCAACCTCCACCTCCTGGGTTCAAGTGATTCTCATGCCTCAGCCTCCCGAGTAGCTGGGATTACAGGTACCTGCCACCATACCCGGCTAATTTTTGTATTTTTAGTAGAGAAGGGGTTTCAACATGTTGGCCAGGCTAGTCTCGAACTACTGACCTCAAGTAATCTGCCCACCTCGGCCCTGCAAAGTGCTGGGATGACAGGTGTGAGCTACTGGGCCGGGCCAGATTTGCTTGTTCCTGAGCCAAGGTTACCGCACTGGCTTTGAGTCACATTTGATTGTTATCCCCTTGGGTACCTATTAAACACACTGGGTCCTATGTCCTCCCCAAGATCGACTCAAACAGAATCTTCAGAGTATAGACCTGGGAAGCTGGATGTTTAACAAGCACCTCAGAATTCTTCTCATAGGGGAAGTGTGGGAAAACTGGGACATGCTTCAGAGACCAGCGACCTCGCTCTGTGGGCAGAGCGGAGAGCATCCTGGGGTGCTCTGCTCATGGCCTCAGCTTTGGAAATGGATGAACTAGGGTTAAGACCTTCCCTTGGGAGGGCTCAGAACTCAGAGCGAGCTGTGCCTTAGGATATGAGGCTGCTGTTGGGCTCAACCTGGTACAAGTACAGGTGCTGGCTTAGCTTGATGGGTAAGACCAGGATTTGCAGATGGGGGGCTCCCTGTCTTGTTAGCATTGGCAGTCTTTTGGCCATGTCAGTAAGCTCAGGACAGGACAAGGGCTTCTGGAAGACAAATGAGGACAATGAGATTGGGCTGTTCTGTAATCTTTATTCAGGTCCCTGGCAGAAGCCTCATGGAACTTCAGCTGGACAGGAGGTGACACTTTTCCAGATGACAGCTCCTGTGCTAATGTCTCAGGTCTGCTCAGGGCTGATGGGTGCTCTGTGCACACAGCAGACCCTGCCAGAAGCTGAAAGTTTGGGAATCGCAGAAAGGGGTGGTGAGCTGTTCTTTTGGTTGTGTCGTCATGTTTACCAGTGGTCTGGCCAGGCCTCTGGCTCATGCTTAGCTTTTTCATTTGTAAAATGCCCACCTCCCTCCCAGAGAAAGCGAGAGAAGTCATTCACAAAATGATTTTAAACTGCTTTTCAAGGAGCGCCCACTGTGGAATTGCTTCATAATAGTGAAAGTTTTCACTTGAGTGGGTATTGAAAACAACGGGTTGACCTTCCAGAAAAGGAAAACACTCCTAATTTACTACAAATAGAAACAAATACGTTGTTAGTTTGTAGTTGTCAGGTCACTTGCTTGCAGCGGGACCAAGATAGACGCCATGAAATGGCCACTAATTCATCTCACCAACTGCTCAAGTTCGATCAAGTTTGGAACAATTCCTTCCAGACGCCTTGCTACCACCACCCAACATTAAAGTGGGCATAGCTGTGCCCACCACCCAACATTCTGAACCGCGGGTTCGACATAAAATGGACATAGCTGTGCATGTCCCTTACTTAGTTCTACGATAAGAAACTCTTTGGTTACCATATTTTGCAAGGGTCCTACCTGGAGCCATCATCCATGGGAGGTTACGAGGGGAGAATGTACAGGAAGCCAGTGTTTTCTAAGTTAGAATTAATTACCACGCTTGTCCTTGGACAGACGGGAGGCCTGGTCATTTCTCACTTTTGTGTATCACCTTGCAAAGTACCCTCCATCGCCTGCTTGGGGCCTCCTAATAACTCCGTAAACTGTGCAGGTATTATTGCCTCCATCTTATAGATGATAAAACTGAGGCCAGAATATCAAATAACTAGATAAATAATACAGGATTCTAAATGTGGGGGCATGGCTTGAGCCTCCAGAGCCTAAGTCTAAGCCAGAGTGTTTCCACCAAACTCTGCCATTTTCGTACACTGATTTCTCTAGGTATTTGGCCAGGTATTTTTCTGGCCAGCAAATGAAAACTAATATAGTCTCTGAGAGAGACTATGGTAAGGAACTAAATGGTCTTGCCTGGCTTCTTTAGGCTTAATCCTTTACTAGAAGGAATACGTTTTATTATTTGTTATTGTCAAAATGATAAATACAAGTGCTCGATTGCAATGAACATCAGTAAGTAACTGAATTGACGTTGTATAATTATTAGATGTTTAAAATATGATAGGGGCAGTAGTGACGCTGATGATATTGATGTGTTGTGTTCTGAAGGCACTCACTTTAATGTTTATATATCCTCAATACCGAATAATCAATTCAGTAAGCAAGCATCAGATCCTAAGCATTTTTCTAATTTATATGATTAGTAGAGAAGTACTCTGCTAAATGGGACAAAGTGCTAGTTTAGAATTATGGGATTGCAGAGTTTTCTCTGTAACTACTTGCCCTGTTGTGTCGAGTCTTACTCTTTTGTTCTAGATGACTTTCTTTATTCACAAAATGGTAGCCAGGCCTTTGTATACTGCCAAAAATATGTCTAGCCCACACTTAGATTTATTCCAAAGAATAATTGCAAATAGATTGTGCACCTATTATAATTACTGGTGTTTATCCAGACACCTAATTTTGCCTTTGTCCTGGCTTGTTGAGGACACTGTTTCCTTAACCAGTGCATCTTCACGAGGAACCTTGTGGCTTCTGCCGTGACCTGACATGGGTTTCCTGGCCCTCACATGTGGCACTGCAGTCTTAGGGTTGCCAGGATGCTTCCAAGGATACCATCTTCTGTTTTTTAGTGGTTACATTTTTCAAAAATAGATTGAGATGCTGTTTCCCATTTTGGGAGCAGCTGGCCTCCTTATTCCTGGGGTGTGCATGGTAAAGCGAGTTTCTGAATGGGTCGATGAGCTTCCTCCCCAGCCAGAGTTAATTTAGACACCAACTCTCCCTTCTAAATAGAGCCGGGGCCCATATACAAGTCAAATCTGCTATTTTTCTTTGGGCAATGATTTATTTCCCTCTTAAATTGGCTGGACCAGTTAGTTTTTTATTTTTATTAAGTCACACTATTCTTAAATGAAACTATTGATTTAAAGTCAGCTTAGTGAGGATTTAATTTGTTTTCAGGGGATTAGAGCAGGTAGCATGGGATAATTTTACAATGAAGTGGAGCAGAAGCGTTCCTTCACAGTGCCTCGCCTTTTTTTTCTTGCCAGGCTGCACAGACATTACAAATTTTCAAGTAAATTGTGGAAATACATTCATAAATCAGACCCAATTCCTCTGCCTGCTTAAGGGTGATTCAAAGGGGAGTTCATTCCTGACCTTGTCCCACGTCCTTCTGATAGACCACGTGTCTAGGGCTAAAACACACGTACCTGTGCATGTGCACAAACACACACACACCAAATTCCTTTCCTCCTTTCCTCTCTAAGGTCCATGTAAAATTCTTTTTCGTTGCCCTTGCTCCCTTCCTACAGTATTGCCTCTGTTCACATGTTTTCTTTCCCTAGTATGTGGAAGGGGTGAAGGGCCCAGAGCCCGTGGGGCTGCCTAGCTTGTCTTCCCGTGGGGTCCCCCTGGTTTCTCTGCACCCACTGCTCCCTCTCCCTGCTTGCCCCCATGCTCCAGCGTCCTCTTTCCTGGTTGGCATCCCTCTGACCTTCCAGGAAGTTGGGTGGCAGGTCTGGGCACCAATGGAGGGAGGGCAGGTGGGGAAGTGAATGTGATCAAATCTCATGATGGTTTAAAAATCAATGGAGTGAAACTGTCCAAACACAGCTAGGGAAGGTTTTCTGTTGTTTGTTTAAAAAGTAGGGTCTTGTCATTGCCAGTCTGTTATCTCTGAGCTCGGCTGTCACTATCCATTTCAAAAGGAGCCGTTTCTTTCTGTTGAAATCAAGTAGAGTCAGAGTCATTTTCAGATTAATGGTCCTTGGTCTAGAGGTTTCAAAACCATTTTGTCAATCATTCTGAGCGTCTCCATTGTCTGCAGCCCCCTCCCACTGAGGTAGCTGGGGCTGAATCTTGCCAAGCATCAGGTGACTAAGTCCATCTGGAGCATCCGCCACTGCTGACGGGGCTGTACCAGCATTCCACCCACCGCGCTTCCCACCAGCAGCAGCGCAGGTGTCACCGCCTTCCCTTTCACAAAGAAGTCTTGTGAAGAGTCGGCTTCACACCTCACATACTGGAACTGGAAGGCAGGGCAGGCTTTTCTCTGGGAGCCGGGGTGTCACTGGGAGTGCTCTGCTAAAGAGCTGTGAGTGTGTGGGATGAAGGGAGACAGGGTGTGGGTAGCAGAAACATCAGGTGTTTCCTGGGATTTGGACTTCCTTCCTTCCTTCCTTCCTTCCTTCCTTCCTTCCTTCCTTCCTTCCTTCCTTCCTTCCTTCCTTCCTTTTCTTTCTTTCCCTCCCTCCCTCCCTTCCTCCCTCCCTCCCTCCCTCCCTCCCTCCCTCCCTCCCTCCCTCCCTTCCTTCCTTCCTTCCTTCCTTCCTTCCTTCCTTCCTTCCTTCCTTCCTTCCTTCCTTCCTGCTTTCCTTTTCTTTCCTTTCCTTTCTTTCCTTCCTTCCTTCCTTCTTTTTTAATGGAGTTTCATTCTTATTGTCCAGGCTGGAGTGCAGTGGCATGATCTCTGCTCACTGCAACCTCTGCCCTCTGCCTTCCAGGTTCCAGTGATTCTCCTGCCTCAGCCTCCCGAGTAGCTGAGATTGCAGGCATGTGCCATCACGCCTGGCTAATTTTGTATTTTTAGTAGAAATGGGGTTTCTCCATGTTGATCAGGCTTGTCTCAAACTCCCGACCTCAGGTGATGCACCCACCTCAGCCTCTCGAAGTACTGGGATTACAGGCGTGAGCTGCCACGCCCGGTGGGATTTGGAATTTCTAAAGCACTCGGTTTGATTGCAGAGAGCAGATGAATTGCCAAGACCTGCCTGTGGCCAGGGAGTGCAGCAGCAGGTGTGTGTGGCTGGCCAGCCTGTAGGACCAGGAGGAGACTTGAGGATGGGGTCGTGAATGCTCCACCGCATGGAGGACTGGTGAGCTCAGGTCTGCCTGTTCTTGGTGTGAACGACTCACAAGAAGACTTGCCTAGAGGAATTTAAGGGACCGACCACCGACCATACCATAAGAGAATACAAATGGCACAGAGCAATAGGCATCATGGCATAAGGTACCAGAACTGTGCAAGGATTACACAAGCATTAAAAATGCAGAATGGATTGCAAGAAAAATGCCATTTATTTTCTGAGTAGTCAGAGGTAAGTGTGTACTTAAAGATGTCATGAGAAGCATAGAGACGATGAACTGAAATGTTAAGAGTAACAACACTGGAGAGATCAGCAACAGCAGAGATGGGAGACCCACAGGAGAAAGGCCTGAGAACTATGAACCAGCACCAGCATGGTTCCAGAGAATTTCAATGAGGGAAGGCGGGGCCAGGGCCGGTAAGTACAACGAGGAAACCCAGAAACTCGCAACAAGAAAATCGGGCATCTACCAACCTCTGTTTCAAACAAGATATCAACACTTTAATTGAGGAGGATCTTGTAAGCTGAACCCCTCAAAAAAAAAAGAGCAATAAAAATAAAAAGAAACCCTTATAATATATATCAGTGAGATATATATGTACATAAGAATTAGTCATTCAATAAGTTTATGGGTCATTGGTAGATCATTTATAATCAGTTTCTTTGTTTTCAAATTTCATTAAGAAACCTCAGTCAGGAACAGAAAAGGTAGAACAATATAAATCATATGCAATCGTGTTACTCTTAAGTTTACCAAATTCTGGACATTTGAATTAATAATTAGGTGAGGATTAGCCTCGTTAGCATTATTAATCCTGAGCCCTAAGCCACCAGGTATCCAACTGAAGCTAAAACAGGGCATGATCCTAATGAGCCCTTAGTGAATTTCACATTCACTAAAAGAAGGGAAGAATGTTGTGTTAAGGAATTCTTAGGATCACATTGTTTGTTTAAGAAGGATGCTCTAATTGGTAAGTGGGTCTTTCTAATAAATTTTAAGCACTAAACATGCCCACAAGCATGAGTTAGAATACAAAAGTGGAAAAATTAGATTTTATAAAAATTAAAACTTGTGGTTTTCAGAAGACCCTGTTAAGAGAATGAAAAGACAAATCACACTGTAAGAAAATATCTTCCAAACACATGTCTGATAAGAGATTTGTATATGCACTACATAGAAAACACTCACAACTCAATAATAAAAGAAACACTTCAATAAAATACACAGCCAAATGATTTGAAAGCACTTTCACCAGACAAGCTACATTGGTGATAAATTAGCATGCAAAAGGATGCTAGTCACTAGGAAAGCACAAATGAGGATCACAATGAGGTACCAGTGCACACCTGTTAAAATTGCTGACAAAACAAAACAGAATCGAAACAACAATACCATGTGGTGATGAAGACGTGGAGCCACCGGAACTCTCATACATGGCTGCAGGGAATGCAAAATGGCATAGTGACTTTGGAAAACAATTTAACAGATTCTTCTAAAATGAAACATGTACTTATTATATACCTCACCATCCCAGTCCTTGGTATTTAAGAGAAATGGAAGTGTCTATTAATACAAACCCCTGTCCATGTTGAGTTTTAGGGGCAGAATACTCACTAGGAGTTGCACTTTGAGCAATGAATGTACAGGGTTTACATAAATGTGCAGATTGCTTTATTCAAAATTGCTAAAATTTAAAAGCAAACTAGATATCCATCAAATCAATAACTGCAGAGTATTTATATTATGGAATACTATTCAAAAAACGAATAAACAACTGATTAAACAATACGTGGATGACTCTCAAGTGGGCTACTCTAAGTGAGAGAAGACAAAAGCTACACACTCCATGATTCCCTTTATTTCAGACTTTGAAAAAGACAAAACCAGAGGGACATAAAACATATCAGTGGCTGCTAGGGACTTTGGTGGATGGAACAGGGTGGGAGATTAGCCACAAAGGGATATAACGGGGATGATAGAATGTTCTCCATCTCGATTCTGGCTGTAGTTCCATGACAATCTGTGTTTATCAAAGTTGATAATTGGCAAATGATGCCTCTGTAAACCTGATTTCAAATCTGAAACAAAAGGAAATAATGAAGTCTCTTAATTTACCTTAGGAATTTCTGTTAACTCCACTATTTTCTTATGGTTAAGAAATGGGCTAATTTTGTGATAAGTTTATGCAGTTTTCCCCAAACTACATCTCCTCCTTTCAGGACTGTGTTTCCTATTACCAATAAAACAATAGTCAACTCACTAAATGACTTCCATTAGAAGGTTTCCATTCCTGTAAATCTCCAGGGATATTTTTACCATTACTTCGCAAATTAAAATAATGAAGTGGATGTAATGACTTTGAAAAGACAGAAGCCTTAAATAACTGAGAATTTTATAAAACTGAAGAATCTGGAAGGCCTAAAGCATTGCAATTTGTAAGTGTATTGCCTTTTTTTCTTTTTTTTAATCATTAAGTTTTCAAGTTTTAACACAATTTAATTCTGTAATCATTTCTGGAATTTACCTTTATTTATAAACTACTTTTAAAACTGTAAAAAACGGCCGGGCGCGGTGGCTCAAGCCTGTAATCCCAGCACTTTGGGAGGCCGAGACGGGCGGATCACGAGGTCAGGAGATCAAGACCATCCTGGCTAACCCGGTGAAACCCCGTCTCTACTAAAAAATACAAAAATCTAGCCGGGCGAGGTGGCGGGCGCCTGTAGTCCCAGCTACTCGGGAGTCTCGAGGCAGGAGAATGGCGTGAACCCGGGAGGCGGAGCTTGCAGTGAGCTGAGATCCGGCCACTGCACTCCAGCCTGGGCGGCAGAGCGAGACTCCGCCTCAAAAAAAAAAAAAAAGAAAACTGTAAAAAACAAATGGACCTATGTATAGCATTTTGCAGGCTACAAAGTGTTTTTATATTCATTATTCATTTGATTTTCTCCGACATCTCCTATGGTGGGTCTAGAGTCTTCTAATTGATAGAACGGGAAGCAGGAGTGCAAACATATTAAGACTTTCCCCAATTAACAAGTAGCAGGGCAAATATTCAAATCCAGATTCTTCAATAGCAAATCCCAAGCACTTGCTGCTTTCTTTTCTTTCCTTTTCTTTTCTTTTTTTTTTTTTGGACAGAGTCTCACTCTGTCACCAGGCTGGAGTGCAGGGGTGCGATCTCAGCTCGTTGCAACCTCCGACTCCCTGGTTTAAATGATTCTCCTGCCTCAGCCTCCTGAGTAGCTGGGATTACAGGCACTCAACACCACACCCAGCTAATTGTTGTATTTTTAGTAGAGATGGGGTTTCACCGTGTGGGTCAGGATGGTCTTGATCTCCTGCCCTCGTGATCTGCCTGCCTCAGCCTCCGAAAGTGCTTGGATTACAGGTGTGAGCTACCGTGCCCAGCCTCCAAGCACCTGCTCTTTAATCTCTCTAGCCAAGGTTTTGTCTTGAGTACAGACTATCACTGTACAAGGTCTGAGGGGAATAAAAATGTTCCTTACCCCAAATTATTTTGCATGCTAATTGCCATTTAGAGACATCTTTCCCTTAGGTAGGCAAATTGAAGATCCATCCCACTTAAACGTAAAGCTTAACTGAAGTTTAGATGTCCGAGTAGAGGTATAATGAAAGGTTGGTAATTAGCTGAGTGAACAAAAGCAAAACCTGTGTATCTCTCATTTTCGTAGAGGTCATCGTGCCACAAAGCATTCATTGTTGCCATCATGTGTATCACCAAAAACTGTTACTGCCATTAGAAGAAGGAGAAAAAAATCAAATAACCCAAGGCACTTTGTCCAGCTCTTTCAACAGAAGAGCTTTATAATACAGAGCAGCTATTATGCCCTTTCAGTTTCACCGCATTGCTTTTATAAATAGGATGTGCTCCTCTATGAAATAGGATAAAGGCAATATCCTGTATGGGCCTTTGTGAAGTCAGGTTTATAGAAAGTAGTCAGGGAGGCAGGAAAGACCCCTTCTGTGGTTTCTGAGTCCTGCCTGCCAAGGCCGGTGGTCACTCAACGCTAGGCACCTGTGTGTGGGATACCACCTGTGTGTGGGATACCACGGGTGGTGGCCATGACTGTCCCCAAGAAGGAACGGAGAAAAAAAGAATCCAACCCAGAATGAACAGTGCTTTGACTTCAGATAAGATGAGTGACCATAAATGATTCTCCAGCTCATAATGTGGGCTGCTGAATTTTCTGCATCTTTCTGTCTCACTTTCTGGCTGGTCTGCAGATCAGCCTTCCATATTTCTCTCTTGTTTCTCTGTCCCTCCCTCTCCCTTTCTTTCTCCTTCTCTCCCCCAACCCTTTGTCTGTCTGAAGATTAAGCAACCAAAGATGTTTTCTGTACACTCAAGCAGCAAGTACAGTTGGCCTTCTCTCTGGCTGATGTACCATGTGTAACTGTAGGATTTAATTTTGGTTTGCATTAATCAAGCAACAATAAAAGCCATAAAATCCCCTCTAAGAAGCATTTTAACTTAAAATCCAGTGCTAAACACCCAGGGATTTTGCCTATTGTCTTCTCCAATGCCCCATAAAAGGAATGAGATAGCAAGAGAAAGAAAGAAAAATTGAGTCACTTTTTTTTTTTTTTTTTTTTTTTTTTTTTTTTTTTTGCACAGAAAGGGAGAAAAACATATAATAAATTAAGGGTAGTGGGAGTGAAATAAAGGCCAGAGGTAAACGACGTTTAATTGTGTGAGCTGCTCTCCCCCTTATGGTCCCTGCCAGCTGCTGCGGTTATTGCTACCTTCCTGTTTTAAGATGAAAGCAATGATGGTAGACACGTGCAGACACACAAAAGAGCCTATTTGGACTGGCGTGTCAGCTCATCTTTATCAAATGTTGCACAGGTATATTTTGTTGCCATGCTTCATTACCCCAGAATGGCATGCCTGAAATGTTTGTCTCTTCTATAAACCCAATAGCTTTCCCAGCCAGGCATTGTTTGACAGGCAATAGACGGGTGTTTCTTTCGCAGGCATGGGTTTGTAAAGGCTTGGCAATTAAGGAGAGGGAGAGAGGGAGAGAGGGAGGGAGGGACAGAGAAGAGAGGGAGAAAAGGAAGAGAGAGGGAGAGGGAGAGTGAAAGAGAGAGGAGAGAGGGAGAGAAAGAGAAGGGGAGAGAGAGAGAGGAAGAGAAAGGAAAGAGGGAGATGGGGAGAGAGATAGTGGGGGAGAGAGAGAGGGAAGGAGGGGGAGAGAGGGAGCTGGGGAGAGAGAGAGAGGGGAGAGGAAGGAAGAGTGACAAGATGTAGGGAGAGAGAGACACTTACTAAAAAAATAAAACGTGTGTAGTGTGTGCATTTTCGATTTTTTTTTGTACATAAAGAAGACATAAAGAGCTGCATAATGAATCTGGATTGTGTTTTAGAAAGGATCATTCCCCCTGTGATTGGAAAGAATCTTTTTCAGACATCCAGGTGGTTGATTTAAAATAGGAAGTTTTGAAAACAATTTCTGTGAAGCATGAAGGGATGAGGCAAGCGGCAGGGAAAAATCTGGAGATGGTAAGTAAGACCATAGTCGCCAGAAGTGGAATTTGGCTTTTTTTACACGTAAGACTATTGCATCAAAATTCGCCTCTTATCTTCCAGTAGCCTACTGGAAAATCAATATTTTAATCCTGTGTGATATAGATTAAATTCTCGGGAACTAGAATTGGGGAAGGCCTATATTTTATTTTTTCCCCTTAGAGCAACTGTGATAGTGACTTTTTGCAAATCAGAGAAGGAAGCATGAAGATTTGGCCAAGCTAATTATGCATGCAATTTCTTGCCATTCCTCTGGGGATACTATTCCCATTGGATTCCACAAGCTTATCCACAAAATAAGCTTAGCAGTTTCCACGGAAGTAACCGATGGTGGCGTCATTAGGAGCTAGCTCATTTGCAGAGGAAGCTTTTTGTTCCGTCTGAGTTTATATTAACACAGTGTTCCTGGCAGAACTGTTATTAACCAAGACCTTCATTTGTTATCTAGAAAAGAAGGGACAACAATAATTGATGGGCAATTCCAACGTGGGGGTACCAGAAACCACAAAATAGACACGGTGATGCAAACCATGTATTTTTTTGTAGTTGTTTTGTCTTCTGTAGGAATGATGGGATGTCAGCAGATGTCTAGACAGAAATGTGCAGAATCCCTTCAGATCCGAGGTGACGGAGAGAGTGAGTTTCCAATGCCTGAGCTAAAACCATCAAGGCCATACGGGCGTTGGAATTCAGAATCTTTGATTTTAGAAAAATGATGCGGTGCACGTACTGCATCCTAAATCACGCTTCCAGTGGAGTCAGAGGTGGCGTTCTGGTCAAACACCAAATATAGTTGCAGTCAAATGTAGGAATGGTCACTCTAATTGGGATCAATAAAAACTACAAATAAAGAATCTCACGTCAGTAAAGGTTAGGTCAGATTTTGCTGCAAAAAGGGCTAAGAAAAGATTTTCAGTTTTCGAATCTTTTGGAGTTTTGTAATTGCAGATAAGGGATTGCACTTCTGAATGGCTCTTTTTTTCAATAGAGAAACCCTGCTCTGCCATTTCTGTGGGCAGTGGTCTCCCACGGAAGAACTCCTGCCCTCAGTGGAGGAGTCTACCCTTGGGGGCTTAACCCTTTCAGCAGAGGAGCACCCGTTTATATGTGACCTGATCCCCCAGGATGCGCGAGTCACCCCTCCAGCTCCATAGGAGGGTGAGTTGTGAGGAGATGCTGGGAATATTTCCTGCAGGCTCCGGATGTGGGAAGCTTGTCTCTAGCATGGCTGTGTTTGGTCCTGGCCTTGCCCTGTGGCCGGGAGAGAAACTTGAACTCATCCCCTTCTCATATACGTTTGCCACCAACTTGTTTTGTTATTACTCTTTACTGCCACAGACATGTATCTCTCCTTCACTCATAAGTGGGGCACCGAGGAGCTGTGGACCTGCTAAAACTTCAGCTCTGTCCTCCTCCAGTTTGTACAAATGCAGAAAGGTCACCTAGCTGCTTTCAGCCCCAGTGTTATCATCTATACTCTCTTGAACTATAGCGGTGTTTAGTTGCTTTTTCAACCTGAAAAAAAGGTATGTTGTTAGCTTCCTTTTTCAAAAGTTAAAAAGCGCTGATTGTGTGTGTGTATGTGTGTGCACGCACGTGCATGTTTTTAATTCCCCTACAGTAGAAGAGTAATAATTTTTTGTCTTTTGTGGTCAACTCTGGATGGTGGCCCAGGTTTAAGCTCTGAGCCTATAATTAAAGCTTTGTAAAGGGTTTGTTCACTGCCCATCAAAGACATGCCACTCCTGGGTGTCTACCCAGAGGAAAAGAAGTCATTATACGAAAAAGACACTTGCACACACATGTTTATAGTAGCACAATTCACAATTGCAAAAATATGGAGCTAGCCCAAATGCCCATCAATCAGTGAGTGGATAAAGAAAATGTGGTGTGTATATACACATATATATAATACATATATATAATACATGTATATATATGTGTACCTATATACCATGGAATACTACTCAGCCATAAAAAGGAAAAAAAATGGTATTCATAGCAACGTGGATGGAATTGGAGACCATTATGCTAAGTGAAGTAACTCAGGAGTGGAAAAGCAGACATTGTATGTTCTCACTCATAAGGGGGAGCTAAGCTATGAGGATGCAAAGGCATAAGGATGATGCAATGGACTTTGGGGACTTGGGGGAAAGGGTGGGAGGGGGTGAGGGATAAAAGACTACACATTGGTGATGGGTGCACCAAAATATCAGAAATCACTACTAAAGAACTTACTTATATAACCGACCATCACCTGTTCCCCCAAAACCTATTCAAAAAATTTAATTAAAAAAAAGAGAAATGCACACATCCCTGAACCAGAGACTGCCCAGGTGTGCACGCCTGCACGCCTGCACACACACACACACACACACACACACACACACGCCCCTCTCCTGACAGTGCTTCTTTGGGGGAACATAATTAAATTTAGTTTTGTATGAATAACCAACCTTCTCCAGAAGAATGCTTTTTGTGGGCATGGTTTCCTTGGGTGGTTACTGTAATGATAAATCAGACAATAGTCACCACCAGAAGTGAAATTTGGTTTTCTTTTACACGTAAGATGATCACATCACCCTTGTGAGCTGGAGACAGACACGATGAAAGAAAAAGTGCCTGTGTTTAGTAGAGACAAGTAGTGGGAGATTCAAAAGCTCATCAAAATCAAAATTTTGTTGTTTTTAAATTATTCTTGCTTACAAAAAACAAAGCGAAAAGCTAAGCGTTGACCTTAGAATCTTTCTGTCCGGGGGAATCGCTCGTGGAGGACAATGGGGAGGTGTCTTGGTTCCTGATTCAGTTCTCCAGCCAGGCGCTCACACTGTCCTTCCTTGGTTTGCATGTGGATGGCTCAACATCCAGGTGACCCGATCGATCGGTTGATCTCTGACAGTAGGTTGAGACGCCTTCTTTTCATGTGTGATGTCATCCTTCCCTTTCCAGGAAGGCCTTCTTCTTGTCCCCTCCCCACCCCAGCCACCCCTTCTTCCCTTCTCCAAGAGAGGTAGCCTGTGAACTCCAGGGGGAAGGGGGGGAAACTGAGTGCTTGCTATTTCCTCCCCCGAGCGGAAAAAAGCAACACCTTGGAGTGAATGATGGATATTATTATAAGCGAGGTGTAGCTCAGGGCAGGTGAGTGGCCGTTAATGAGGCGCCCCCCTGCTTTCTGACAGATGCCTGTCATTGCTGCGCGCTCGCAGCTTGATGGATGCGGGCCAGGCTGCCCTGCCGTCGGAGCCGCTGCCTCCTTTCTCCCGTTTGTCTCTAATCTGCTGACCTGACGATGACCCAGCAGAGGTGGAGCTGAAATTAACATGTCATTTTCTCTAGTTAAATTAAAAAAGGGGGAGGGGGCAGAAGAGAGGAGAAAGGAAACATCTGAAACTGAACGAACACAGATAGCTTGGCAGCAAAAATACTAGCCCTGTAGGAAGTCCCCACAGTGTTGCAGGGGAAGGCATGTCTCATAAAGACAAAAGCCTGCGCTGATGCTCGCTTGCGTCACGTCATGTCGGGCGGGCCCCTCTCCAGAGGCACCCGGGGTTTTCTCTGGGTACTCAAGGGAGACCCCTCATAGGCTCCTCAGCAGCTGACACCCTGGTCTGTGGGCCCTGTCTCGTCCACACTGGCTACTTGTCCAACATAGGCGTGTGGAGACGCCTGTTTTCTGCCAGCCATTATTGTGTCTTCACCAAAATCGGTTTTAAATAACATTTTCACATTGTGCACTAAATTTGGAACATAGCAAACCATAGAATATTGGCACTGGAAGTTCGCCATAATTTTATTTTGCTTCTGAGTTTGTCACTCTCCTGCATGGGAGAACACGGGGTATCTGACTTAAGTAGCTAGTTTGTAACAGGTTAGTAGCAAAGCTGGGTGGAACCGGCTTCTTCCAAATGCTTCCTCCTGAGCTTCTTTGGAAAATAAGCTTGAAGCACTCCCATTCCCAGTCCCAATCAGTCATCCTTTCTCTAGCTTCTACGTTATAAGTGACTGGCTTCTATTTCTAGACAAACAACCTCTCTGGGCAGTGAGTTCAGCACAGTAATAATTAGCCAATTTGTGTACCTTGAAAGAAAGAAGAATGTTGTGATTTCATTATTTCTTCAGACATCTTCAAACTTTTTATATCATCTTGATATAGTCTTGACTTGGGAATCTATCTGAAATTGTGAAGGTGTATCGTAGCTTTCCATCTGGGGAGTAACAGTGAATGTGACACTTGATTTTCGTAGGTAAAAAGGTAGCCTGGATATCCATCAGGAAAACCTCACAGTCTTTGTGTAGCCAGGCAGATTACAAGATACATACTCAAAAGTGGATCCATGGGCTAAAAACTATTTAATGAGAAGGGATTAAACAATGCTATGACATTATGAATGGACCTTACTTCTCTCCATATGTAAGAGAAAGATGAAATTAATGGCAAATTATAGTAGGCTTAAGATAATGATATTATATCATTGATCTCTCTCTATAAACTGGTCTATGCATGGAGAGTTATACATTACATGGTACATTTGAGTGCTGTGCAATTTTTCAAATCATATCCCTTTGGAGATGAGTATGACTCAAAATGAGCATTGTGAAGTTCAAGTTGTTTAACTCTGACTTGTGATTGGATCTTTTGATCTTACCTTGTAGATATTTTGTACATTCTGAGATAGTTCTGACTCCAAGCAATTTAAAAATTTTCCAGTAAAATGATTCACTAACAGTATAATGAAGTGATGAATATTTATATAAATTAGTTCATAAATCAGAAAAGTCCATTGTTAGACTTAGTATTCCAAAATTTGGTTCAGAAATGGTTAGGATAATTCTGTAACAAACTGAATAACTGTATTATGATCCTTAGCGACGCCGTCAATATTCCTTTTATCTCTGAAAATCATTTGTGATTGAGACTTCCAATGAGATCAAAGCGCTTCTCATGTGCACCAATTTCAGGAAGCATTTAACAAGTATTTACTGAGTGGCTACTGTGTCCTAGTCATGGTTTATCCATATGCACATTTTGGTATGTGAAAAATCTACCTGATAAAACCTATCAAAGACAGACGTCAGCTAAATTGAGGAGCTTAAATGTCTTTGTGTTCCAGCTAACGGGCAGTGTGATGTGGTGGAAACTGCTCCGGTAGGAAAAACTTAGCTGTGGGCCTTGTGCTCGTCCCTTCCTTCACCTACGATCTCAGGGTGTTGGCCTGATAATCTGGAAAATCTCTGCCCATATTCTATAATTCTACTTCAGTCCAGAATGCATAATTCCACCACATTATTTGTAATTAATGGGCAACTGTGGGATATTTGTTTCCCTTCTGCATTAGAAGTATAATCAAAGGTATGAAAATTCAAATTTGTAGTGAATGTAGGGAATGAGAGTGATACTCACAGAGTCTATAATCTATTTGTGTTTGGGCTGGAAGCTGACTTTTTTTTTCATTTCTGGGACAAGCCACTTAATCACATTTGAGTTAAAAGCACTGACTGTCCAAGAGAGGACACATTCGGAACAATGCAAGTGCAGGCTATCTTTCCTGACGGCATGGCCTTGCTTGTTCAGACTGATCCTTGATGCATAGGCTCAGAGGAGAAACCTCAAGATAGGAGAGAATGAATCTGTCAGATTCATTTTTCTTCTTTTTCTTGAGGGTGAATTTATTTTTCATGTTTTGAAAGGAGTGTGTGACCACGTTGCGACAAAGTCCTTTTTCCCCTGGAATCATATTTCCATTTTCATTTCTAACAAAGCACATATTTGAGTCTTGATATCGCATTGGTTCATCTCTCTCTGTCCTAACAATCCCTTTGCATTTCAGACGTTATGCCAAAGAAAGAAACGTGAATGCAGCTCATAATGATGATGGATTACAACGTGCGGAATCGTGGCCAGCGAGTTGGCCAAATTACCCGCACCTGCCATGGTGCTGACTTTGGTCTGAATTATGGAGAACATGAATTTTGGAATCTTTTCTGCTGCTAGGGCAATGAATAAGCTTTGTTAGTAGACTAGAAACATTGTCGGAAACTGATTGTGTAGAATCAGAAATACAGCAAAATGGGGGTTTGGCTAGACGTTGGCTGACGTCCAAGAGCTCAGAATTCCTTACAAACACAGAAGAGGGGTCAGAAAGTCTGTCGCCCGTCCCTGTGCTGGCTCATCCTGAGGTCTCAGGAATCCACTCTGCTGCCTCCACGCCTGGGCCTGGGCTTCTGGAGTCTGCTGGAGAGAACGACCCAGCCCTGCTGAGTGGTACAGCATTTTTGCTCAACTTTCAGGGATACCTGGCAACTTTTTAAAAATCTCCTTGAATAACAATATCTTCATTACTCACCCTGAAACTTTAACCCCTTGCCAATCTATTGAAGCATTGCGACCTTCCCCAGATCAGTCTTTCTACAAATGACTGATCACACAGAGGAAACATTGATGCCTGGAAGTGTGTGCCCCTCAACAACCCACGTCCACTCTCACCTCTTATTCTCTCTTTTCAGCAAAGCGTCTCCATTTCATTTGTGCATGAATCCATTTTCTTCCCATCTTTTTGTGGATCTTTTTCCATTCGTAATACCATCCCCTTTTACTTTTCTTTCTGTTTTCAGTTTCTCATCCTCCGTTGGCTCCTTCCTCCCGGCATTTCAGTTTCCTCAATGTTTTCTCATCCTATGAAAACCCCCACAACCCTGTTAGCCCCATGACCTTTGCCCTCTTTCTCTCCTGTCCTTGACAGTGAACTGTCACTCCTCAGCTCACTTTCTGCCTCCACCAACCAAACCTGCCAATGCAATGCTTTCCTCATAAGCAAACACCCAGTCTTCTCTACCCACAGGGCGCATCTGAAGGGTCACACACGCCTGACTTCCTCCAGCTTTCCCTGAGCTCTGCACTCTGCTCTCTTCCTGCCCTGTCTTCTCATGTTTCTTCTCAGGCATTTAGACCATTCCCCTCATGCCTGTCCTTGATATGTTGCTGTTCTAGAAGGTATTATCCTTTCTTTCCCTCCCTCCCCGCCTCCCTTTGGCCCTTCTCGGAAGGCTTCTGCTTCTTCCTGCTCCCTCCCTGCCCCTCTCTTTCTTCTGTTTCTGTTTTTTGAGTGTTATTAAGTTTCAGACTCTGATGACACCTAAATATTGATCTCTGGCTCTGAACACTTTTCTGAAACTCAGATTTCTATAGCCCAATTGTACAAAGGACATTCCCACCTTCTTCCTTGCTTGACACACGGATTTAACAAATACGTGCTGAATGTGCACTGTGTCCACACTGGGATAGGCCCTGGAAAACAATGGTGCACAATACACGTCCCTGACCCCAAAGGTTTCTTATTTGGCAGCTGGGTTTTGACAAGGAAGCGAGAAATTACAGTCTCCTATGGCCATGATGATGGTGGTGACAGGATGTTATAGGAAGAGAAGTATATACAATCCAGGTTAGATTGGAGTGGGAGGGCTAGTCGGGTGAGACTATCCAAAGAGGATGATATCTGAGCTGAGACTGGAAGGATAAGCCATAGTGTTTGCAAAATCCAGGAAATTCAAGAACTGCTGCAAGTTGTCTGGCACAGTGGCAAGACAGACTTGAGGGAAGGTGGTGCTGGGAGTGAACATGAAACAGGGCAGTGGAACTTTACAAGGGCTGGGGCAGGGGTTATGATATTAGTTAGGGTTCTCTGGTCACCAGCACCAGCAACTGCTTCTTTCTTACTTACAGTAACTGCTTCTTACTAACTTAGCTCCAATGGTATTTGCTGTAAGTATATGGGGAAGCTCAGAGGATTAAAGGGAAGACTAAAGAAAGGGAAAGATAAAAACCAGGCAGCTCCAGAGGGCCTTGTAGCAGGAATTGCCCGATGGCCCCCGGGGCTTCTGGGTGGAGAGAATGAGTTGATATCCACTAGGTTTCCATTTCTTGCATTTGTTCCATAGATTCCACATTTTAGGAGCCAGAGAGTCTGACTGGCAAAGTTTGCCTCAGCCAAGTGCCTGCCCTTTTGATGTATACAGGCAGTGAGGTTTGGAATCTGGCCAGTGGAGCCCGGAGGAGACGCCTGAGCTTCCACAGCAGAAGAGCAGGTGCCTGGATTAATGTCCTACCCCAAATGCACACAATGTAGTGAGGAATTCCCTAAAAGGAAATTAGGGTGCTTCAAGAAGGGGGAATAGATACAGGGGGACTCACACATTTCAAAAATGGTTCCTGTTAGTACTTTCCTTGTAGGCTGACCTAAGAACTTTCCATTTTTCCCTAAAGCCAATGGGGATAACAGTTAAATTTACATTTTAGAAAGATCACTCTAGTTGTCATTGGGATAATGGATTGAAAGTGGCTGAATCTGAAGATCAGGAGAATGGCCAGGAATGTTTGAAGTACCCTACATGACGGGTGATGGTGTGAACTGAGGGAGTGCATGTGATTGATCAGACACGGGCATGGGCAGATTAAAGAAGCGTTGGGGAGGAGAGTTCAGGACTGGGTGATTGATCAGAAGGGGTTATGGGAGGTGAGGGAGTGGGATGAAATAATTGTTGTGCACCACGCCTTCCATCGTGGCTATGCTGACTCGTGGAGTCTGTGGGACACATCAGTG
Organism: Chlorocebus sabaeus; assembly: GCF_047675955.1. Classification (NCBI taxonomy): domain Eukaryota; kingdom Metazoa; phylum Chordata; class Mammalia; order Primates; family Cercopithecidae; genus Chlorocebus; species Chlorocebus sabaeus. The sequence goes on from NC_132921.1 coordinate 4,255,320, forward strand.
ATAGAGAAATGTGGGTTCAAAACACTGTCCTACAGTTGCCAGCTGAAGGCACAGTAGCTGTCCAATGTGTTCAGGCTGTTCTTTCTTGGTTAGTGGCACCTGCAGACAGCCATTTCTGGGGCTGTGAGACTCGGGCTTCATCCTCAATTCTCCCTCCCTTTTAGTCCCCATGTCCAAATCCATTGAGACCTAATGATATTGCCTTCTTTCTATTACTTGAACCATCTCTAATTCTCTAATCCTACTGGCAATTTCTTAATTTTCTCTTCATTTCTTCCTTTTTGCAATATCTTTTTAACAAATTAAACTATTTGTTTTACAAAAGCAGTAGAGGCACATGCAGCTGTGAGAAATAACGTAGTGATCCTTTTTACTCATCATGCAGTTTTTCCAAATTCCCAAATCTTGCAAAACCATAGGACAATATTACAGCAAGGATATTGATATTCACGCAATCCACAGACCTTAATCTGATTTCTCAGTTTCACTTGTACTCATTTGTGTGTGGTGTGTGTGGGTGTTTAGTTCTATGCAATTTTGTCACATGTGTAGGTTCGTGTATCTATCACCACAGCCAAACTCCAGAACAGTTCTATCACCAGAAGGCTCCCTCATGTTGCCCTTTTCCAACCAAACCTACTTCACTGCAGCCCCTCTCCCCTGGCATCCCTAACTCCTGCCAATTACTAATCTTCCCTCTATTTCTATAATTTTGCCATTTCAAGAATGCTATATAAATGAAATCATGCTGTTTGTAACCTTTTCAATGGGCTTTTCACTCCCAACAAAATTTCCTGAAGATTCATCTAAGTTGTTGCATGTATCAATAATTCATTCCTTTTTCATGACTGAGTAGTATTTCATGGTATGGATGCACTGCAGTTTGCAGAACCATCCATTCACTGAAGGGTATCTGAGTTATAAATATTCCTGTAGAGGTTTGTGTGTGAACAAATTTTTATTTCTCTGGGACAAATGCCAAAAAGTATAATTGCCAGGCAACACAGTAAAACATACACTAAACATTGTATGTTTAGTGTTGTCAGAAACTGCCAAACTGTTTTTCGGAGGGTCTGTACGTTTTACATTTCCACCAGCAGTGTATAACTGATCAGGGTTTTTTTTGTGTCCTTGGTGTTTTCACTCTTTTCTCTTTTAGCCATTCTGATATGGTGTAGAAATTGCTCATGGTGGTTTCAATTTGCATTTCCCTAATGGCTCCTGAGGCTGAAAATCTTTTCAAGTGCTTATCTGCCATCTGCATATCCTCTGGGGTGAAATGTCTGTTCACGACTTTTGTCCATTTTCAATTTACGTTGTTTTTCCTTACTTTTGAGTTTTGAGATGCTGTATATACTAGACATTGAAAAGATATGTGGTTTGCAAATATTTACTCCAAGCCTGTACGTTATTTTCTTTATTCACTTAAAAATATCTTTCACGGAGCAAACATTTTAACATTTTGATTTGTCAATATTTCCTTTTATGAATTGTCAATATTTCCTTTTATGAATTGTACTTCTGGTGTTAGGTCAAAGAACTTTTCACCTAGTCTTAGGTCCTGGAAATTTCTGCCTATTATTTTTCTAAGAGTTATAGTTTTATGTTTTACTTTTGAGTCTATGATCTATTGGAGGTGGTTTATTATTTATCTATTATTTATCTGTTGGAGGAGTTATTGTATGAGGCTTATTTATTTATTTATTTATTTTGCCTATGGTTGTCCAATTGTTTTAACACAATTTGTTAAAAAGCTATACTTTTTTCAATGAATTACTTTTGCACCTTTGTCAAAAATCATTGGGTATGTTTGTGTGCATCTGAGTTTTCTGCTTTTTCACTATCTGTTTATCCCTCTGCCAGTTCTGTGCTGCCTTGACTGCTGTAGCTGTAGAGGAAGACTTAATATTGGGAAAAGTTACCAAAAATACTGTGAAGGGCAATTACTCCTATATTATTTTCTTTTTCAAGATTGCTTTAGCTATTCTAGAGCCTGTACTTTTTCATATAAATTTTAGAACAGACTTGTGTATGTCCACACAAAACCTTGCTGGGATTTTGATAGAAATTGCATTAAAGCTATAGATCAAACTGAGGAGAACTGACATCTTAAGTTGATTCTTGTAGAACATGAGGGCTCCATTTGCTTAGGTCTTCTTCTGTTTCTTTCACATGTATTTAAAAGTTTTTAGTATGTGGAGCCCGTATGTGTTTTCTTAAGGTTTTACTTAAATATATCATTTTCTTTGGCTTAATTGCAAGTGAGACTAGGTTTTTAATTCTGATTTTCATATGCTTATTGTTAATATTTCAAAATATGATTGATTTTGTTTTTGGTATTGAAATTGAACCTCGCAGGCTTGGTGAACTCAGCTTTCAGTTCTAGGTGTTTTCTTATATATTCTTTGAAATTACCTATGTAGAAAAGAATGTAATTTGTAAATAGGGCTAGTTTTCTTCATCCTTTTTAATTGATGTGCTTTTTATGTATTTTTTTCTTGCCTTATTGCAGTTACCAGAATTCCCAATTCTGTGTTGAATAAGAGTGGTGAGAGTGGACATTCTTGCCTTGTCCTTGATCTTAGAAGAATGTTATTGAGCCTTTTTTTGTTAAGTATGATGTTAGATGTGAGTCTGAGAGTGTAGATATAAATCTGAGAGTATTAAACAATTATGAATGGAATTTTATATGATCAGAAAATGTCAAGGCAGGTGGATCATGAGGTCAGGAGATTGAGACCATCCTGGCTAATGCAGCGAAAACCCGTCTCTACTAAAAATATAAAATACTAGCCGGGCATGGTGGCAGGCGCCTGTAGTCCAAGCTACTTGGGAGGCTGAGGCAGGAGAATGGCATGAACCTGGGAGGTGGAGCTTGCAGTGAGCCGAGATCGTGCCACTGCACTCCAGGCTGGGTGACAGAGCGAGACTGTCTCAAAATTAAAAAAAAAAAAAAAAAGAAAATGCACTCCATTATTTCAATTCATTACATTTTATTTTATGGTCTAACATATATATATTTTTTTCATTTTCTTGGTAACTATTCCATGGGTGCTTGAAAACAAAACAAAACAAAACAAAACAGAACAGAACAAAGCATACAAAGACCATGTATTCTGCTGTTGTTGACTGGAGTCTTCTATATGTGTCCTGCTGGTTGATTGTATCACTTAGATTTATATCCATGCTGATTTTCTGTCTAGTAGTTCTATCATTTGCATAGAATGTGGTATTGAGGTCCCCAACTAAATTGTGGAGTTGTCTATTTTTCCTTTCAGTTATATCGGGTTCTGCTTCATACATTTTGAGGCTCTGTTGTTTGGTACATACACATTTAGGATTATTATTTTTCTTTTGGTGGATTTATCCTTTTATCATTTTGTAAATTCCCTCTTTGTCTCTAGTAATTTTCTCTTCTCTGAAGTTTATCTGATCTTAATATAATGATTCCTACTTTTCTTGGATAAATGTTTATTTGCATGATTTATCTTTTTCTATCCTTTTAATCTATGCATTTGAATTTTAAATGAATTTCTTTTAAGCAACATATATTCGGGTCCTATGTTTTTTATCCACTGTGTCAATCTCTGCCTTTTGCTTGTTTTATTTAGAGCATTTACATTTAGAGTTATTATTGGTATAATAAAATTTAGATTTGCCATTTTGTATTTTATATTCTGTTCTTTTCCTTTTTTTGTCCATCAAGTCCTATTTTCATGCCTTCCTGTGCATTACTTAAATACCTTCTAGAATTAAATCTTGATTCATTTATAGTATCTTTGAGGGTATCTCTCTGTATAGTTTTCTTGGGGTTGCTCTGAATGTTAGAATATATATGTGTGACATCCACAGTTTACTGGTATTAACATTTTACTACTTCGTATGAGATGAGGACACTTTACGTTTATTTATGTCTCTTTACCTTCTCCACATTTAAATATCATTTTCTTGAGTGTCAGATTGTGTTATAATCTTTGTTTAACCCGTCATATATTATTTAGAAAACTCATGAGAAAAAGGATAGTCTGTTACATGCTCCCATACTTTTGCTTTTTACATTGTTCTTTCCTTCTGATACCTCAAAATTCCTTCTTTTTAACATTTTCTTTCTGTTTGAAGGATTAGCTTTATTCATGTTTGAATAGTGTATCTGATAGTCACAACTTCCTTTTCCCCTTTTTCTTTATTATTATTGCTATTATTGAGTTGGGATTTCACTGTGTTCCCCAAGCTGGTTGTGAACTCCTAGGCTCAAGTGATCTTCCTGTATCTGCCTCCCAGGTAGCTCTAAGAATGTTTGTACTTAGTTTTACATGTTGACATTTCTCTTTTAGCCTTGAACAGTGTTATGCCACTTCCCTTCGGCCTCTATGATTTCTACTGGGAAATCTGTTGTAATTTGAACTCGTATTCTCTGCCTTAGTCCTTTTTTTTTGTTTCTTATAACAGAATTCCTGAAACTGGGTAAGTTAAAGGAAAAAAAGTATAGTTTTGGAGACTGAGAAGTCCAAGGTAGAGGGGCAAAATCTGGTGAGGGCCTTCTTGCTGCTGGGGAGTCTCTTCAGAGTCCCAAGGCAGCAGGAGGCATCACATGGTGAGGGGGTTGATTGTGCTCAGTTCTCATTCTTATAAAGCCTCCAGCCCCACTCTCATAATAACACGTTAATGCACTAAAATGCTA